>NW_028230449.1:5283756-5605482 GCF_043228905.1 Azolla caroliniana | reverse complement strand
AACACACAAGTGATCAATGATTAATGTTGGGAAACATGTCCATCTAGATTGGAAGAGAAGTATCGTATTGGTGAGTATCTCGATCGAGGCCGAAACAGAAACCGAAACCAATATCGATATCGAAATTGGAAACCGAAATCGTTTCGGAAGACTATAATTGCAAATAGTCTAAAATGCCCCTTAGGGGCTATACTTTAGAAGTTGCTTTTGCTCATAAGTAACTAGGGCAAACTTTAGAAGTATGTGTTGTGGACCATTCTTGTAAACGTTAGAATGAGGTAGTACGTTTGTAACCGTGAGTGAGAGAGTGAGAGTGTAATTCTATAGCCGTCTATCAGACGAAGGAGAACTCCAGGTTGTTGCCTCCAAGTTCCATATTTGTACTTCCTCTCTACTATAGTGATCTATTTCTCGAGGTTTGTGGACCCTTGTGGTTTTTCCCATCTCGGGTTTTCCACGTAAAATATTGGTGTCTCTATGTCTTTACGTTTTTCTGTCTGTGTACTAGTTCATGATTTCTACACACCAATCCGAACCTGAAACCGGTTGTGGTTGGTCGATTCCTAACAAAGTGGTATCAGAGTGATGGAAGACTCATTTGGCGGCATGTTTAAGCTAACCTGCTCCAACTACTTAGTGTGGAAGTCGAAGATGAGAGACATGCTCGTGTGTAAAGACCTCTGGTTGCCGGTGCAGTTCGGAGATAAATGACCAGACAAGATCGATGCAGCGACTTGGGAAGTGTTGCATCTGAAGACGGTCGCATATATAAGGTGTTTTATAGACATGAGTCTATACAACAACTTCGGCGAAGAAATAGAAGCAAACGTCCTATGGAAGAAGATCGACGTCATGTTCGAAAACAAGAACGTCGTGAACCGAGTCTCAATATTTCGAAAAATCGTGACGCTCCGGTATTAGGATGGCTCCAGTATGGCGGAGCACATCAATGCCTTCCAAGGATTGATGAACCAAACCACTTCTCTAGAAGTACCCCTGGCCGATGAGGTATTAGCATTGTTGCTAGGATCCCTTCCGGACAGTTGGGAGACGCTCGTTGTCACTTTGGGCAACGTCGGGCCAGAAGGGAAGCATTTATCCCTAGAGCAAGTGAAGTCGAGCTTGCTAAACAAAGAAGCTTGCCCGAAGGACCGTGAGTCCAATACCGACCAGAAGGCCTTAGTCACGGAAGGTGACAATTCGGGGAAGAGGCTGAAATCGAAGTCCCCAGAACCGAGATAAGTTGGGAACCAGGTCGAAGTTGAGGTGGAGACCCACATGCTTCTATTGTGGGAAGTCGAGGCACTTCCAGAAAAACTATCGACACTTTCAAAAGGAGAAAGGGGGAGCTTATGGTGTAGAGTCGAAGAAAATCCCAGACAAAAAGAACACCTCAGCAATTGTCGCGAGTGAGGAGGAGTTGTTGCTCATTAGTGAGCAAAACGAAGTGAATCTCGTTGGCGAAGAATCAACATGGGTGGCCGATTCGGATGCGTCATTCCACCTAACCCCTGACCGAAAGTTCTTCTCATCCTATAGAGCCAAGGATCTCGGATCCGTAAGGATGGGAAATGAAGGAGCATGCTGAATCGTTGGCATTGGAGATGTGTGTTTGGAAACCTCAACCAGGTGCAAACTCGTGTTGAGAGATGTACGACATGTTCCGGAGGTTTAATTGAACCTAATATCAATCGGTCGGCTAGATGATGAAGGCTACACAGGTAGCATCTGAAACGATATCATGAAGTTTTGCCAAGGAATTTTGATCGTGGTTCGAGCTCAGAAGACCAAGACACTATACATAATGAATGCTCGGATGTGCCAAGGGGAAGCAAACGTGGCAGCCGACACGGTCGGTGAACTATGGCACAGGAGGTTGTGTCATATGAGCCAGAAGGGGATGCGAAAGCTTGTCGAGGACAACCTCATTTCTAAGGTGAAGAATGTGCAACTTGAGAAGTGCACGGATTGCTTCGCCGGTAAGTAGAATTGAACATCCTTTTGAACGAGGCCCCCGATGAGGAAGAAAATGTCGTTGGAACTCGTGCATACAGATGTATGCTATGTGGACACGAAGTCACATGGTGGTTCACAGTATTTCGTGACCTTCATTGATGACTGTAGCCAGAAGTTGTGGGCTTCCATGCTGAAGACGAAGGATCAAGTGTTATGTGTCTTCAAAGAGTTCCAAGCAAGGGTCGAGAGAGAAACCGACCGAAAACTGAACGCAGTCCGAGCGGATAATGATAGAGAGTATCGTTGACTGTTCGAGGAATACTACCGAAATCAAGGAATCCGGCTCAAGTATACTACCGAAGACTCTAGAGCTTAATGGGTTGGCCGAGAGAATGAACCGGACCGTAATGGAAAGGGTTTGATGTATGCTCGCACATGCTAAGTTACTGAAGACGTTCTGGGCTGAGGCGCTGATGACGGCAGCGTACGTGATAAACCGATCACCGTCAGTACCCTTGGACGATGATATTCCACAAAGGGTGTGGAGTGGCAAAGACGTGTGTGTCGTACCGACATTTGAGGGTGTTCGGTTGTCACAAGAAAAATACATGACAAAGGTGCTCAAGAGATTCAGCATGGAAAGCGCAAAACCGGTCGGCTTGACATTGCCGACGAACTGCAAGCTAAGCAAAGATCAATGTCCGAAATGGAAAACCGAAAAAGCCAAGATGTCGAAAGTCCCTTATGCCTTGGCGGTTGGAAGCCTAATGTACGCGATGGTTTGTACCAAGTCGAACATTGGATATGTTGTCGAAGTAGGCAGCCGATATATGAGCAATCCCGGAAGAGACCATTGGCGGCCGTGAAGTGGATATTACGGTATCTGAGAGGCACCGAGTGCATGTGTCTTCGTTTCGGCTCAAGAAACCCCACATTGGAAGGTTACATGGATTCATACATGTTGGTTGATGTAGATACTAGCCGATCCACGTCTGGATACGTTGTTGTGGTGTACTTCGTACACTACGTAAAATATGGTGAAGTACCAGATTGACTAAGTATAAAGAAATAA
Organism: Azolla caroliniana; assembly: GCF_043228905.1. Classification (NCBI taxonomy): domain Eukaryota; kingdom Viridiplantae; phylum Streptophyta; class Polypodiopsida; order Salviniales; family Salviniaceae; genus Azolla; species Azolla caroliniana. Next base: position 5,602,454 of record NW_028230449.1, on the reverse strand, counting down.
GAGAAATACTACTATAATTATGTTACATGCATAGGGCAAGATTTGAACCCTATACCTCCATGTTAACGATTTTAAGCCTTACCATTGTACTAGGATATTATGAGTTTTAAAGTTATACTCAACTTTATCCCATGTAAATATTCTAGATAAGCATGATAGAAAAAGTAATTCATGCATACATACTCGAGTTAAATAAAAAGATGTGATAGAAAGTTAATCATGCACATGTAGTGTGCATGAAAACTAAAGTTAAAAAAGGCATGATGCTTGCATGTGGTAAACATAGACTCTTCCATCACTATATATGGAGGAGAGAAAGATATATATGGGGGTAAATATTTTTTTTGAAAGGGGGATTAATAAACTATACTTGTGGGGTAAATATTTTTTTAGAAAGATGGTGATGGCAATTGTCAATGTGTGTGTGTGTGTGTGTGTGTGTGTGTGTGTGTGTGTTTAGAAGTGTGAGGTTTTTCCTATCGACTAGCGGGGGTTTTACTTACATAATTTGTTTGATTTATTCTCTCCTTCTTTGTCTATAGCCATGAATAAGGCGAAGGAGAATTTGGTTTTATTAGTAGCTTAGGGTCACCATAAATGGTTCACCAAAAAGCAAGGGGGAGGGCTAAATGTGAAAGTGTTTTTAGAATTCAAGGTATTGAAGTCTACAAGAATATAAGGTATGGTGCGTTCACATCCAGAGGGCAAGATCATGAGCTAAGGTCTTAAGGATAAGTCAAATAAAAAGCAAGAGACGTGGAGAAAAGTGAAAGAAGAAAAAAGCGGGCCACCAAAATACAGTTTGTAACGAACGCTCATAACTCATTCGTTTGGAAGCCAAATATAATGTGCAAATATGGGTTGGAAAGCTTGTGAAGAGAGCTATCCATAGCTTTTTAAAGCTCTAAATTTAGAGCTTGGATGAGGGAGATATGATGATTTGAAGATCGTTGTGTCATAGATAAGAATAGGACTCGATGAAAACTCTAAAAAAAGCATAAAAAAGAAAGCAAGGGAAGCTTATCCAATGGAAGAGAACTTTATATAAAGGAAGAAGAGTAAGGTGGTGAGAGAATCTCTTTCTTATGATATTTTCTTGCCTATTCACGTAGTGTTGGTTGAGTTGTTATCAATTTATCCAAGTAGACTTGGATTTATGTATCTTCTTTCTCTCTTCCTTCCATCATAATTATTCATTAGCAATAGATCTTTGTGGTTTTGGGTCTGTTTATCTTCCTTATCTCTCCTTTCTATCATCTCTACCTCATCAGGTAGGAGGAATTCCAACTCCATTGTGATAACCAGAGTGCCATCCACCTTGCGAAAAATGTTGCCTACCACTCGAGAACCAAACACATCTAGAGAAGATATCATTGGCTCCGAGAGCAAGTAGAAGAAAAGGAGTTGTCTCTAGTGAAGATCCACACGGCCGAAAAATAGATCGGATATGCTAACAAAGGTGTTGTCAACTAAAAAGTTAAACACGTGCCGACAAAGAGTCAGTTTGGTGAAATACCCCATGCCAAAGTGAAGGGGGAGTTTGTTGGGAAACATGTCCCTCTAGATGGGAAGAGAAGTACCATGTTGGTGAGTATCTTGGTCGAGGCCAAAATAGAAACCGAAACCGAAACCGATATTGAAATCAGATGCCGAAATCGTTTCAGAAGACTATAATTGCAAATAGTCTGAAATGCCCCTTGGGGGCTATATTAGTAAATAGCCAGAAAGTTACTTTTGCTCATAAGTAACTAGGGCAAACTTTAGAAGTATTTGTTGTGGACCATTATTGTAAACGTTCGAACAAGGTAGTTGCCTCTATAATTGTGAGTGAGAGAGTGAGAGAGTGAAACTATAACTTTGTAGTCGTCTGTCAGACGAAGAAGAACTCAAGGTCATTGCCTCCGAGTTCCGTATTTGTACTTCCTCTCTACTATAGTGGTCAATTTGTTAGGGTTTGTGGACATATAGTGATCATTTCGGGTTGTCCACATAAAATATTGGTGTCTCTATGTCTTTAAGTTTTTCTATCTGTGTAATAGTTCTGATTTTGGCACGTGAAACCAGTTGTGGTCGGTCAATTCCTAACAATTAACATATGGATATACCTTCTCCTTGGGGAGTGCAATGATTGTCTAGTGCAGCAAGAAGCAGCCGACAGTGGCACTCTTGAGCATTGCGGCTGAATACAAAGGAGCGGCTATCGTTATGTGCGAGGCCATATGACTTAAGTGGTTATTGAAGAATTTGCATGTGGAGGTTGTCGATCCGACAATGATCTACTATGACAACCTTAGCAACATCCAGCTCACTAAGAACCTCGTCTTCCATGCTTAGACAAAGCACATCAAAGTGCATTACCACTTTGGGCACGAGCGTATTCTCAATGGTGAAATGGAATTGCAATACAATCTGATTGATCGGTAGGTGCACGACATCTTCGCCAAACCTGTAGGACTTGACAAGTCGTGGCATTTTTCACACATGCTTGGGTTACAACACCTTGATATGCCGAACTTGAGGGGAAGAGTCAAGGTCGAAGAGGAGATAGATGAGAGATCGGACGGGAGCGGCGGAGCGAAAGAATTTGAACCAACCGAAGGCAAGGGGAGAGTCGAAGAAAAAGACAAATCAAAGACAATTGCTTTGCATGAAGGAGATGATTCAAACGAGCCAAATCACGAAAACAGCAAACGGATGAGAGGGCAGCCAAAGACGATGCCAAGGTGGGAAAGTTGATGGATCAGAGGGTGCAGAAACCGAAAGGGCGTGAAGAAGGCCGATGAGGGCCTTAGGAGTAGACAAACCTATTGGAGGGATTGAGGAGCATGAGCAAGTAGGCGTGAAGCCAAGAGAAGCTAGAGCGATAGACTAGTTGGAGCTGACAAGGAACCTCAAGTTGAGCTTGAGGGGGAGTGTTGAGAGACAAGCTTAACATGAAGCCGAACCAGCTTAAGGATCGACTGAAGAAGCCGATAGTTGGATTCACTGGCAGCCATATACCTGATCCACCAAAGAATTCGACAACTGGACATGTCGTTGCAGGCCTTTATTCCTATTCTTAGTAATAGGAATATTAGGTACAATTTGTGTCAGATGCTCTTATGTGAGCATTAAAGTACTTGTTAGTACTTGAGTCAGCCTATGATCAAATTATGGACATATCTTCCCTACCATGAATCGTCATTATTCCTTTTCAAATGAAGATGGAGGAGATGGTCGGATTCATACAGATGATTCAACATGAGGGATAGTTGTGGGCTAAGTATGATGGTATTACTTGTGCTTTGTAGTTATAAGATTGTGGTTGCAAGCCTCAACAATCCGAGTAGTTACCTTTTTACAAGTCTAAATTTTAAATGAGTAGTTGTAAAGACAAGAAATTCTCACTAGAAGTTCCTAGCTTTCAAAGTCTCTTAATGTCATTAGTTTCTCCTTGAAGATGTTAAAAGTAGGCAAAAAAATTAAATGGTTTTGAAGGGATAATTGCATACATGGGAGACCATGCATCAAATACAAGGAAATAAGCATTATGTGGTAATCATAAAACGAGGTTGATTAAAATCAAAGGAAGAGAATAATAATGTGTGAGAAGTATTACATAGCAAAACCTAGTGTTAGTTCTTGTTTTAAGGCTTCCTTCATGTATGAGGCTTTCATAACTGACAATGATAACAAATGTTGACCAAAACAATCTTGAGAGATGTGAACATGGAGGATATATTCCGTAGACTTTCTTGTGCTCAATTTAACGCGACCAAATATAAGCAACCACCATCAAATGGGGACTCATCACACTCATGTATAGTAGGCTTTACAAGAACACCATCAAATCGAGACTCGTTGCGCTCATCAACTCATTGTAATGTTCAAAATAATCTCACTACAATATTCCTAGCATTTGTGTCTCTTGATTGTCTTGTTCATCAATATCATTGGCACATTCTTTACGAGCGCTTCTAACCCAAATCCTCCCCAATTAGGACTCTTCAGAGACTTGATTATAATTATATGACATTTAAATGTTGAGAATTTTCAAACACAACCTAAAACCTTCAATGGATATATATGAGAAATATTTTATAGAAACTAAGTAATTTGATAGACATTGTGTTACTTTAATTGACAATTTCCTAATAAGTAAAGGTGCAAACAAATCTATTAAATAAACATTAATGCACAATTAAAACATTGCCAAAATTGTGTACAAGTGGCATCGGAATTATGCCATTAAATCCTTATGCATGTCTTGGCATATAGATATTAATTTATGTGCATGGAATGTCCACGAGGAATTTAGAAAACCTTTATGAGTTGACCCATAGACATTATTGATGGGCATATAATTAGTTCTCAAGAAATTTGCACTTAAAAATTTAGACTTTCATTTTTTGACCTATTCCTAACTCCTTGCAAAAACAAATTGGAAACTACTTTCCTCTTTGGATACAATATTACATCCCAAGTTGAGCAATTTAGTCTAGGCATCTTATGTCGAGAGTTATTCCAATGAAGTGACAAAGTATCTAAGACACTAAAATAAGAAAGGCAAATGACAATATACTAGCGACATTTGTATTGGATACAATCCAAACCTCAAAAGCCAAAGACAATTCTACATATACCCAACAATGGTGACCACTTCACAACATACTTTGAAACAAACCTCTCCTAATATTAGCCATGCGCCAATCTAAGAATTTTCCCCCAAAAAAGTATTTATTCTTGTCTGGTTTATCAAAGGTTGTCGCTTTCCAAACTTCATGTGTAAGATACTTATTCCACAAACATCTTGCTATGAGAAGAATGCATCGCCTCCTTCTCAACAAATGCAATTGGACACCAAATTCTTGAGCATCAATGTTTCAACTCAAACAACGTACTTTAGTTTGCATTGTGACCTCACTAGAATATTCTTTATGATATATTTACACGTATGTGAATACAACATAGATGACAAGTGGGGGTATTTTTTATATCATACATGTCATACAATATTGGCATATACCCAAACTATACTTTATTAAGGATGCACTTGGTGTACTTACATATTCTTAGACGATTCTTTTTATATTACATTAGGCTTAGCAATGCATTTTGAAGCATTAAATGATCCCTCGAAAATATTTTCTGTACAAAGAAAACAATTGTGAGGATCCATGTTCATTTGACAGCCTATCCTAGAAATCAAGAGAAAAGTATCAAATAGAATACGGAAAAGTGGGTAGTGAATCAAAATCTACCACAAGTTGATACTTTGTTTTTTGAGTACGTGTCTCGATCAATACAATAGCCATTCAATTAAGCTAGCACTTTGAACACAAGGAAAAAGTGTGCACTTAATCGAGTTGTGCATTTAAGGCTTTTTAGTCTAAAAAAAGAAAAATACCCCCCAAAAAAATTGTTCTTATTTTGAGAAAGGGCAACCTCAACAACCATCGCTCAAGCCCTCATTGTTGTTGTAATTGCTCCCACAGTGCAACAATCCCTGTCGCTCACCACGTTGCTCCAAGTTTCTTTTCTATGTATGTTTTTTGGTGTCTATGGTATAAATGAATACGAGAGAAAGAAGAGAAGGGAGGTTCTGGTTATATGCATAGTTTAGATGGCATTGTGTTAACTGTTTGGAGATTGCGCGGGATGTCGTTAGTTTGATATATGTACTAATATGGCATGTGGTTTAGGAGAAATGATCCATATACTTGGTTGAGATAGTGTAACAAAAATACCTAAAAGTAGGGATTTGAATCCACATACTTGTGTTAATCAATCAATTGCTATTAATCGATTAATGACTTTCTTTTCATGTGAGTCCACATAATGAGTTATTAATCGATTAGTAGCTTTCCCTTCATGTGAGTCAACATAATGAGCTATTAATCGATTAATAGCTTTCCCTTCATGTGAGTCCACATAATGAGCTATTAATCGATTTATAGCTTTCCATTCATAGACCCATGCCCGACCTATTTAATGGTAGGAATGGAATATCTAAGTTCAATTCATTTTGTGGTTCACATCATCAATTTTATTGAATGTTGATCATTTTATTGTTTTTTTGGATGTTTGAACTTTGGAACATAGTTTCAAATTGGTTTTATGTCATTTCATCATGAAACAATGTAATTTATTTGATCCGGATTTTGACCTCTATAAAAAGTGCACGTAATATAATGGCACACTTAAGTGGACATGCACTTAACCGAATGGTTACCTTTTATAATCTATTGCCTTTTATTTATGTACATCAAAATACCAAGTCGTTTTTTTTATGTGGTTGGTGATTGATGATTACTAAAGAGCACATGAGAAAAATGTGTGCTAGATAAGTGGATAGGTTAAAGCCCATTGTTGTCCGTAAAATGTGCTACTTCCATCCACTTGTTCAAAAGGCATTATCTAAAGTCAATATTAAATTCTATATGTATGTTACGTTTCCGTATTTAAAAGGTACTATGAAAAATTCAAGAAATTATAAATAATTTCTTCATGCCATGGCCTATAGTATACTTATTATTGGTGAGCTTTAGATGTTGCTAAACAATTATAGGTGAACAAGTACGAGGGTAGACTCACAATGAAATTTTTTTATAATCTAAATTATGAAGAAAATGGACAATGAACTATTGCTCCTATATTCATCATGGCATTCCCTGCTTGCTTCACCTTCCATTAATGAACGCATGAGGGCTACAATGTTTGTGAAAATCTAAATGCCTCATATTGTATTGGTTTTCTTCCACAAAATACTACACTTTCAAAAGAGGGTCGACCAATGACCATGTGGCATTGTTTGCATTCTAGTTGTACGATAACAAACTTGTGAGCCTATTTGTCCCCTTCCATGCTTCATTCGATGTATCTATATATCATACTCTATAATGCATGTGACATTTTCTATGCACACTCTAGAACCTATGTTATTGACTACTAACTTTTGCACCAATTTGGCCTCAAGCGAGGTGATCTAGGAGGGCTTCACAAGTTATGATGCTTAGTTTGATTAATCACATTGTATTTGTTGTGCAATGAGCTTTATTTCGTTCGATCATGTTTGGTGGTTGAATGTAACAATGTATTCCGATGATGGGTTCGATGGTAGCGTCAAATGAGTCTTGCACATTGCTTCACATTTCCATTTGTCCAACATTTTTATGGCTTTGGATACATAAACATCACCATGGCTTCTCATATTTTCAAAACGTAGGCTACACTACAAAGGGATCAATTTCGTGACCCTCCTTTTAGGCTACGATCAAAGCCAAAACCATTGGAGATGTGCGATCAAAACTATAACTAGGCACGAACAGTGTGCGCACAAAGGGCATCGTTTGGGCTTTGATGAATAGGCCATTGGGTTTCCTTGTCATGGATATGAAATTGAGGTCAAGAGCAACCTATGCGATCAATTCTCTGTGTGGTTTTGGAGGATTCAAGGCAACCAACCGCTCGGCCAGGGGCCAACCCACGGAAGACAGAAAGGAAGGACGGAGGCTTCTATCCACTGCGGCTCACCCCTCCATTTGGGTGGTGAAAATTAATGTTGTACATAACATACATACATAGAATACAGTGGGAATCGGGCAACAATTCGGTTTAGGCTTAACCGGTTTGGCTTGAACCAAACCAAACCGATCCCTAAACCGGTTTAAGAATCGGTTTGGGAACCAGTTTGTGAACCAGTTTGTGAACCAGTTTGGGACAAAAAAGAGAAACAATGAGGAAACCCAAAAAACACCATACCACTCTTCTTCTCCTCCTCATATCTCCCACCCCCCTTGGCCTTACCATCGACGAGTCCAAATTCAACTCTACTTCCCAACTCCACTACTCCCTCTCCATAGACTACTATGATTTGTCAGTTGACATCCACGAATCCCTTGTTAGGCTCCCTGTCCCTCTCTGTCCCTCCCTCTCCTGTCACCCAACAATCTGTTGCCTATGGCTTCATGTCTCTCTATCAACTTTCAAGTTCTAACGTCTAACTTCTAACTGTCTAATTTCTAGCTTTCTAAACCTTAATTCTTAAATAACATAAACGGCTTAATTGGTTTGAGTCGGTTTGGCAAGGCTCAAGCCAAGCCGAGGCGAGCTCAAACCGTTTAGGTAGGCTCAAGCCCAAACCGAGCCGAGCCGAGAAGCCGTTTTAAACCGGTTAGTTAAACGGTTTAGGCTTGAGCCGAGCTGTTGTTGATCCCTAGAATACACTCAGTACACTACACCACCTTGCACTACAATATGTACATACATACATATGCACACGCACACACACATATGCACACACACACATACAGACATACATATCATAACATGCATACATACATACATATGCACATACATCTATACACTGTATGTACGTACATGCAATACGATACAAATACAATACAATACAATACATTGCAGGACACTACACAACATATAGAAGGCATACATATGTACATACAATACATATGTAATGATATGTGGTACTACGATACAATAAGAATACAATAGATGTATGTATATACTGTATACATACCATATACATACATACAATACAATACACAATACATAGATTTCAGAAATTAGAGGCAGAAAACAGAGGAGGAGGAGGAGGAGGAGGAGGAAGAAGAAGAAGAAGAACTTAGAAAGAAAGAAAGCTACTTTCTCTCTCTCTCTCTCTCTCTCTCTCTCCTGTCTCTGTCTCTCGTTTCCTCTGACAAAACAAACACAGTGAGTGAGTGAGCGATGGTGGAGGTGGGCCATGACGACCTTAGGTTTTCTGATTAATTGATATGTTATTATTTATTCTCAGCGATGTCGACGCATCCTGCTGCTGCTGCTGCTTCTTCTTCTTATTATTAGAATAACGAAAAAGAAGAGGAAGTACGCATTTTATCTGCTTTCTGTAACCATCTCGGTGATGGCGATGCCTGCTTTTGATTAAAAAGAAAAAGAAAAAAGAAGAAGTAAGAAGAGATCCTCCGTCGTTTGTTAGTATCAGCCACAGGATCTCTCTCTCTCTCTCTCTCTCTCTCTCACCATTCACAAAGCTCTGCGTCTTTTTTCTTTTCTTCTTCTTCATCGCATCTGTAACATGGCAGCGATGGGGAATGCGTGATTCCATCCAAAAAGAACAAGAGATATACATATCTAGATTTGTTATTGCCATCGCTATTCAATCGTGCTTCACGAAACTCTCTTGTTTTCATCTTCATCTTCATCTTCATCTTCATCTTCTGAAATCACCATCGACGGCTGCTTGTGACTTGAAAGAAAGAGATTTTTTTTTTTTTGGTGTCGTTATCTCTGTCGCTTTAATTTCTTCATAAACCTCTTGTCGTCTTGGGCTTCTTTCTTGAAGGCATGAAGATGGCGATGCCTCTTAAATAGAAAGAAAAGAAAATTAAAACTGAATAATGTTGGATTAACCAGGAAGAGATTGTGATCGATCGCATCTTCTTCTTTCTATTTCCTTCTTTCTTTCATCATCTTCTCCTCCTTTAGAGAAGATCTCGAGCGGAGATCACGAATCCAAGTATCACTCGTCAATTTCTTCTCACAAATTAACAGTGTCTTCTTCTTCTTCTTCGTCTCATCACTTTCTATAACTCTTTAAGCAGACATTGCTAATTCCATCACGATTGATCTGCGCCACCACTCCACACCACCACACTTCATCTGATATCCTCCTATCGAACCAGGTATTTCTTCATTTATTAGATCTCCTTATCTTTCCTTTTTTCTCGTTTCAGAGGAAGCATTTTCTCGATCTTTTAGTAATTTCTTTCTTTCTTTCGTTCATTCTAAATCCGTTTGTTTGAAAATTCATTCATTCTAGTTCTGTTCTGTACTTTCATCCATCATCACTCAGCCTGTACGAATTATTCCATTGCTTCTTCTGCAAATGAAAATTCTCCAAACTAAATCAGAATATCCAAATGCTATCCCTATATGTATAAAGGGGACATAATGTTACATATAATATCCACAAATAACTCAAGTTTAAGATAACTATTTATGTATTGCTTTACCTCTTGGTGTGAACCCGTCTGCTATCAAAAGCTTAATCCAATACTACATCAGCATAGCAACTTTTCTTGTTGAAGAACTTCAAACTTTTCATCCACGGTCTCATAATTGAGAATGACTATGTTTCCCTTCTGAATAGATGGAGCGTGGGGCCTCCCCTATATCAAAAGAGAGAGTTTGTTGAATTTATATTCTGTTGGAGCCTTATTCCTTGATAATCTATGTCTTATTCTAATTTCTAGGGGCAGAGAGTGGAGAATTTGATCTCTTTCATTTCTTAAGTGTTATTTAGTGTGCCCATTTTGGGTAACCTTTTTCTCAAATTTATTATCCAGATACGTTTAATTGTCATAAGCAAAAAATATTTCGTTGCTGGCTTCATTATGATTGTTTATTCTTGTATGTAAACCTTATTGTCTAAGGGTATGCTTTTACATGATTAAACTTTGCTTCGATGCCATTGTAGTTGAGCAATCTCTTCTCTACACTGTGTTGGTATATTAGACTTGCAAAGTGCAGATGTGGATTGAAGTTTTGTTTAGCTGTAACTTTTTTCTTGTACAAATTCATATTATGCTTCTTTTGTTCTGGAAAAACATGGGAGTTTTTCTCTGCGATACGTGTTCACTTTGTCGGCTACTAAAATATATGGTCTCGGAGTGTTTAATTTGCTGCCATAGTATGCAGTGTCCGTTGTTTTGAAAGGATAGGAATGTCGTGTAAGTTGTATCACTCATTGAACTTGAATGCAGTTTGGCAGGAGTCTTGTTTCCTTTGGATGTTGAGCTACTTTACATGGGCTGCTTCACATCTAAAATCACCAAGAAGCCACCTCCGGGATATGAGAACCCTGCGGATCTTGCAGAAGCGACTTCATGTAAGCAAACCACTGTGATTCTTTAACCTTTATTCTGTCAAAATGCATGGCATGTGACACTCCTGTAACAATATAAACCTCATGTAGGTAAGCAGTGGTCATTCTCTAACCTTCATGTCGGTCACATGCATGTGCATCATTTGAAACTCACACATTTCATGTGTGCATGGTGACACTGATGCTTGATCAATTAATTGGGAAACTACTTCTGTAAAGGAGGTGGAGGTTGAATCTGATAATCTTGAAGTTTTACATTAGATATTGAGGTTCAGCAATGCTACTTTTTGAAACAGATTACGCTTATTATCAGAATCCCATGGGTCATTACCCTGATTTGGGGCTGGGAGTGAACTTACTCGTTCAACACACTGAACTCTGGGTCTTACGTTAAAATCATCCATCTTTAGTTAATTAAATGGTTCCCTCATATTTACTACAATTAGTTTGTGTTAGCAAAATATACTCTTGGGTTTTAAAGATCAGCTCATTAGTCAACCATGCTTACCTAATAAATATTTGTCAATGATTTAACCTCTTGGCAATACTTACTATAGACGCTTGTGATATCTACTTTTGTCTCACACCACTTACCCGAAGCAGGTGGAGGTTGAAATTGAACCCAATCCTTCTTGAAGTTTCACATTTGATATTGAGCTTCAACAATGCTTCTTGGATGTTAAGCATCTTGTACATGTTGGTAATATCTAATTGATTGCTATCCTGAATCGGAGTTGGACAGCACTTTCTTATTTAGTACTCTGAACTATGCCTTATCTAGGTATTATCAAGTTAAATCAGTTTTAAAAAAATTCTTACTAAAATTAGCTTTTGTATGGGTCGTTTGCTAACAAAATATCACAAAGTTCCTTTGATATCATAAGTGGCAAAAAAGCCACCAAACATTTTTGAATATTGGGGAGAGCTTAAAAAATCACTAATTAGGTAAACAAAAGAAGGAAATAACGACTAACACGAAGTTATCTAAGCAAAACTATTACACACTAAATGGAAAAGGAAAATTATGGAGATGAGCTTCTCACTTCTAAGACTGGACCTAGCAACCCAGAACTTTGTAGGATACGTTGATGTTTTTCTTGTTTCCACTGTGATATGCTATGGTTTGTGTATGTGTTGTGATTTGTCGCAACTCCCGAGTAAAACTTTATATGTATTTTCTGCTGTCCATAGTCAGTGTGAGTGAAGTGGAGGCCTTATATGAACTTTTCAAGAAGATTAGCAGTTCTGTCATAGATGACGGCTTGATACACAAGGTACTGATCGAGTCTCTTGCATCTATAGATTCACATATTTATAACTAAACTACTGATTTTCATTTGGTTTAATTTCTCAGGAGGAGTTTCAACTTGCATTGTTCAAAAATAGCAAAAAAGAAAATCTCTTTGCAGACAGGGTATCTTTCAATGTATTTTTCAACAATTATGTTCTGTATTATATCTTTTAGCATGTATGTATGCTGTTTGAAGGACCGACCTCTTTTCTTGGCTTCTGATTGAATTGTGTGACAATAATTCACTAGAGAAGTGTTAGAAATATGGTAGATGCTTACTTATGTAAAGTTTTAGTAAGCATGGATGCTGTGTGGATACCATCGCATCTGCTCATGAAGTAGTCGATTCTTCTTGAGGTGAAGCTCTGATGAAGGAAAGGTCACGATTGAGTTCGCAAGGCACAATAACTTCTGGATCACCCCAAAGCTATGTGATAGTACTAGATTCCGAGAAGGCGAGAAATAAGAGATTCAAAAGGAGACATAGGGTTATAGGTTGAACCTCTAAGAGATAAGCATATGGGACAAAGGAACCCCATACAAGCTATGGATTCTGAGAAACTCCCAAGGGTTTTTGTAACTATGATATTTTATTCTCAATGGTTATTGTGACAAAACATTTCTGTACTATCTAGTTGCAGAATTTGTCCTATTGAGAGAAAATACTTTTGCTGAAATTTTTATTGAAATAAGTAAAGCATGGTTTTTTATCAGTGTTAAACTGGCCATAAAGCTTTCTGGCATGTTCTGATTGAGTTTTTTTGAATGTGTAGGTCTTCGATGTGTTCGATTTCAAGAAAAATGGAGTTATAGAGTTTGGTGAATTTGTGAGGTCATTAAGTGTATTCCATCCACATGCACCAGCAGAAGACAAAATTGACTGTAAGAGAAAAATCCCACGGATAAATGCTTCTTGTTCACTTTTTTGGTTTCTTAAATATGATGGATTTTATTCATTGCAGTTGCTTTTAAGCTTTATGACCTGAGAAACACTGGATTCATTGAACGAGAAGAGGTGACCTTTATCATATCTCCATAAATATGTGTGAATTTTGTAAATATATGTGAAAATACTAAGCTACAAAGCAGACAATACTTTCCAATGGTGTTGCTAAATTTAAACAAGTGGTGATTTCAGATGGTGCTTGGTATTAACCGTGTATAGTTTGTAAAATCTTAATTTGTTTCCCCTTTAGAATTTTGTTCCATCTGTAGTTGCCAATGGAGCCTGTTTTTCTCTTTTCCCTTACAACGTGCTATTTTTGCCTTTCTTGTATCCAACATAAAAAATATAGGAAGATCTACTATATATACTTTATGACAGCTTCTGCTGTTTGCCATATGGTATATTATTTTGAATGTTAAATAACTTTAGTGTACTATGATTTTGGGCGAGCCCTCATTCTAGTTGCACCATATGTGCCTTCTGTTTTAAGCAAAAGCTTATATTTAGGAGCTTCAGCGGTATACTAATGTAAACATAAAGCCAAATCACAATATATAGTCTTCTGTTGTTTATTTTGCATGCTTTTTTTCCTCCATACTGGTGTGTAATCATTTGTTTCAGAGATAAAGTTAAAGTTTCTGTGAGATTTAATTCTCCGGAAAATAACTGGATCCTAGGTTTCTTAACTTACTATCCTGACAAATGATCACGACATATACATGGACACATCACATGGAAAAAAGGTTGGAAAAAGAACCAATACAAGTTCTTCCACAATATGTGGGTTTCTACATTTGCTAAAATGTTCTAGATTTTGCCTGTAGAATTGAATGCTACTTGAAGCGACATGTAATGAATGGGAAGAGGGTAATGTACCATGTGACACTGAAAGTCAAAATTGTATAGTTGGATTTTGACTTTTGTGCTACGCTTCTTCTTTGCTTTTATCTACCAATCTCTTTAGAGACAATAAGAACTGTGCATTGGTTGGTTTATCCAGAATTACTTCATATGAGTGCTGATATAATAATTTGTTTTACATGGTCATGGAACTTGATAGCAGGTGTTCATGGTGAGTTACTATCTAGGCTACACTGTGTGGAAGGAGTTCATGAAATTTAAGCCCCTTAAGATGGACTTCCCATTGTGTATACATCTGCATGCTTCTCTTATATATATATATTTATATTTATATTGTTCCCTTGGAAGTTGGTGAAAGCCGTAAGTTCCATCTCTTAATTTATTTTAGGAAAAGCGAGAGTAGAATGACATTTTATCTTTTGTTACTTATATTGACAAGCTAACATGAGGAATTCTGATCCTATAGGCCTTAGAGACCATTATGGTTTTTTAGACGTTTATGTATCTTTTTCTTTCTTTTTTCTCCTGCTCTCTTTCTCTTTCATTTGCTGACACATGCACCCAATATCCTGGTCTTATAAAGGTATATGTACGACATGAAAGTAAGCTAGGATTGTGTGGCATAACTTATATGAGAATTCTTCTGAATCTTTCGAAAATGTTGTCTTAGGTGAAAATGATGCTGGATGCATTGTTGGCAGAATCAGAAATGAGGCTATCTGATGAAGTGACCGAAACAATCTTGGATAAAGTAATATTCATGCTCTTTGGAAAAGCGTGCTAAAAATTTACTGTCCTGTTATTGGATCCCATGGAAACTAATTCAGAAAATCATGACAAAAAATTTAATTTTATGTGTGTTTCAGACCTTTACTGAAGCAGATATGAATAGGGATGGGAAGATAGATATCGATGAATGGAGGAATTTTGCATGCCGCAATCCATCTGTTACGAAGATAATGACCCTGCCTTATCTGAAGTAATAATCGCACATCACATCTTTTCAACTGTATTTCAATTTCGCGAATTGGATCCTGAGACTAGAAACAATTTCATTATTGGATGAGTATGTTTTGTAGGGATATAACAACAACATTCCCCAGCTTTGTTTTCAATTCTGAAGTGGAGGATGTACATACGGATGCATCATAACAAGCAGATTTTCATTAGTTTAATTTTTCAAATCCAAAGTTGGAGGATGAGAGATGTATGGATTGCTCACTGCGTTATAGGTGTTATAGATGTCGACCTCGGCTTTTGCAATATTATTATTTATTTATTTATCCAGGATAATAATGGTCTTACCCTTGGGATGGATGTACTTGGGTGAATGTGTGTGCATGCGTGTGTTGCATCCGTGCAATTTGTAACTTGGCTTCTTTGTTGAGAAACTTGAAATGCTTGTCAGTTTTTTGAACAATGTTGTTAGTTGATGCAAAAGCCCTGTAAACCTATCTTAATAAAACCACCATTATGTCCGTATTTCCAACGAATGGTTATTCTGGGATTATTTTTATCTATAACTTGATAGGAATCTTTCTTATTTGTTGGTTGTTTCACTATGTTGATACTCCCCCCCTTATCCCATTTCTTTTTTGCATTTTGATCAATGAATTGGGGGTTTTATGGAAAGCTGGAGAATTATCAGAATGAGATGCTAGAGCAAACAGCCCCTCCGATAGTGCAATGGAGGCGCCAGCTCTAAGCCATCGGCCTTGCTGATCACCGATAGACCCCGCCTAGGTAAGTATGTTCTAGCATCACTAAGCGCCTTCCTTTTATAGACAACTCGCTTTGTTGCCTTTGTATGTGGGACAATTCTAATCTAATCTTTCACAATGCTGTTCATTGTATTTATTCTCACTATGATGATACGCACATTGCTTCCTTACTAACTAACCATCCCATTCCCCCTCCTATACATATGTATATGTATGTACACAATCAATCTAGGGTGAACCCCACTATTATTAGAGGGTGGGTGAGTGTGTGTGCCTCTAACCTCGCCCCGTACTTTGTTTGTAGTCATAACGGTTTTAGTGATAATGATTGAATGTGCAATCTTCCTTCATTTTAAAAATTATGATTATGATCGTGTATATTCAATCTCCTTAACTTGTGAATGTTGCAAAATAAAGTAACAGAAATTAGGTTGCGCCATCTTTGATCAAGACATGCAATGAAATTGTACATCTAAAGACGTTGCTTTGTCAACAATGCCATACTCCCACTAGAGATTGTGATTAAATTGTATATTTATGCATGGGATTCTAGGTTGTCAGTTGCATTGTGTTTTGCCATGAAGTAGTCAATATTGAGACGGAACACATTGCAATGTTGGTTTGTTTGCTGGGGAAGGGGGTTAGGGAAATGCATTTCAGCAAATGGAGGGTGAAATGAAGTAATGTAATGTAGTGGTTGGGAAAATATAATCGAAGAATTAGTGAAATATTGGGAAATCATTGGGTGCATGACATAAAATGTAGAGGAGATTTAGAGAACATTCATTTGTTTGATACTGGTTTCTCAATTGATGTCAAGCTCAACTAAGTTTAGTCATTAAGTCAACCACGTAACTTAGTAGTTACCTAAATAGAATCTTAGTTAGAGTGTTGACTTTAAAGTCTTTATATTAATCTGCATTTAGGGATTAGGAAATGATGTTGAGATGTCAAGCTCAACTAAGTTTAGTCATTAAGTCAACCACGTAACTTAGTAGTTACCTAAATAGAATCTTAGTTAAGAGTGTTGGCTATAAAGTCTTAAATAGGATTTTATACTTGTACTTAAGTGGGGATACATTCTAGATCCACCACTACCAATTTCATTTAATATAGGACTTACATCCTAATACGTTGTTATGAAGGATTCTGGCCATAAGGAGAAATGTCGCCGACCACGTGTGAACGGGGATGTGCACATTTGCACATGAAAGATCTTTGTATAAAACAAATATAAATAACTAGAGTGTTAATAAGTACAAGACAACATAAATTAATAGGTACTTTTAAGATCCCATAAAAAGAGGGGAATAAAGTTTGTGAGGGGAGGATCACTAATAGAAATTGGCGGTCATAAAGCTGATGTAACTGACCCTCGAGCTATAAAAGGAGGGAAGGAAGACCGTTTTGGGCTTCGATCAATTTGGAGGGGAAGACACTGTCAGTTGCGCGGTTGAGTGTTATTAGGTTTTTGTTATGTTCGGATAGGTAGGTGTGAGGCCTCTGCTCACATAGGAAGCCTGCATCCTCCCGACTAAAGGCTCACCAATCAGGGCATTTTGTAGATTTCAAAGCTTTGGCCGGTAGGCCGTTCTTTGTATTCTTTCTCTGTTTAATCAAATATCAGGTTTGTTGTATTCGGATACTTTCTGAGTTCTTTGCTCCTGTCTTGTGTCATATCCATATCTGCGTCTTATTTGTCGTTTTCTGGGGAGGCACTTGTCCCTCCTCTATGTTGCGTTCACTCTTCGTGTTTGAGAGCTCGTGTGCTTAAGTTCTGGAATTCGGTGACCGTGCCAAATTGGATATAGGTCTTACGAGCCCGTGTGCTTTGTAGAGATCTCCGGCAACCGAGCCGATTAGGACACTGCAAGCTTAGAGACTGCTCTTTCTCAAAGCCTCTTGGTTCGAGACCCCGATGGTCCTACCCGAGCTAATCCGCTAGCCGTTGATAACCGTGACATCTTTGGTGAACCCGACGTGAAAGGGGTGGCAAAGGAGCTTAAGGATGAGAGGAAGCGAGCTCGCGAAAGCAATGGCGGTGGCCGTCGATCGATTGGTGAGTGCTCAGGAGATTTTCGTTGGCCTCGATAGGGCCATAGAGACAATAGTCGACACAACCAACCGATTTAATGGGAATGATGTCACAAACTACTTGGAGGCCGTCAAGGCAGAAATGCTGATGAGAGACATTTTGGATGATAGGTGGTTTTCAGGATTCTCCCGAATCGTCACGCCAAGCATCCACGCAAAGGTGCTTGAAATACAAGCCGATTGTCGGAACTGGTTGGAGTTCAAGGAACGACTCGAAAAATATGGCTTCAATGACTCACTTCGATTGTCAAAGAGGGAACTCATGGAGTGTGATGCGCCTTTATCTCGCAAGCATTGATCGGGCTCCGACTTGTCGCGGAGTTCAAGCACAGAAGAAGACTCCATAGCCACTCTCAATCTCTCTCTCATCAATTGGTTCTCTAATCACATTCATGATGCGCCCCAATGTAGCCCTACCCACAAGAATCATGATTGGAGCACCAATGTTAAGAACCTTCTGTCCATGAACGAGACCATCAGTAGAATCCATGGCTATGGTTCGAACAGTACTCTCTCCGAGATTATGAGCGACTTCAAGGACAATTCTGATGTTATGGTTTTGAACCTGGAGAGCAGTGAGGATGGGAGGAAGGCCAGACTCGAACTTGACATCAACCATAGCACCGATGGCTTGAGCGATAGATCCGACGCTTCCTTTACCAGTGAACTCGTCAGCGGAGGATCCATTGCCGGAGATTAGAGGCGCGGAGGCCTCAGCAGAGAAATGGCGAGATCGTAGGGTTTTCGGCAAGGACGAGGGCGAGGAAGAGGGTCGGGAGAGGAGGCCTGCAGAGATACAACGAGAAAGAGCTATGGTGATCGTCCTCTTCTTCCCATATCTTCATCAAAGGGCTTCTATACGGAGGAGGATGAGCAGAGGGACAAGGAAGAGGAGGAGATTTTGGCTCACTTGCCATAGTCTTAACGGGCCATCTTGACACACAATACACAAATAGAAAGCGAGACAGAGACATATGGATAAACGCATGCAGAGATAAACTTCGTTCTCAGGAATTGTGATGAGGAGGGGCGGTGGGAGCTTAAGGCACCATAGCCATGGATGCCATTGGCTTTAGGTTTCATTTGAAGTAGCACATACCCACACTCATAGGTGTACACACAACATAGACATAAAGAAAGGGAGAGAGGGGAACTTCCTCTCAAAGGAGGGTTGGCCGTTCGTTGAAACCTACAATGGCTTCACCCCCCTCCTAGAGAGCTAGAGAGAGAGACAAATAGAAAATGACACAAATGTGAGAGGGAAAAAGCTATTCATTACATACCCCATAGGGGGTTTATATAATACATTCAATGTAACGGTTACATGACCGTTATGAATAAGACCGTTAAACATTCTTGTACACATGCACATAATTGTGCATGTGTCCATACACATACTCATCGTCACACACTCATTTACTTTACACATACACATCAACCACATCATTACACATACCCTTATGCCCCCCCGTATATTTGTTACGGGCATGACCATCTAATATCCCATGGTTAGAATTTACCATAGTATTCTATACACGTGGATAAGTGTGAGGGTTAAACGAGAGTGTAAAGAAGGGGAGGATTACTTTTAATCCTCGGGATTGAGACAACCCATTAGGCCAAGTGTGAACTTGCCTCGGGGCCTTGGGTATCGCTATAAATAAGAGGCCTAGCTACCCTCATTTCATCGTCTTGTTGACTACGTCGAGACTCTGTCTTGTGTTGGGTCAACTCTTGTAGCGAGTGCACCAACACCAGGTACGACTCGACGCCACGACGGTGGTATGGGACGCCGATCGAGGCTCGAGTTTGTCTCGATCCCTTCGCTTGGGGGTGGTCGGGTGGATCGACACCCTTCTTTCTCTCTCTCCTTTCTATCTAGATCTATATTCTATCGTTATCTAATGCTTACATTAGTCTATGTCTCTAATAGTTGGTATCAGAGCTCATTTTCTAATGTTTCTTTTGTTGTCTTTTGGGTTTTTGATTGATGGCGATCGATCTACGTGCGGTCGGCCTTCATGCAGACAAGGATCAACAAAGGAACTTCGGTAATCTTTCTTGTTTTTTTGTCTATTTTTTCTTCTCCCATCTAATCATGTGTATGTTTAATATGTAGATGGCATCCCCAACTCGGACTATCACTGGATAGTGCACGATAAGGATCCAAAATCCTTCAAAGAGGCCGTTGAAATAGTTCTTCGCTATCAATGCACTTCGAAGAAGGACCACAACAAAACCAACGAAGCGCCCGGGACTAAGCAGTCGCAATTCGTTGGGAAACGCAAGACACCCAACGAATTCATGGATCGCGATTGTAAGTGGCAACACCCTTTTTGCGTATTTTGCAAAGAGAAGGGTCATACAAAATAGCAATGTTGAAAGCTCCAATGGAAAGAGCACGACAACAAAGCTAAAGTTGCAGACCATAAAGGTCAGATTCCGAATGTCCTTCAGGTCTATACACATCATTTAAGTAATTGTCAATGTTCTTTCCCCCACTATGTATTGGGTCCCAATGATTTACTACGTGCAAACGGGTATATCAATGGATCTCCCGTACAATTTTTATTTGATTCGAGAAGCTTACACAACTTTGTCAATGATCGTTTGGTTTAGATATGGGGAATCCAACCCATCGTAAGTGATCACACCTACACAATGCACTTGGCTGATGGAAGAGTACAATACATCAATGGGGCAATTCATTCATAAGGAATTTCTATTGATACTTATATAGAGGAAGTAGACTTCCATGTAATGAATCTTTGTACCACCGATGTAATACTGGGTTATCCCTGGTTTTATAATAAAAACTCTTCTTTATTTATTGATTGGGTTCATCATTCAATAACTTTTGTACTGAATGATTGTACTCATTTTATTCAATGTGTCAAAAAACAATCCCTCTCGATTGTTTCCTCGTGTCCATCAATATCTGAATTGTCTTGTTCTACTCTATTTTATTGTGTACTTGATCCGGACATTCACGTTTACAATATTGATAATGTCTCGGTTCAATTAACATATTTTGAACAACAACTTGATGAAATCTTAAATGATTTTCGTGATGTTTTTCCGAGTGAACTACTAGATGGGTTACCTCCTAAACGTAATATAGAACATCATATAGATATTGTACTTGGCGTTGCACCAATAAGTATACCTCCTTATCTCTCTCACTCTCTCTCACTCTGTCTTGAGACACACACTCATCTTCCATTGCATTACAACCACTCTTGCCTCCTCATTTCTTTACATGGTATCAAAGCGCGTGGTTGCCTGATCAAGCATTTTTTACTATGATGACACAACTCACCCAATACATCATATTGGGAACGTCCCATTCGGAAACGACGGCAAACGGACCTAACTCAAGAACGTGTTGCAGGTTCCCACTATTACGAAAAACCTGGTCTCAGTTGGCCAGACTATCGAACAAGGAATGGAAGTATGCTTCAACAACGATGGGTGCGTCATCGTAAAAGGCGATCAAGTCATAGCTCACAGCCGTCGTGAAGGCCGTATATTCATCCTCGAATCGAACGAGGTAAAGTCGGCCATGTTTGCAAAGGGCCAGAAAGTCGAAACCGACTTGAAATTGTGGCACAAGAGAATCGGCCACATCAAAAAACTCTAGAACATGCAATTGAAAGGAGTCGTAATCAGACTCCCGAACTTTACGGCGAAGGAGATTACAAGCGTATGCGAAGCATGTTAGTTCGGAAAGCAACACCATCACCCATTCCCTAAAGAGCGGAATGTGAGCAAAGGAATCCTAGATGTCGTACATTCAGATGTGTGGGGACCAACCCAAACAATAACATTCCACGGGTGCCGATACTATGTCACATTCATCGACGACTTCTCCAGGAACACCTGGATCTATCCGATGAAGCAGAAGAGTGAAGTGTTCAGGCACTTCTAGACATTCAAGGCTGAAGTCGAAAAAACTATGGGTCGGCATATACGTTGTCTTCTATTAGATGGAGGCAAAGAATATTTTTCGAATGTGTTTACGGCGTATCTCCGAAAAGAAGGAATCTCGTGTTGACACACGCCTAAGCAAAACGACGTAGCAGAGTGTAAAAATCACCATGTAGTAGAACCAGCACGCGCCATGATGAACCAGAAGAACCTACCGAAATCATATTGGGCAGAAGCAGTAAATACGGTCGTATATCTCATGAACAGGTGCACAACCTCGGGAGTACACGATATAACTCCGCATGAGAAGTTCTTCAGAAAGAAGTCGGACTTGTCACATGTCCGCATTTTCGGTTCTATCGCCTATGTACATATTCCCGACGATACGCAGCAAAAGCTTGACCCAAAGTCGGAGAAATGTATCCTCGTAGGATACTCACTCGAACAGAAGGGGTACAAATGCTACAACCCATCTACCCGTTGTCGTGTTGTTACGCGCGTGCGCGTAGAAGGGCGGGACCACGGGGGTCTTGGACCGAGGAGCGAGAGAGAGAGAGAGAGAGAGAGAGAGAGAGATTCACAGACACGCAGAAGCGAGAAGGAGAGATATAGAACGGAACACTTGATTACAATAACAAGAGCTTACAAACTCTGACGGTTACAACCAGCAAGGCGGCGATGGACCCGACACGGGAACCCTACTCGCGTACATAGACGGAACACACTGGACCCAGAGAAACGCAGAAGGAAAAGCCTCTGCTGGCAGCACACGGGCTACCCACAAAGCAGAGGCGTCAAACTCCCTCGCACCCACAGAGAATGACGGTCGGAGGAGGAGAGAGAGTTCGGCCCTCGGTCCTCCAGCACTTCGTCCTCCTTAACGTGCGATCCTCCCCTCTTCCTTCTCTCCTCTCCTTAAATAGTTCCCAAAAAGGGGTGCCCCTTTCCCTAGTCAAATCGCTTTATTCCCTGTCCCTTCTAACAGAGATACGCACAATCCCTCCTAATAAATTTGCACTACTTAGTATTTACAACAGTTCATCCATTTATGAATCAATATCAAAATATCAATTCATGCGTCCATCCGTGTAAGAGCCGGTTCATGCGCCTTTTTGCCCGAATCCACCTATGGTCGGTTTTCTTCACGACACCGTAAGGATCGAACAAGTCGAGACGTAGTCTTCGACAAATACACATCCTGGTACGCACCAGTGAATACTTCGACTCCAACCCCGCTCGACGTAGATGACACCGAAATAGAAATAGAAGTTGAGGATCGGCTCATGTAGATGTTAGAAGACTGCCCAATTATGACACAGCTGAGTGGGCCATCAGAGCCGCCGAGCGATGAAAGCACATCTCGGCCGAGTCCGAAGCTAGACAAAGGGAAGGCGAAAATGCGGGAATATGAAGATCAGTTCGAATTCGAATCGACCCACTCCCTTGATACTGAGTTCGAAGGCCTTGACACTGGGACAGATGGCATGAAGAAAGCTTTAGAATCTGCGAACAAAAAGCTACGCTGGTCCACTCGAGAGAAGAACCCCGTAAACTGTTATGGCTACGACGAGTACATGGCGTATCACTATGCTTTTATGATGAAAGTAGCGTCAGTACAGGAACCGGAAACGCTTTCCGAAGCCGCAAAGGATCCGCGATGGGTCGACAGAATGAATGTGGAGATGGAAGCTTTATGCAAAAATGAGACATGGGATCTCGTTCCTCTCCCCCCGAAGAAGAAAGCGATTGGTTGTAGATGGATATACAAAGTAAAATACAATGCCGATGAATCCATAAATCGCTTCAAAGCACGACTCGTTGCAAAAGGCTACGTGCAAACGTACGGCATAGACTATGAAGAAACCTTTGCCTCGGTGGCAAAGATGACAACTATACGGACAGTAATTGCACTCGCCGCAGCGAAGGGATGGCACCTCCACCAGATGGACATGAAAAATGCTTTCCTCCAAGGAGAGTTAGAAGAAGAGGTGTACATGATACAACCACCCGGATTCGAATTGCATAAGCATCCACTCGCCATATGCCAACTCAAGAAGCCACTCTACGGCCTCAAACACGCACCGCGTGCTTGGCACTCGAAGATCACGCAGTATCTTCACCAAGTCGGATTTAGGATGTCAAAAACTGACACCTCTCTGTACATCCGAAACGAGTCGGATAGCCTAATCATCATCATCCTATACGTGGATGATTTGGTTATCAGAGGGAAGGATCTCGCCAATATTAACAAAGTCAAATCACTTCTTTCTGGCAGATTCGAAATGAAAGACTTACACAAGATCCATTACTTCCTAGGTATTGAAGTAATTCGGACACTAGTCGGAATAATGTTCTCTCAACGGCACTACATTCTCAACTTACTCTACAAGTTCGAAATGACCAAGTGCAAGCCTATGTCTACCCCTCTTGATCGTAATCTCAAGATCGATGCCAATTCCGGAACCGTTGAGAGCGAGCCGACTCAGTATCGACAATTGATCGGTAGTTTGATCTATCTGACCATTACGCAACTCGACCTCAGTTATTCGGTCGGCCTACTTAGCCAATTTATGCAGAATCCACAAAAATCTTCATCTGGACTACGCTAAGAGGATACTTCGGTATGTTAGTACGACAATGGACTACGACGTTATGTATAGCAATGGGCCCGGTTCGGTTTCGGTTCGGTTCGGTTTCTTGGCCTTGAAATCAAACCAAACTATTTATTAATAATAAAAACCAAACCAAACTGTTTTAAAATTTATGAAGCCATTTAAACTAAACCAGTTTATCATAAATCAAAAGCAAACCATTTTTTATTGATATTAATCATCATACTTATTATAAATTTGTGTGAGAAAATCATCATAAATTTTGTCATCATACTCATCATAAATTTTGTCATCATACTTATCATAAATTTGATCATCATACTTATTATAAATTTGTGTGAGAAAATCATCATAAATTTTGTCATCATACTCATCATAAATTTTGTCATCATACTTATCATAAATTTTGTCATCATACTCATCATAAATTTTGTCATCATACTTATCATAAATTTGATCATCATACTTATTATAAATTTGTGTGAGAAAATCATCATAAATTTTGTCATCATACTCATCATAAAATTTGATCATCATACTAATCATAAATTTGATCATCATACTTATCATAAATTTGATCATCATACTAATCATAAATTTGATCATCATACTTATCATAAATTTGATCATCATACTAATCATAAATTTGATCATTATACTTATCATAAATTTGATCATCATACTTATCATAATTGATCATCATAAATGAAAAGGAGACTCTACATATAATACATATAAAATTTAATAAGTTAAAACAATAGTTTAAAATTAAAAGTTGAAAGTTAGAGCCTATAGAGAATATTTATGAGTATTTTTTAACCTATAAACCTTTAAATCGAACCACATAAACAGAAACCGATAAGAATCTAGGCGTACCCATCAAGGATCCGATTCGCCTATACTGTGACAACATGAGCAACATCTACCTAGCGCGGAATCTCGTATTCCACGTGCAGACTAAGCATATCGAGGTCCACTACCACTTCATCCGCGAGCTCGTACAGGTCGGAGAGATCGACCTACAACACATCAGTACACACCTCTAGGTTGCTGATATTTTCACGAAAGCTCTAGGCGTCGACAAGCTTGGGCAAATTGCATCGGACCTTGGTCTCACAACATCTACATTGCCGAGCTTGAGGGGGAGCACGCAGCACGGCTAGACTACGTAACACGCAATAAGAAGCGTAAAGCAATAAAGTTGGAATCTGATTCCTTAAATTGAAGTACTCTGAAGACCGAAACAACTTTTCGACAGATGGAAGTTGTGTTCGAAGGAGTGTGTTGAGAATTGAACTCAACTTCCCATAGCTAGGTTTCACACTAACTCATGGACATACCAGGCTAGTTTTGTAAATAGTAGAAAGGGGACTTGCCCTAGCTCAGTTGGTATTTAAACCAACCCCTTGTAACTTAGTTGTTGTTGGATGTCTTTTGCTTTGATGTAATTTTTGGTTAATATACAGTTTTTCCATCTCTGACTTATAGCTCTCTCTCTCACTCACTCTCACTCTGTCTTGAGACACAAACACGCACTCATCTTCCGTTGCATTACAACCACTCTTGCCTCCTCATTTCTTTACATTATTGTTCTAGCAAATAAACTCTTACGAATTGAGCTACAACCATTTGTTGTCTTAAACTTCATCCTACACTCATGTCCTGCCACTAATTAGCAATTGACAACAGTTTGGTTTGAACCAAACCAAACCGCAAAACTGTGGCTTAACAGTTCGGTTTGGGAGGTCGATGGTTCAGTTTGGTTTAAATGGTTTGACGGTTTAGGGTTGCCACTTGATTATTTTCTTAAATATATTTTTGGACAACATTTTTTATTTTTAAGCCTAATCCAGACATTTTAAGAAAATTCTTTAATACTATGGTGTACCTTTATGCTACCTTTTTGGCAAGCACACGCCTTCATGCTGCATGTAATGATGTATGCATGCATTAGTTGGTAGCCAAACCAACCCAAATGGGTATCTTTGTATCAACTATAAATTAAGCAGGAAGTAAGGAGCAAGACAGACTGGTTTGGATGCTCTCTATGTACATTTCACAATACTTTAAAAAATTCTAATTGAAATTTGAAAATTTGAAAATTGACCTAACTTGAAAACCGAAACTGAACCGCGAAACCGCAGTTTTAACTGTTTGGATCATTTGTAATGATTATGGTTTGGAAGGTTTTGAGGTTTGGTTCGATTTACGTTTCAACTTTTTTAAAACGGTTCGGTTTAAAACGGGTTGAGTTTGACAGTGGGCACTCTCGAACCGAACCGAACTGTTGGCGATTGCTAGCCTTGATCCCTTTCAACCTTACACATGCCATAAGTTTGACATGTGTTCTCTGGTGAGCTCGTAGCATCACGACACTGGTTTCAAGTACAGACGGGTGGGTGGTGGAGAGCGAAAGTCGGGATCGAGCTCTCGAAATGTGTACTTACTTACTTACTTACTTACTTACTTGTGGGTAGAGGCAGTCTGCAGAGAGAGCTCTGAATCTGTCAATCCTTACTATGTCTTAGTAGACCTGGTAAGTTTCCCTCGTGTTAGACAGAGCAGGCAAAATCGAGAGAGAGAGAGAGAGAGAGAGAGAGAGAGAGGCGTGTGTTCGGTCGGTGACGATTTCACACTGTTCGGGCGAGAGCCACCCAAGAAATCTCTCTCTCTCTCTCTCTCTCTCTCTCTCTCTCTCTGACACCACCAGCCAAGAACTCTGTTTCTGCCTGCCTGCCTCTCTCCGTCTGTGTCTGCCTCAAGACCTCAAAGGACTCTTCAATTGAAACGCAGAGAAGAAAGAGTGAAGGTATGCCTTCTCTCTCTCTCTCTCTCTCTCTCTCTCTCTCTCTGTGTTTATGTGTGTTTATGTGTTTGCATGATCTGGTTTCTACTGACAGCATTGTTCTATTTCTTCCGCCGCATAAATAGACACCATTTGGAGCCATCTGTAAAGCTTTTGGCCACAATCACCGCCGCTTTAATCCCCTAGAATTAAAGCAATCCGTTCTTAACCTTCTTTCCTCAGTTTTCTTGGATTTATGGAGCAAAAACCACTTCATCCTCAGTGACCAGGAATATACAATAAACCTTGGATTCCAACTTAAGAGGAATGGCTGAAGACAGTGACAGCATTAGCTCATAGGGAGATACTACCATCCACGAATGAGAGAAAAATATATGGACAACAAAAGGGTCTTATGTTATGAACAAACATAAAGAAGTAAAAAAAACATAGAAAATAAAAGCTTCATTTGTTATGAATCAATGATTCTCATGATTGCCCTAGTTATGAATCTTATAGGAATCAGTGATTCATCCTCATATGGAATAATATTAAACTTTATATGAATCAATGATTCACATATCAACAAACCTTTGACCCTCTTTAATATTCCAACCTCTCATCCTCGAGTTATTACCTCATACTCTTATAGTATTTCGTATAATTTATATCTAGAAGCTGTTTGTCAAGCTATTCCTGTAGTTCTCTTGGAGATAAAACACGTCCTTGCACATTTCATAACAAGAAATAACTTTTGTAGTAGCAGCAAAGATATATCTGCCTTTAACATATAGATATTGTCCATTTATAGAAGAATGATTACAGCAAACACATAGGTAAATCAAATTTCGTATTTATGCACAGTCTTCGAATGTCTAGAGGATTGAGATTAATAACTAGCTCAACAGAACTACCGAACACATAAATAATCACCCCATTTTCGTCTCCACTTCTATGACTAATTGTGAAGTTCCTTCTACCCACCTGGAACCCAAGAGTGTAAGGTGTGATGGACCTAAACTCTTACCTAATTTGAAAAGATATTCACACACCACTTAAACTATAATGGCTCAGAGAGTGGAAATTGTTTAGCTTTGGCTCAGAGTCGTAACAAACTATTAATCAGCAAAATTTGTAGTGTGAAATGTAGGTCGATTAATTTTCCACTTGGAACAATGGCGCATAAAGTATTAGCATGGCTTTGACCTTGATAAACTAATAAGCATGGCTGTGAGTTCCCTAAGCTAATAAGCAGGACTCAAGAGATATCATTATTACTTAGTACAACAAAGACCAGTTCAGTATGTTTTCGGATATGTAGAAATTCACAAGACAACTAATTGCAAAAACATAGGTAAACATTCACTAGATAAGCAAGTACCACAAATTTGAGATGATCTGGAAGATACTATGCATGTAAAAATGCAGATGAAGAAGCCCCTAATCAGCAAGGATCATATGCAAAAACATGGAAGATGGCATTCCATATAGAGTTGAATTTCCAGCCTATTTCCAGGCATGAAACATGTTGGCCTCCCCCTCCCTTCTAAATCTTCTCTCCCATAGTCTTTTTTCTTCAACTTATATTCATATTTGCTGAGATTTGTCTAGAATCTTGAGAAATTACCCATCATGAATCTACATTGATATTTGATGCAAGGAATGGTGAGCAATGAGTATGAATACCTTGGCAAGGATGCAGTAGACAAATATTTGGGATGTCTGCAAGCACATTTAGGGAAGAGATTGAGATATTAAATATGCCCTACACTTAAATATTAAGCTTGAAAGTTAAAAATGATGACAATCATCTGTGTTATTCTTGTTGATTGAGTGCATAGATGTCTCCACATGTAGAGGATTAAGAGAAATTTGAAACTAGGGAAAAAAGTGAGCTTCATGGTATTCATGCCCAATATCATCCACTAGCTTTAGTCTTTATGATGAGATATGTAATCCCTCAAGTGAGATATAGATGAGATTGTGTGGTTCATGAGCTTGCGTAGCAAGGTTAGCCACATTGATACTATTATATGGCGAGGACATTGTGTTGATTTCTTACTCCCTAGAGGGACTACAAAGGTCCCCAAGCAAAGGTACACAAGATTGGCACTTTCATCATCAAAAGAGCTTGCGGAACATATAATCATTGTATGTATAGCTGTTATTGTGAATCAGGAAGGAAATCCTAGCAGAAACATTTCTATCATTTTTCCTCTACAAGAAAGGCTTCTATATCTCTTACCAATGTAAGAATAAATAATGAAATGCTTGGTTCTAGATGCATGACATGACTGTGAACACACCACCTGTTTCCAATATAGCTCGGATTGCCATGTTTGAACATGACCAAAGTGGAAAAAATAGCGTCATTGGAACTAATTTCATTAAATTGGATGATGAAAGAACATGGATCAGCCCAACATCTCTTGGTATGCAAATGATCCACATGCTGCAAGGTGGATTTATAGTCAAGCCCCCTTATATGAATACACATGTATTCCATGCGTCTGAAGTGCGATAGGGCAGCTTAGCAACTCTTCACATCAGTTAAAAATTCAGATAGGCATATATGCTTGCAAATCTTTGGAAGAACGGATTTGCTGATTGTGCCATTGGGGTGTAGAATTGGAAGATCACTATGCCTGCGGTTGTCTTGTTTTCATGTGAAATAAGAGGGAGATACCACCGCCTTTTCAAACAAGGCTTTGACCCGCTATGCATTTTAATGGAACACAGAGAACAACAATGCTTGGGACTATTCTTGCTAGAATTCAGGACACATGAAGTGATGTTGTTGAATGTGAAAATACAACCACAACTCATCCACAAAGAACCACTATGACTTTCTTTAGCTCCATTGAAGAGCCTTAATATTTCTTCAAATTCACTCACACAAGTTCGGTTCTAGGGTAGCATCATGACATCACTATCCAAGTATGGAGATACACAATGAAAGCCTGGTGAAGGATGAAAATTACTCACTTCTGGCAGTCTCAACATGTAAGCTAATTTGTAAGAAGTGTAATAAGTCTCATACTCAAATGTCCACCATAAAGGAGAGAACATATGTGCATGCATTATTTTCACATAGAGTGTTTTTACTACAGAGGAGTAACCCCCTCTTCTATGGAGAGAGTCACATACAAAATGATATGTTTATTTGGTCTCATAGGTCAAAATTGGCCTCTTTGTGGTGGATAAAATATCTAATCTAATCTAACTCTACACTCAACCTGAAAAATCAAGAGTTGTATGATAGATCGGGCAATAGCAATGTGTCATGCATGTAGGTTGCATTGGTTTGTTCCACAGCCCCATCACCCTTGTCATCGACAAATAAATGCCATTATCATACTGCTACTAAAGGTGCATCCCTTTCTATGAAGATCTCTCATATTGGAGCTGACCGTGTTGGAGATATTTGCAGGCAGAATCTTAGTCTATATAAACTCAGAACTAAAGTTATTAGATAAATATATTCTTCAGTACAATATATTTAGTAATATATTTTGGTTTCTTATTCTCAAAAACGGGACAACATTTTAAGATGTAATCTCTTGTTCGGATTTATAGGCCATTTTGGCATCTAAAAAGATGTTAATATATCTAACTTGAGAATCTCACATGTGCTGTAAACCAGTTTCTTTCATCTCTTTTTATCTTATTTACTGAGTAAGAGTTTTTTTATTTTGATTTGTTGTTCTCAAAGAGGAGACAACACTTAAGATGTAATCTCTTATCTGGGCTTATAGGCCATTTTGGCCTCTTAAAATATGTTAATATATCTTTCTTTCGTTCTTTCTATGTTAGCAGTACTCCTTTAAAGAAGTATTGTTTCTATACTATCTATACAATTCTGACCATGTTTGTTGTAATTCTTCTCAAGCCTCTTAATATATGTTAATATATCTTTCTTTCGTTCTTTCTATGTTAGCAGTACTCCTTTAAAGAAGTATTGTTTCTATACTATCTATAAAATTCTGACCATGTTTGTTGTAATTCTTCTCAATGGTAAAGAAATTTGGTCATGAGAATTTTACTTTGGCATTATCTCCTATTTTTCATCGAACAATGTTTTGAAGTTTCCCCATATTTTTCTAAATCTTCTTGGGAAGTCATTTCTATTTGTTTCTTTGTGGGTTAAGTGACTTCTAAACACATCTCATTCAGTTAAGTACTTATGTCAAACAATACATCGTATATATATTGAATGTGCTAGTTTAAGCCATTTTCTTATATGAGTAATTTTTGTGAGCTTGCATCTGCTGGACCAATAAGAAATGGGTTGGAACGATATGTTGAATGCTTGTGACAATCTACCCTCCTGTTATCTTGGGCACATAGAATCTTGTGAAATCGAGGTCTCCTATTGCACACAAGTGGTGAAGATTTTCCCTGCTATGGTATATATTCTCTATAATATAATCTTAGCAATGGGTAATGTAGCTATGATGTCGTACCGGATGAGTACCAATTCGGGGTTTTCAAGAGTTGGATACTGATAGACTACATTTTCCTATGGCAAGAAGCACAGTACACAATCATATGCTTCTATTTTAATACAAAAGTACAGCCTTACAATGCCACATTTACCAAAACAATAGGTCTTGAAACTGCGTTCAGTACGAAGCTTGAGCCTGAAGTGGATGTGTGCCAAAAATTATATGCTCAATCTGAACGTCACCCAAGCGTAAGGCTCTTGTAATGACAATTGATATAATTGATAATCAGATTGTCCTTTTTGACAAGATTTCGTCATTTTGGTGACATGGCTCTCTGAAGAGAATCAAATATCTGGGTGTATATTATGTTAGGTGTAAAGGCCCGTAGTTCACAAATTAGGTAATTATTCGTATATGTGAACACATTGTTCACCTGGACAGGACACCTCCTTTTGTAATGTGAACACACCTCTTTCTTTGTAGGGTTAACTAATATAATAACCTTTTTTTCTTGTGTACCAATCAAGGCGGTTGGGTACACCAAAAATCTGTGTCTCTACTCTCATCTCTACTACAGTCTTGTTTACTGAACGCCATCAATCAATAGCTGCGCCCTCAAACATCCCTCTTTACCTTTATATTATATATACCTTTAGCCAAATGCTCTTGAAAAGGAGGCAACATTTTCCAGATGTAACCTCTTGATTGGTCTTACAGGCTGTTTTTGCAGTGTAACTTAAAGAAACGTGAAAATCTATTTCTTTCTTTTCTTTTGTTTACAACTAGAATCTATAGTGCCAATTAGCCGTTCTTGGTCTCTCCTGTCTCTCCTTGCACTCATATTCATTATGATACTACTTAGAGATATTGGTAACTATTTTATTAACAGTTTTGGATTGCAATGCATTGCAGTGGATGATAAATGCAATATCGTGAATGCTGTGATCTTTAAATGTTTTTCTGACATGAATCCTTTCGTCATGATATCTATCAAAATTTTATTGAATGGAAATTTGTAAATCAACAAAATTTTAGAACCAAATTCAACAGAATTTTGAAAATATTCATTATTTTGCAGGAAAAATGGAAAATGCAGTTCCAGCAAAAAATGATGAAAGAAGAGAGACACCTCCAATAATTCAAAAGGAAATTGAAACATTGTCTAATAGAAAAATGAGAGACAAGGTATAGCTTGTTTTATTAAAAGCATTCTCAGTTGGCTTTTGTTCTGAAACCTTTTGATGTGACATCTTGGAAAACTCCGTAAAACATAATTTTATGCCTCAGTGTCTTTTGCTTCCTTTTATGTATGCCTGGAGTGGTTTAATCATGTATAATTTTACTTGCTACTTTATTTATTGATTGGTTCATTACATTGTTATATTGCCTGAGTTATGCTACATACCAGAAGTTTTAATGGTGAGAAAAACAGGAGAGGTTAAGCATTTCATATAAACGAGTCTCATTTCAGATGTTCAGGGTTTATGTTGAGACCAAAAAACTCAAAATATAGAATTTTCACATCAGAAGATTCACTTAACAGATTTGCATTGGCTACAGTATATAAGTCTGACTTAATGGGTTGGTAGAAGTACTAGAGCATATTTATAATAATGCACGATATTTATATGATCATGGAAAATGGCAACGCATAATATATCGCCGTAGCTTGGCATCAAAACCTGTAGAAGGGAACATACTATGGAACCGTTGGTATATTCTACCATATTCACCAATTCTATCCTCAAAAGAAAAAATGGCTTGTCTCCCAAAGCCAAAAGAATACGCTGCTTGTGTTTGCATCATAAACCTTTATCGCAAGACATTCATAGGGTGGTTGTGTTCTTATGTGTCCTTTGTGTGAAGATAGTCATTTCTTTTCTAATCCTACTTGACCTCTATTGTCTTTAGCCAATGATCCACAATCTAATGCATGAATTAACATTTATGCACTTGTTGGGACATGCAGAAACCATTGTTCTACTGCAAAAGTAGACTTAAAACACCTTTAGCATTTATGCTGCATTGTTCATCCTCTTTGAATGCTATAGCCACAATTCCTGGCTCGTCTCCTAATTCCAGATCTCTCTCTATTGCCCGTGTCTAAACATCCTCTATTGTAACATAATTTGTCCCCTTTACCATCTATCAATTTAGCTCAATGCAGTTATTTATTTCAACTGGATCAATTTCCTCATTCTCCACTTTGAACTCAAAAGCTGTTAGCAGCAAGCTACGTCCTACATGGATCGAGTGACAGAAGTCTAGCCCCCATTGATGCAGAACTTTTCTGAGTCCTATCACTATGCAAGGCATTTACCTTGTATGCAAGAAGCTTATTGTTCAAGAACATGTGCACGATATGGAATACAAATTCATACATTATACTGATCCTCAAAGGCTAAACTGAATATGTCAAGATATGAAACACCAATCATTTTTTGGCTGGTGGAGAAAGGTTTTTTAATATCTATATAATATAGATGTATATACATCTTTCACCACCTGATAGATGGCAAATTCAAAGAATTAAACAATGCTGGTATATTTGTGAGCATTTAGTGAACAATTCGTGATATTTTTCAATATATTGTATTTGACTAAATTATGGTGTATGTATTTCCTATCCATCTATTTATTATTTTTGTTTTATCATGTACTTCAATCATTATGTTGTTGTGAACACAATTCTAGCTGATTTGTACTCTTTCTTGACTGGCACGATTGATATTATACATCATGAGAGAGGCAAATACAAACGATGGGTAATGTTGGTTTATAAAATGGTTTAAATGTATGATTCTATGAGAGGAAAGTGCCTGCATGATCATGGGAGGGGGAAATCTGGAGGGTTACCAAGTTGTTCCTTGGGATATCCAAGCTCACATAGTAATGTAATGAAAAATGGTTTCCATCATTGCTATTGGATACCCTGCCCATGCTTAAGTTTCACTTTCTTAAATAGCACAAATGCTTGAAAAAAAGATCATTTTGGTATCAAAAATCTTGTGACTAGCAATAAATGTGGCACTATTATGCCTAACATTCATTTTTTCTGGACACTATTATGCTTGTAACTGCAGATAATTGTAAAAGCATCAAAGAACTGGCGAGAATTTGGCTCTATCTGTAATTTCAGTGACAGAGATGCTATGGTATTGCTTTATTTCAATTAAATTCACATGTTGAACTGCTTCTTATGAGATGTA
Source organism: Azolla caroliniana (assembly GCF_043228905.1). Classification (NCBI taxonomy): domain Eukaryota; kingdom Viridiplantae; phylum Streptophyta; class Polypodiopsida; order Salviniales; family Salviniaceae; genus Azolla; species Azolla caroliniana. The sequence goes on along the minus strand of NW_028230449.1, from coordinate 5,567,681 downwards.
GAGTCCCATCTGTTGTTTCCTATAATACCGATTGGCAGATCTTTTTTATTTGAACTGTTGTATATAATGCAACAATGTGATATTATGTCTCATGTGAAGTTTATATCTACCATCTGAGAAGCATATAAATGGGGTCTCTCTTATTGTGTCATATTTGCAAGGAGATATTCATGAAGTGAATTCTAGAAGAGAAATATTGGGCACTAAAAAGAAGAGGATATGCTTTTCTATCAGTTTGCAAGTAATTTTGGTCCTCATTCATTTTGAGGCGATCAAATTTGACAAAGTTTTCGTGGTTACTCCATGGGTGATTTCAGACTCTGTAGATAGGTGACCTTGTATTGGGGAAGAGATACATGGAGTACAGGCATATTTTCTTCAGTTGTGTGCACAGAGTTGCACACAATTTTTTGGTGATGAGCATGTTGCTGCATTCAATGTCTCTACAGTCATGTGCATAGAGTAGATTGACACACTTCGTAGCTGGTGGGAGGCATTTGTGTGTGGGCTCCTATAGAACACCGACACCAATTTATTCAAGTCTGTGGAAGAACTGTTTTCCTCACACTCTGACTCTTAAGAATCGCATTATAGCTAGCTGTCTTCAACGGTTTCTTCATCTTGCCACATATCTATCATGCAGAAAAATCAGAGGTAGAGGCAAGCTAAGAGTATGTCTCAGATAGTCAAGAACTGTTAGGTTTGAACTAGAAATCTGAAAACCTACGAGAAACTAAGGGAGGGGTTTAAAGCTCTCATGAGACTGTAGAGCTTGATTCTTGTGGGTGGTGTTCCTTGGACTACAGAGCTAAACTGGTTGCCCATGGGGTTAAAGTAGTAAATTCTTAGAAACAGCACATTAACAAAAAATATTATATGCATGAGCATCTCGTGGCTGAACTCTTACCAATAGGATATGAAGCCAGACTTTACTATGAGCTTTTGCTTTTTAGAACTTATTGATAACTTTGCAAAGAAATAAAGACCCCGATCAAAGTCAAAGATAGATTTTTGATGTATAGAATAACCATTTACCTTGCTCTATAATTGTGCATAGGATTACTTGTAAGCATTAAACTGTACCCTATATCTATACTGAACTGAGCCCCTCAGATCTCAGTGCTAATTGACCGTTAAAGATACCGATTTTCATCACTTGTGGCTAAATTGATCCTCAAGCAGAACTGATGTTTCGTGATTATGCACTCAATAAGAAAATTATATAAAAAAGCAGCTGAGCTCATGCATTCCATTCTGTTTTTTGGTGCAAGAAAAGTATATATTTACACAATTTTAAGCTATGGCCAGGAAACTTTCAGCAGTGGGACCATGGAGTGCCGACCATTCAAGGATCAATCATATGATAAAGCCCTTGCAGAACAGGAAATAGGGATACAATCTGTACCTAGTCTGAAGGATGTAGCTGCTCAGACAATCCAGTTAGCACTCAATCATATATTTACTTACAATAAAAAGCTAGTTTTTAGGATTAAACATACACTTAAACAGTAAAATACCAATTGAAGCGATATTTATTAGTTATAAAAGAAAATTTATGAAGGCTGTCTGTGAGAAAATAGTGTAATAAAAACTTGAGAACAATTAATGAATATGCTAACAAAACTAATAAAGTTCATACTACTCGTTATTCTGATAGACTTCATACAGTTAGTATGAGCTCTGCTTTTCAAAATTTAAAATAAAAACTGTTCAAAGGCTGATCCAATATTATGATGCTATTGAAGCGAGGACAACATTCAGATTTTATATGAAATTCTCCCTCCTACATACTCGTGAAAGATCTTTCTTATGTGATCAGGTTGTGGGCATTCAATTGCTTACATAAACATTAAGTAGACAGCTTCCTTTGGATCAGCCAGCCAAGAGTGATCTTCATTTGTCAATTACTTTTTTGAGAAAAGGAAACATCTTTTAATGTTGTCAATTTGTTTTGAGGGAGCTGGCACATTAGCGTTTTGATATCACTAATAAAGTAGTACATATAATATCTCTTACATGCAATGGCACAACTGACCAAGAGAGACTTCAAATATTACTCTTAAAAGTAGTAATTCTTTACAAGAACTGCATGCAATGGGCACATGAAAACTAACTTAGTGGGCAATTGTGTTTTTCTTTTTGATGATGGTTGGATTAACTCAGGGTTTGCAATTTCTAGTATGCAATTCTATTACAGGATTTCGTGAATTATTAATGATCGCCATGTGAGACATATAGATCTCTGACTAGTTGCACATTAAGTGTGATGAGGTGATTCCCATGTCCTTAATGTTGTGGAAGTTGATCAAATTCTGTCCTATAATACAGTGCTTCTGGGCACATGAGAGGCAGTAGGTACATCAAATGAGGCCCATTTTCTGTGAAGTACCCTCTTAGAGGTGACTTTGGAAGTCACAACCAGAACTTCATGAATAACAATTCCGTCCATTATTCATAGGCATTTCAAGAATTTTGATCCTCTCAATGATAGCCTCCATCATCAACAGGAATCAGAAAGGGTGAGATATGTGGAGAGCTTGCCTAGTAGATACTAGATTAATGCAGCTAGAAAGAAAGAAAGATATATTAACGACTTTTAAGAGGCCAAAATGGCCTATAAGACCAAACAAGAGATTACATCTTAAGTGTTGTCTCGTCTTTGAGAACAACAAATCAAAGTAAAATAAGTATTACTCAGGTTGCCGAAATTTTCATTCACTGAGACAATATTGTGACCAGGGACTTGATTTATATCTCTATTCCTCATCATTCTATGAGGAGGCTTCAGAGGGAAATTCGGGATTAAGGATCTATTATCTCTACTCTGTATCATTCTATTAGCCGTAGAAGGGAAAATTGCCCCATTCCTGATTTCCAAAAGGCGGTTAGAATCGCGACTCATATTTATGCCCATTTTTTTGACACTAGACATTCCAATAGGCTCTAGCTTTTAGAGATATTGTATGGGATAGGCTGGATATCTCTTACTTTACATATCAATTTGAGTTTGATGCAGCTGTGTCTTAGAGAAGCATATTTTAAGGCTATTGATGCTCTGATTACAGAAACATGTGCATCCTGTATGGATCATCCAACAATCAAGTCCTGCCCTTTACCTATGTTAACCAATCTGAGTATTATGAATGAATTAGTTTAAAGAGAAAAGTCTTTCTTATAATGCTTTGTAAAATGCTTCTGAAAATATCTTTTGTTCACCATATTTTAGGGAGATTGCTCGCAACAATGTGATACAGTATCAACCCCAAGATTTTCAAGATGAAGTAGTAAAGGAAGTTCTAACAAGCGAAAATTTATGCTCTTTTTTAGGATCAATAAGCTCTAGGTAAATGAATTTCTTTCAAAAGTATTTTTAATAAATTTTATAAACAATAGTGTAAACTTTTTGAGAAAAAAATACTTTTAGTGAATGTAAAAATGTATCACCCACTCTTGCATATAACATGATGGAAAGAGTTTTGAGTGTGTCCTATAATTATAGATTCGTATGTAGAGATGTAGGTGATTTTATGTTTATCTTGTTGTACATGAAGGCAAGAATGAGTTCCTGTATCCTTGGTGTTAATGAGATCTGCTAGGTACTATTTTACAGGTTCCACTCAAGGTTCTGCTCATATAGAACCTCCATACTCTATAAAATCCAAGAATAATCTGTGAGCCAAGCACATGTACTGCTAGATTGTTATGATTGTGAGATTCTCAAATTAGATATATTTTACCTTTTGTCTTCAAACAAGAAAAAATAAAATACACACAGTAGGGGGATGGCAGCTTATGCACTGAAGAAAGAAAGAAAGATATACTCACGTCTTTTCAGAGGCCAAAATGGCCTCTGAGACCAAACAAGAGACCAAACAAGAGATTACATCATAAGTGTTTTCTCGTCTTTGAGAACGACAAATCAAAATAAAATAAATATTACTCAGTAAATATAAAAGTAAATAACACAAAAACAGAAGAAAGAAATGTGAGAAAAGCTGTTAATAGCAGCAGCGGAAGACTTAAAACAAAATAGGCACAGCCAAGCTGTGAGAAGGCTGTTAGACAGCAGTAGAAAAAATGGTTGCAAAGAGTAGAGACACAGCCAAGGAATAGAGCTTGTTTTAAGTAGCAAAAAAGAAAATGAAAACTTATACAAAAGAGGCTGGTATAGCCTATTTATACAAAATTGGGGAATGTGGGTGAAATGGCTGTTTGGTAGTTAAGTGACTCTTGTACTACCAAACAAGTACAAAAAACTAGGAATATCTTGGAAAAGGTAGAAGAGAGAAAGGCATTTAAAGCATTGCAGATTCTAGAGAGAGAAGGCATTTAAAGAGTTGCAGATTCTAGAGAGACAAGAATCTGAGAAAAGAGAGAATGTAGTACAAAGATAATAAATATGAAAGAGAGTGCAGGGCTGGAGCTGCCACCCTCCAACACCTCCTCTCAGCTCCAGAACGGCAATCCAACATTGAGTCGATCAAGGAGCTGATCAATGGCTTGCCTTGGAAGTGGCTTAGTAAATAAATCAGCCACATTTTCTTGAGTAGGGCAATATGCCAAGTTGATGACTTGTGATTTCACTAAGTCACGAACAAAATGGTAGTGCACTTCGATGTGTTTTGTTCTACCATGAAATGCTGAGCTATGTGCCAAGGCACGTGCACTTTGGCTGTCGGTGAAAACTGCAATAGGAGAGGTTTGCAAAACACCAATGTGAGAAAACAATTGCATCAACCATAGCAACTCACAGCAAGTATCCAAGTAGGCGCGATATTCAGCTTCCGTCGATGAAGTAGAAACTGAGTTTTGCTTCTTCGATTTCCAAGAAATCAAGCCTGAACCTAACATAAAACAATAGCCAGATGTGGACCTTCTAGAATCAATATCACCTGCCCAATCAGCATCTGAGTAGCCAACAAGCTCAATGCCGCCTCTAAAAGATAGACCATAGTCGAGTGTGTTGGCCAAATACCGAAGAACTCGAATAGCTGCTTGCCAATGACTTTGTCTTGGAGCAGTTGAGAATTGGCTGAGAATACTCACGCTATAGGACAAATCAGGCCTGGTATAAGTTAAGTGAAGAAGGGACCCGATTAATCTCCTATATTTCGTGATATCCTCAAATATGGGAGAATCGTCTTCACGAGATAGCTTTGAGTTTGGATCCATTGGACAGGAGAGTGGCTTGCAATTTGTCATGCTATAGGTCTCAAGGAGCTGCCTGAGATACCTATGTTGGCTGAGAAAGATACCACCATGTGATTGATAGACCTCCATACCTATGAAATAATGGAGAAGTCCTAGATCAGTCATTTCAAAGGTTGTTTTGAGGTCAGCGCGGACCTCCTCGATTTTAGATGCAAGGGACCCTGTAATTAGAAGGTCGTCAACATATAATATGATCAAGCAAAGCAAATTATCTTGGGAAAAAACATAGAGATTGCTGTCAGCATTACAGTTTTGAAACCCAAGAGAAAGAAAGAAGCTATCAATTTTGTCATGCCAAGCTTTGGGAGCTTGCTTTAAGCCATACAAGGCTTTGTGTAACTTGTAGACCATGTTTTTCTGCTCTAAAATCTCGAAACCTGGAGGCTGTTCAACATAAACCTCCTCTTTCAAGTCACCGTTAAGGAAGGCTGACTTGACATCCATTTGAAAAATGGCCCATTTGTTGTGAGCAGGAAGTGCAAGCGCACATCGAATAGATGTGTACCTTGCTGTTGGAGCAAAAGTTTCCTCATAATCCACTCCTTCAACTTGTGAGTAGCCTTTTGCCACTAAACGTGCCTTGTGCTTATCCAAAGTACCATCAGCATGGTATTTGGTCTTGAAAATCCATTTCAATCCAATGACTTGTCGATGTGGAGGCCGTGGGACCAGCTCCCATGTATGATTCCGCTCAATGGAATCAAGTTCAACTTCCATTGCTGCTTTCCACTTTGGAAGAACAAGGGCCTCTTTTGCTGTTGTGGGTTCTTTTGATTGCACAACAGTGCACAATAAGGCAAAGTTGCATGAGTGAAGAGGCCGTTGTGACTTACGTGTTCGAGAACCAGATGTATACTCATGAAGTTCAGCATCGGAGAGATGAGAATCACGAATGGTGGCTTGAAGCCACTTGGGAAGTGGTGGAAGCTGGTTTGTAGAGGGAGTGGAAACAAGTGGAGTTGAGGGAGAGGTTTGAATTGTTGGCGAAGTTAGAGATTGAGTAGGAGGAGATGGGAGGCTTGAAGATGAGACATCTTCGTCTAAAATAGGAGATTCCGGAGGAGCTTGGATTTCAACCATGAACTCAGGTAAAATCCTAGAGTCATCCGGCTGAGACTCCACAAAATGAACATCCCTAGATATGACTAGGGACTTTGACTCTAAATCCCATAACCTGTATGCTTTAGATTGTGTGCTGTAACCAAGAAATTTGCATTTCTTGGTTTTGGACTCAAATTTCGTCCTTTTATGATCTGAAATGTGAACATAAGCATCACAACCAAAGACTTTAAAATGAGATACTGAGGGCTTTACACCTGTAAATGCTTCTTCAGGCGTCATTCTAGCAACTGCTTTTGTTGGGCAGCAGTTGATGATGTAGACTGCTGTGTTGACAGCTTCACCCCAAAACGAGAGAGGAAGATCAGATTGAGATAGCATCGTACGAGCCATCTCTTGGACTGTCCGGTTCTTCCTTTCCACGACTCCATTTTGTTGAGGAGTATTGGGTGTAGAAAATTGGCGAGCAATGCCTCGTTGAGAGCAGAAATGGTCGAAAGCTTTGGAGATAAACTCTCCACCATTGTCTGACCTGATCTTTCGAACTTTCTTCGATGTCTCGTTCTCCACGAGAGCTACCCATTCTTGAAATTTTGCGAAGGCTTGGGATTTTTCTACAAGAAAATAAACCCAAACCTTGCGGGAGAAGTCATCAATTATAAGCATGAAGTAGCGTGCACCACCAAGAGTAGTGGTTTTCATGGAACCACAAAGATCCATGTGCACTAACTCCAAGATAGATGTTGCTCGGTGAGTGGCTTCATGAGGGAAAGGCTCTCGATGTTGCTTGCCATGAAGACAAGCAATACATGGGGTATTGGGAGATTTGAAAATAGGAAGACCCTCAACTAGTTGGGAGGAGGAGAGCTTTTGAAGAGAATCATAGTTGAGATGACCAAACCTAGCATGCCACAACGTGGGATCTTCTTGTGCCACCAAGGCATGAGAGCCTTGAAGAAGATGAAGAAGATGAGATTTGGAGTTTTCCAAGGGGCTATGGGAGCTTTTTAGGCGATATAAACCCCCTTCTTGTGTGCCACTAGCTACAATTTGTAGGCTGTTGGTGTCAATCACTTCCAAAACTGAGCTATCAAAGTAGACTCCATAACCTTGCATGGTGATTTTGTAAACCGAAAGTAGGTTGGTAGAGATGCGAGGCACATGTAGCACATCTTGAAGAACGACAGGTTCTTCACTTGAAGAATTGTCAAGAACCACATTACCCACACATGAAGCCTCAATGCTTGAGGCATCTCCTATAGAGATTTGGGAAGAGCTAGGCTTCACATCATGCAAAATGGATTTGTCATAGGTCATGTGTGAAGTGGCACCACTATCTACTAACCACTCATCGATGGTTGAAGTAGTTGGTCCAGCCAAATGTGAAGTATGTTCCTCAATGCCAAGGAAAACTGTTTCTTTGGCTGAGTGGGCCGAGTTGGATTTCGGTGTAGGTTGATTTCTGGTAGAAGAAGAGTTCTTAGCATTGTCCCTTTTCTTTTTCCGACAATCTGGCTGAATGTGACCTTTGTAGCCACAATAATGACAAGTGAGCTCCTTGTAAGCTGGGTTGTTTGGCGGTATTGGATTGGGTTTGTTGTAGGAGTTACCATTTTGCTTCCACTTGCCTTTACTTGTCGCATGTAGAAGCGTCTCATTGGAAGTTTGAGCACTTTTCTTCCTTGTTGCCCTATCTTGTAGCATACCAAGAAATGTATTCATGTCAGGTGTGTTGGGAAGAAGAGAAATGGTGTCACAAAAGGCTGAGAATGACTCAGGCAACTTTATCATTAGACGATGCACAAACTCAACTTCAGTGGACTTGCTTCCCAAAGAAACTAGTTCCTTTTGGAGAGTGACAAATTCCGTTATTTGATCCATGATGTTGGGAGTGTCATGAATCTTGAGATTTGCTAGTTGGCTTTCAATAGCTATCATTTGAGCATGATTAGCTCGATGATACCTCCTTTTGATGGCTGTCCATAGTTCATTGGCTGTCTCGTCATCTTTATCTTGAAATTGACGAGCAATGCTCGGTTTAATATTAAACATGAGGAAAGCATGAGCACGAGAATCCTTATCTAGCCAAGCTTCAATCTCAGCGTTAGATGAGCCAGCAACTGATTTGGTTGAAGAGGATGAAGTTACTGGTGGTTTCTTGTCACTACCATTGACTACATTCCATAAACGATGGTATTGTAGCAAGGTCTTTATTTGTAGCTCCCAATCCAAGTAATTGTTCCCATCCAAGATGGATTCTTTGGGGAGTTGGGGAATGGTTGATGAAACAATGGTGGCATGTGAGGCCATGGATATCCTCCTCTTGAGCTACAGCTGGACAATTTACAGCAGTTGTAAGTAGATACTCAGGGTCTTTCTACTTCTCCCTAGATGCTAGGTGAGGCTCAGATAAGGGGAAAAGAAAACAGAAGAGCCTCCTCTGTAGGGTTGGGAGGGAGGGATAAAAGAAGATAGGTCTGTGTGCTCTTTGGCAAAAAAAAATCAGGCTGAGGATATGGAGACCTCACTGCTCTGATACCATGTGAGAAAAGCTGTTAATAGCAGCAGCGGAAGACTTAAAACAAAATAGGCACAGCCAAGCTGTGAGAAGGCTGTTAGACAGCAGTAGAAAAAATGGTTGCAAAGAGTAGAGACACAGCCAAGGAATAGAGCTTGTTTTAAGTAGCAAAAAAGAAAATGAAAACTTATACAAAAGAGGCTGGTATAGCCTATTTATACAAAATTGGGGAATGTGGGTGAAATGGCTGTTTGGTAGTTAAGTGACTCTTGTACTACCAAACAAGTACAAAAAACTAGGAATATCTTGGAAAAGGTAGAAGAGAGAAAAGGCATTTAAAGCATTGCAGATTCTAGAGAGAGAAGGCATTTAAAGAGTTGCAGATTCTAGAGAGACAAAAATCTGAGAAAAGAGAGAATGTAGTACAAAGATAATAAATATGAAAGAGAGTGCAGGGCTGGAGCTGCCACCCTCCAACAAGAAAGATATATTAACGTCTTTTAAGAGGCCAAAATGGCCTATAAAACCAAATAAGAGATTACATCTTAAGTGTTATCTTGTCTTTGAGAACAAATCAAAATAAAATAAATATTACACAGTAAACCATATTAATCTACTAAAGCTCATCAACGAAGGGTGTTTCATATACAAGTCCTCAAGGGATTGCCACATTAAATGTGATTGGTGGAATTTAATCAAGATATCCACTAGAGCACAATTCTGTCATAAGAACATCGGATTTTCTTTGACCACATTCACACTTGACAACTGTACGGATTACAATAAAGCGTTCTCGCGCACTTTTTCACACATTGTGCTTTTCTTCATAAGCAGATGTTCCCATGATTTGAGCTTGATTCTCAATAAGAAGATTATGGATATTGTCATATATTTTTAATATCATGCTTTTGAGTCAAATCATACTGACTGATGATTGTAAAACAGATATATGTATGCATTGCAACAAAATGAAGTAATGGATGTATTTGAGGATGATTTTGCAAATCTGGCAGAGGAGGAAGATCACCCAGGTCACAAATCAATTACCAATATAATGGTAGAGTGACAATTTCACAGCTTGGTTTCCCTCAACTTCAATTGGAGGAAAAACTGTTTTAATATTATGTAACACAAAGCATCATTTCCTCACATAAAATTGGATCTAATATTTTATTCTAATATATTTTAGGAGTATCAATCTTTCTCAGATCTCTTTTACAGTAAAGGAAAAATGATATCATGTATAGACTGGATGCCTGGAAAAAATGGTGTCCTGGCAGCAGCTTATGCTGAACCAAAATCTGTTGATGAGAGGTTACAATTATCAGGAAAACCAAGCAATTCTTATGTATTAATCTGGAGCTTCTCTGATCCAATACATCCTCAGGTAACTTCTTAAAATGATCTCTATGCTACCCATACACTACTAGACAAAATGAAAAAATTATAATAAAATTGATTGGAAATATGGCCTTGTAAAATCTTAGTTAATGAGCCTAACGCATTCAAGATCTACACAATAACTGCTGATAGAAGTAACTTCTCATGTGGACAGCTCACTCAGACATGCATTTTTGAAATGTTTCTTGGACATATAGATACTGTTAATCACATTGTCTGCAAATTACAGCTATAAAATTCTCAGTACTTGATGACTCCCCAACAAAGTTATTCAATACACAAGGTCTTGAAGGACTTATTAAGGCTTTGAAATGTTACACAAATGCTCCGTAGACAAAGAGTTGAAGAACTTATTAAGGCTTTGAAATGTTATATTCAGAGAATGTAACCAGACCTTATTATATATACAGCAATGAATTTTCCCATTACTTATGCAAACATCGCATCTAATAGCTTATATAACATTATACAGGGTTATTTGATGGGTCATGCCGCGATGGCAATTCCTGTCTGTAATGATGCTCATAGCATTCAGAACAAGATGAAAAAATTAGATGAACTAGAGAACCATCAGTTGAAAGAAAACTTAGTACAAGTGAATGAATAAAATATTGTTGTACTGGTGCAGATAATATTGGAAAGTCCATTTGACATTTTCAGTCTTTGTTTCAACCCCAAAAATCCAGTACTTATAGCAGGCGGCTGCTACAGTGGACAGGTGCGCTATTTTCAAAGAGAATTCATCATACACTAGATGGTGAATATTTTGTTTAAGAAAAGATGAAATATACTGGATTTTGCAGTATCCTACTGGAAACTGTTTGTTGGTATGGATGCCTTTATATTTGAGTATCTTAAATATTATATGTTTCTTTATATTCTAATCTTGAAATCTTTTTGCTACAAACAATTTTGAAAGTAGAACACTTGAGCTTACATCTAAATATGGAATTTATCATATGCTTGTGCTCAGTTCTGACAACAGGATATATATCTCTTTCAGAAGTTCTCTAGTTCATTGTTGATGATATTCCATGCTCTGATATTTGGACTTGATGGTGGGATGTACAATCAATCGATCGGTTGAGTTGTTCTGTTTCTGTGAGGGATGCTCCGAAGAAAAAATGCTCAAGAAGCAGGATACTACTGTCTCATTAGTGATAAGAGGGGCTTGAACCCTCACAGTAAAAAATAGAAAAGGTTGGTTCTATTCCAGTCTATTTCAGAGAAGTGGTCCCCAAAACGGATCCATTGGAGGGGGGAGCTGTAGCTCAGGGGATTAGAGCACGTGGCTACGAATCACGGTGTTGGGGGTTCAAATCCCTCCTTGTCCACAAGAAACCAATCATCCCTGAAATGTCCCTTGAAAGGCAATTGCTGATGATAACGGTTTTTAGGATGCATACATTCCCCTTGCACCCAAATACAAAAAAATTACCCATAAAAGATACCTCAGTGAATTACAGAATCTCAGTTCTTGAGAATGACCTCTGGGGGTGATCGGATCTGTTATCTAGTGCCTTCTATCACATACATAGAGCCTCTTGTATTTACTCTCCATGTTGATTTCCCATGCAGAGAGCCACTTGTTCTTACTCTCTATGCAAAACCTCATGGTGATCAAGTGAACTGGTGCAATTGCTGGTTATGAAAACATGATTCTCACATTTAGTATTGAAATGGCTACTTTAACATTTGTTTCTTCTGGACACCAATCAGTTTCTCAGAGAGGCACTAGAGATGTCTGTCCTGTATTCCTTGGTGTTAATACGAGATAGAAAATAGATATATTAACATCTCTTAAGACACTAAAATTGGCCTATGAAGCTGAGCAGAAAACCTCCGAAATGTTGTCTATTCTTGGAGAAGAACATTCAAAAATAAATATAAATAAATTAGAGGAACTGCCTAAGGGACAATGCATTCCCATTAACTAACCACATAATGTTGTGCGTATTGAAGGTGCTACTTTAACATTTGTTTTGTTTGGGAGACCAATCATTTTCTCAAGAGGGCACTATTGTGGCCGTCCTATATGCCTTGACTTTTTTATACCAGAAAGATTAACAGTCTCTCAAGAGACTAAAATGGACTTATGAGACTGAGCAGAAGATCACGTCCGAAAATGTTGTTTATTCTTGGATAAGAACAAATGAAAATAAATAAAAAATAACTTAGTAAAATTGCCTACGGTGTTGTAGAGTTCTTGATCGGTGTGTTGAAACACCTGGGTTATGTACAAGGAGAGTTTGTAACGAAAAGGGGGAGAAAGAAGAAAGAAGAAGAAAGATATATTAACGTCTTATAAGAGGCCAAAATGGCCTATAAGACCAAACGAGATTACATCTTAAGTGTTGTCTCATCGTTGAGAACAACAAATAAAAAAAAGAAGTAAATAATACTCTGTAAACAGGGAATCTGGTTTTCGGCACAAACAAGAGATGGAGATAGTGTATGATTCAAGAAGCAAAGGTTATATGAAGAAAATATGCTTTATTAAATTGAGAGTACAATATTTTATCAAACTTACAATAGTCAATCGTAAGGATGACATATTATCTCTGACAAACTCCATATCGAACCCTTGACTTTGATCTTGAGAGGTGAGGTACTTTCTAGATTAGCTCGCTTAATCTCTTGATTACTGATGAATGTATTGTTTTTCTTTGTTGATTGATGGATCCCTATATGCTTCCCTTCCTTCCCTTATATAAGTGTTCGAATGCATGTGATGTATGTGAGAGTGCATGTGATGTGTGATCGCCACTTAGCACACATGTGCCACGAGTAATGCATGACAGCCATGTGCCTCATCTGAGTCACCACGTATGATAATACATAATTATAATGATGAGAAAGTAAGCTCATAGAAGAACTTATCTTTATGGTTCATATTCGGTGCTTGATATGCAAACTTATAGGTTTGAGCCTTACAAATGTCATTTGATATATTATTTGGATTTGTTTTTATATCGTGAAGCAATTAGTTCCCGACACCCACCCCCTTTGAACTTGCACCCGGTTGTGCAAGTCCAGTCATTTTGGTCTTCATCCTGTTCGTGAAGGTTTTCTTCAGCATCTTCTATTAGGTCATGTTCAACAGCTTCCCACTTCTTGAAAATCTTTATCCTTTTGCCTACAATTGGACTTTTGATCTCAGTTCCATCTTACTCATTAAGGTAGTAGGTGCCCTTATCTGAAACCTTTCTTACTTCGTAAGGCCCAAACCAACTTTTTGCAAACTTCCTATTAGTACTATACTAGTTGTCGCTACTGTTTTGTACCATTACGCATGCTCCATCTTGAATTTTTCGTGGCCTTAGGCCTTTTATTTGATCAAATCTTGCTTTGTTCTTGACATGTGCTTCTTTTAGTTTCATTGCCACCATTTCTACATCTTCAGCCCTTTAATCGAGTTGCCGGATCCAAACTGTAAGCAAGTCTTCCCTGCTCATTTCTGACCCCCAAAGAATTACCGCCCATGTGATCTTTTCTTCGATTAGCATTACTAGCATTTGCCCTATCATCAACTCTATTGGTATATACCTTGTTACAGAACTGTGTTGTTCTATCAGCCCATAAGGTAAAGGGCAAGACCTTTGGCCAATTACTTGCTCAACCTTTACAAGCTTTTTCCAAAGCTTTAACTATTACCTCATGTCCTCTGGATTATAGGTTGATAGTGACAACTAAACACCAAATTTCGCAAAGAAATCATGGGCTTTGACAGAGTTGAGCTCTCCTCTATCGGCTACTATTTTTCCCACACATCCATATCTACAAGCAATTTTTCCTAAAATAAACTGACATATAGCTGATGTGGTCTTCTACCTTATTGCTTTTCCCTCTACTTGATTTGCCCTTGTTAGCACTAAGTATTTATTGTGTCCAAACCCCATTGGCATAGCCACCGAATCCAACATCCACTTATAGTGTACCCCCAGTAAATAGGTTGGTGTAGCTTGTCTCTATGTCTGATATTTGAAATAATTTGACAAGTTGGGGAATTCTCGACGTAATTCTTCACTTCATTGTAGAACATGGGCCCGGGTCACCAATACCTTTCTTTGACTTTAGTAAATGCTGCCTAAATTCCTCGATGTCCAGCCCATTCCCTGTCATGTAACACTTAATATTTGACTTTGTTGCTCGTGGTTATAGATAACTCATGGTGGATTTCCCGACTTGAACTTTGGGTGTTTCCACCGTTGATCATGGTTGTTTATGTACCCGTATTTAACGTTTAAATACGTATAGTACCTCATCATTTGTATAGTACGTTGTTCAGTCAAATATCATGTACATTTGTCCAATACGGTATTTAATGTACTTATAAAAAAACAGGTATAATACGTATTTATAAAGAAAATGTAAGTAAAACCCTAACAAAAAGCAAAAGAAAAAAAAGATTTTAGTGAAAAAGAAGCCAAAGGAAAGAAGAAAGAAGAATAGAAGAGACGACGATGAAGAATAAGAAGAAGAAGAAGAAGAGAGAAAAGAAGACATAAACCTATCTTGAGTGTGATAATCACAGTAGATAGAAGAAGAAGAAGAAGAAGAAAACGAAGAAAAGAGAAACCTATCATGAGTGTGATAATCGTAGACGATTTCTCAATCTATGAAGGCATAATTGTAAATAATTACAATTTGAAGTAGAACATCGTGCTACACACTTACATTGATTTATAGAATAAGGGAATGTCGACATCCATATTACTACAAGTATTTTAGGATGTGAAATGTTCAAATGTCTTATATGCATTTTAGGATGTAGAACTATGTTGTACATCACAAAATGTGTAAACATAGATGTTTTTTACAATATTTTAGATATTTTTTAGAAAGGTAAATAATTTTCAAATTCTAGAAGTATTTAATGTACTATACGTATTTAACGTATTTTACAAGTATTTAACATATTAAGAAAACGTATTTAATGTATTTTTAAATTGGGAGGTACTATACGGGTATTAATATGTTAAATACGTATGGTATCCGTACCGTACCTAACGTACCTAACAACCTTGCCGTTGATGTAGGAAGATTTTGTGAACCTTATTTCTAAAGTTTGAAAAGTTTTTCTTTGTCCAACTTCCTTCCATGGTGCCCTTAGATATTTCCCAATTTCATTAAACTGCTTACCATATTTTGTTTCCAAGAATTCATTCTCTTCAGTTGGCTCACCCTTTGATTATGCCTTGCTTCAAGTTTGACCGATTTGATGTAGATGCACCACCTGAGCATGACTTGATCTGGGATGTCACAATTCGCGGTGATCCCGAGAACAAGTAAACAAATCGGTCTCTGTATTTACTCGGTACCATAGATTGACATATTCGCATTCATGGGGTTTCCCATTCGAATGCAAACGAATACTAATACAAATGGGTAGTCAAGTATTCGTTTTACCCTCCCCCCTAAAAAAAAAACTTTTTTTAAAAACATTTCCTAAGATAAAAAAAAAGGAACTTAACAATAAATAGGGATAATAAAAGAGGGACTTAGGGGATTTGACACTACTAAAATAGTCGTTTTATTTTTAATAAATAAATAAAATAAAATAAAGGCTCATTAATTTCTCACTTTTTATTTCCTCAAAATTTATGAATATTTTTATCTTGACATTAAAAATGGTACTTTAAACTAATCATATCTTAAAAGTTCATACTAATCATATTTGTATAATAAATATAAACATATTCATTTTTAAAAAATTAATTAATTAAAATAAGTTTCATAAACTCTCTTGACACTATAATCTATTAATGAATATTTTTTTTTTTTGTGAAATACATTTATTTAAATAAATAAATAATTTTTTATATTTATTTTACAAAACGAATGGTTTTTTAATATTCTTGGGGCCATTTTGTATTCTCGAATATTGAGAATATTGCGCATGGGGAATATCACGAATATCACGCATGTGTCAATCTATGCTCGGTACCAATTAAATAGTTCCTATCAGCCTTTATGGCAGTGACTGTTCCCCAAAGCTCTCATTTTAATTGTGCATACTTTCCTTGTAGTGCACTAAGAACCTTTTGCCCCGAATCCAATTGGATATCTTTCACTTTCATCGACTTGTTGACTTATTACCCCTCTGATCCTGATTGGACTTGAACCAAACGTGAGAAGGTGTAGTTGGGTTGCTTTAATGTTGGAGCCTTTGCCAAACATTCCTTAAAGTTTATAACTGCATTTGTGTGTTCTTCTGTTCACAAAAATGCTTTCACTTTTCTTAGTAATTGGTACAAGGGATCAGAGATGTGGGCATAGTGCAGAATCTATCTACTTCCCACGATTATAGAAGTCGATCAATGCAGTACATGATTCCATCTCTTCCCTGATCTTGACCGGGGCCTTTGACATCGCTCGAGCCTGATGAGCACATGTGTAGTGGTCTCTGTCTTCTTCTTGATTGATATCTTTATTTGCACCCCATACTCTAGCTAATAGTGCAGCTTTCATAACCACATCTTGGATTTTAACTACTTTAACTCCTTCATGGGTCACTTGCCTCTTTCTTCGGATCACATCAATTATAACCCCATGAAATACATTATTTGCGACACCTAACAATTACTTAAGAGTAAGCTCTACCTTACTATCTAGGATTCTAGCTTCTAAAGCGTTTCTGATGTCGATGGCACTCTCTATGTCTGAGGCTAGCCTGAATGTCAGGGTTTCCCTGTGCTGATTTGTGCCTACAGTCTTCAGAGTGGCTTGGAGACTGGTTTACCAATATCATGTCTTTGACCTTCTTAAGATTAAAAATGATCTGATCCATCCAGTCCATTTAATTCTGTTGGTTTTTTTTTTGTTGTTATTTTCATCTGGCATGAGATATTACAGGCATAAAAAAGACGAACATAGTCAATGTTTGTCTGTGTTTTTGAACCTTACAGTTGCAGAGCTTCTTTAATAGATGAATCCTTTTTATAATTGACCTTAGAGGTCAAGTATGACCTATGGGACCCCCAACGCTCAAGAAGTTTAATGTGTCTTGTTAGGTGATTCTCTGGGACATAAGTGTGGCTGAAGAACAAGTTGGAAAGCAAGAGAAAGAGACTATGAAAGGGTCGAAGAAGGATAAAGAAGAAGAGAGTAAGAGGAAGGCGCCCGTGGTCATCTTCAGTCGTCTAAGTTGTGTATCAAGGTCACACACTGCAGTAATCTCTGACTTGCAATGGCTTCCTGCAGATGCTCAGGTCTGTTTAACCATTTGAAGTTTGTTAATTGTTTCTAGACTTATCTGAGATAAACATTAAAATGATTCTTGGAAATGTGATTGTTTTGTTGGGACAATTTGTGTTTTTAATGTCACTTTCTTCGCTGTAAGTAGTATTATCACTAGCTGATTACGTGGAATTCCTACATTCAGGCTGCTATAGGGTGACAACCAGGGACAGGAAACATATCCATTGGGTCTCTTGGATGACAAACTACTGGACACATTTTGAATACTAACTCTTGATTGTGAAGCCTATTCACAGATATTAACCTCCTTATATTTGTGCACTTCATTGAATGACAAGAATATAAAAGGGTATTCTACAGAAGAATAATGTAGAGTCTTTAGGATTGTTCTGCTGCCTAAAGGAGAGGTATTTTATGCAACTCTTCTTGAATTCAGGCATGGGTATCATGATGTGGACATAATTTCTGAGCCCCTTAAATGCTGAGCGGATTGGTTTATCATGGTTTAGGTTAGAAAGTGTATAAATTAGATTTCCCTCGGATATAACAATCTATAATACTTCAAAAAGAGTGTACGCAACAATGAGATGAGCATAAAAATTTCTGTGAAGATGCAAAAGTAAAATATTCTCTGAACTAGAAGTGTATGTGTTGCATTAGTAGACAATACACCATGAAACTAGAGATTCATGACATAATGAGTTTCTTGCTTCTACAGCTGGAAGGCAGAAACATGGTAAGACGATATTCTCAAGAAACCAGGATGCTGGTGTCTGTTGCTGCTGATGGAAAGGTGCCTTGATGTCAGATTTGGACTTTATAAAAGTTCTGCAAACTTCAAAAGTTAACATGTCAACTTCTGTGTTCAGATAATCTTTTGGGATGCTTCCATCAAGAAGCAGGTAGATATTGAGACAGATTTACAAGATGAAGTCAAGGCTGCGGCATTAGCTTCAGAAAAATATCAATGGAAACCCATCTTCGAAATTGATCTTACCATAAAATCTCCAGATCGGCAAGCTGGTATTCTGAAGTTCATTCTCTGTGCTGGTAGTAAATATTTTTGCTGTAATGAGGTCAGTAATGCTTAACATTTAGTGGTATATTGGTTTCTACTTTTTATTTATAAGATTTTCTCTTTTCTCATTCTTCGTTGATTCTAGTGCAGAATGGAGATATCTTGGAGGGAGATATCAATGCTCCAGATGGCTCAAATACTATACAAAATATATCAGAATGCCATAATGGAGCAGTTCGTAGCCTTCAGTGTTCACCTTGTTTCGAAGACATTATTCTTTCTGTAGATGTCTGGACATTTGCTCTATGGAAAGTTGGTTTCCAGGTTTGTACAACGATGAAATGGATTCTAGAAAATTTCTGTATAAACATTAACTTTGTGCTATATTACATAGTTAACTCGCTTAATAGAATCTTTTGGATGTGAGAAATCAATTCCATTTAGAATGATCAAATAATTTAGAAAGCTGAGGCACGTGGTATTGATCTTATTCTTTTACAGTGAATACAGTTTCCTTACGTCCTCTCTTTTCTCCTCTAGTTTGTTTTAGCTTTCGTTACGATCAAGGCATTCTTCTGATGTAGTTCACTTCAAATTTGAAAACGTCTTCTGCAGAAACCACTATTTGTATCAAGATCAGTGGAAAATTACCTTACAATGGGGTGTTGGAGTCCATCTCGCCCAGGGGTCATATATATTGGATTAATTGATGGCAGCATTGAGGTTTGGGATTTATTAGATCATAGCCATCAGCCTTCATTAGTTGCTTCAATTGGATCGTGCCAAGTTACATCCATGAAATTTTGTGCTTCTCGTGAGTGAGATCTCTCCTTCAATAAATTTATGCTGCTTTTACACGTATAATATGTAGAATGTGGCTTACATCCTGCCATGTAACTTATTATTCCTTTCTACTTGTGTGCTAGTATCTTATATATGCACAATGCATGTAATACTGATATATCCTGCCATTTTTAAAGATTTTACTCTTGGAGATTTTATAATATTCAATTCTATGCATGTAAGATACAAGAAAAAAGCATGTACCTTATATATGCACCACACATATAATCCGGATTATACCTTGCCATTTTTAAAGATTTTACTGCTGGAGATTTTATATTATTCCTTTCTATGCATGTAAGATACAAGAAAAAAGTATGTACCTTCTATATGCACAATTCATGTAATCCGGATTATATCCTGCCATTTTTAAAGATTTTACTTTTGGAGAGTATGTACAGCTCGTCAACTTCTGGCAGTGGGAGATATCCAAGGGATTCTCCACATAATGGAAATACCGAGACGTCTCAGACGGATCCAACATAAAGAAGTAATCCCATATTGTTTTGAGATTATCGTGCATTACTTATTTCATTTAAGTTATCAGACGACTAATACATGTGTGCTGCTTATCCTCCTTCAGAAGGTGTTGATGCAAAAGTTCTTTGAGCGCCAGGAAGCATCAGTGAAGAATGTCATTGGACGGGCAACAGAAAGAACCAAACAAACCAACAGAAGACAAAAGGAAGAGTTGCAGAAAAAGGTGTCATCTTTTTTGTTTTTGTTGTCTTCTTTTTAGCATTAGAATCACAAACAAAGTTTTCTGATGAAGCTTCGACATTTTTGAGAAACTCTCTAGAATGCCGAATCTTATGAATGATAGAGAAAAGGAGACATTAGAAGGAGGCGTTATAATCTTGTATGCACTCAAATAAGCAGATTTCACAATGAATCTGGACAACAATTGAATTCTAGGCTTAATGGTCATATCATGCTTTGTCATACATTAAAGGCACAAACAATATGAGAAAACATGTCATTGGAGACAGTTATGAACTAATACAGCTCAGAATCATGGGAGTTGATCCAAGGGAGTTTGTTGCTCTTTTGCTCATTATTTGGTTATTATGTAACAACTCATCCGAACACATTAGTCCTCTCCTGAGTCTCCTCTGATCCAATGATTCCAACCTTATGCAATGTCTTTCAGGTGTCTGTCATAGTGGGTGTCCGAGTTTATATTTTTATTGCTGCATTATTGTACACCGCCTTTGTATGAAAAATGGAAAAGAGACGAGTAAGCATTAGGCCATATTTTTGGCTGCCAAATTTTATGGCTTTCCCTCTTGAGAATTTAGGTCATGTGGTGATTCTGCCTGACTTGTATGTACGGTTGATATAAGACCTGCTTTTTTGTACAAAACAAAAAGATGCATCTGGGATGGCCACTTACTTATAAGGAACTTTGAAAACTCTCAGAGGAAAGGATATGTAAATTTCATAGTTTACAATTGCCAACAGGAAAAACTTTTATTGGTTGGACATGCAGATGATTCAATCTTTTACCCGAGGAATATATTTATGATTTGAGAATTGAAAAGTTATTTTGAAAGATAAAATTTAACATGGCAAGACCCCATCACATGTTGAGCAATGCAATTCCCTAAATTGGCCTAGTTCAGACTGCAATCCAGACCTGCAGAGATGAAGGTTATTGTTATATCAGCAATCAAGATGACTCCATATATTTTCCTACAGGAATCAGATTGCAAAAACCCAACAGATGCAAAATGTGCCCCAACATGATGGGTGTGTTTTGAAATCTGTATTGTGTTATGTATGCAATGTGCATGCATAACTTGGGTTTCATTGTGAATATATGCCTTGAATTGGGATGTGTACCTTGAAGTGGGTGTTTATACCTCGAATTGGGATTGCAAATGTGATTATCAACTCATGAACCTAGAAAATTGATTGCAGGAAAGAGAGAAACAACTTGCAAAATGTTGTTGGAATGATGATGTGGAGAGGGAGTACCAGCGATACGAAGCTGAATGTCGACTCAATTTTGGAGTATGCCAAGTCATAGCACCATGAGAAGATGCATTAAGGTCATGTTATTGGTTGTAGCTCATCTTCTATGCTCGTATGCACATATCCTTCTTTTTTTCCTTTTTCTTTTTTTCCAAAAAAACATATTCTATTGTAAACATTAGATTTTTTCTCAAGTAATAATCAATCTTTTTATGGAAATAGAAGCTACTCTCTAGAATCACACTAATGAAGCAACATTGTTTTGGTGGTATGAGACAATTGATATAGATAATATGGGCATGTGTTCCTTTTTTCTTATTTTTCCATTTTAGTTATTAGAAATTAGCCCACCCTAGTGGTAAGTTGTCATGCTACTATTGCCTATGTCTTGGGTTTGAATCCCAATTTTCTCCCTCCCTCTCTCTCTCTCTCTCTCTCTCTAGTGTCATGTGATAGTAAAATTTTAAGTTGGTGTCATGTTTTCTTCATATTCTCGAATATATGTTTTATGAGTTTTTGAACGTTTGATTATAATTTATAATGACATATTTTGATTCAATCTTTATAGTTCATACTCATTTTTTTGTAAAGTTCTAAAGTGAAGAAATTGATACCTTCACTAGTTGCGAGATGAGAACATCGATAATTGCAAGATGAACTCATCAACACAATTATGTCTTTGAATTATTTGATTTTTATGTTTGTGCTTTCTAATGTTTAGTAGTTAAGTACTTCCTAAGTTTTTAACTTTTAATTATGTTGACATTTGATTCAATCAATATATAATATAGACCATAGTAATTTTTTGAATTTCAATCTTTTTTTTTTTTTCCAACTTATAAATCCAATCCAACTTTGAGATGATTTACCATACACTTTGATTGAATCATATTCTCGAATGCGAATGCGCGTATGGTTCATTCTATGGATATGGACAACCATTTATCTTTGGATTAGTTTTAGAGATGTCAGATATCAACATACCACATCTTGATGTGTTGCTTGACTCAAAAAACTAATTGCGGCAAAGTTGACTAGTATATAACTCAATGGGCAAAAGTCCTTATGTTAAGGACCACTTAATAGAATATTTTAAAACAACAAACGACATCCTTGTACGTTAGAACAAATAACCTCCTTAACTAATGAAATAAGAAAACAAAAGACATTAACATGGGTGGATCCCTCCAAATCTTGCAGGCAAAGAAAGCTATGTAGGCTGAAATAAGCACAGAGAAGTAGAGCTGTAGTCACATGAAATTTAATGTAATCCCCTGAAGGACAACAGATTACCTTAAAACGGTTGCATATCCTTGCACATTGTTACGCATAACCTTTTAACTAATGAAGTAAACAAAGAAATCAAATTATTAATTGGTCCCTTAAAAAATCTTGCTAACCAAGTTCTATAAGCTGAAACTAGCACATTAAACTAGTGCTGCAGTATTATCGAATTTAATGTAATCCCTCTTTTCGCTGAAGATAATAATAATGCCAAATGATGTCCATGTCAATTTGCACAACTTATCAGGTGTAAAAAGGATGCCCATTGACAATCCCCATCCGTTGCAATGAAAACTTAGCTAGCTCATCACTTCATATCCTTTCAACAGTTGAGCAGCTGCAATTGCTTAGTGTTGTCTAAGGCCATGATTGTATCGTGGTTAGTCCAGGCAGTTGATCATTTTGATGGAACTCATTCAGTTCAAATCATTCAAGAAATATCGAAAAGACCTTTTTAACTTAGTATACCAGCATCATGGGAAGATAGTAAGGAAGTGAAAAGATAAATACATTGATGTATCCAACCATTCCTAGATAGCATTTCGAAATGGATGACAAAATTGGGACACAATTACCATACATTACTCTTGGCTCCACACCAGCCCAAGTTATTTATTGATCACAATGAGCATTTCTTGTAGTAAATGACTTTTGATTATGAAATTACATAAATGCAGGAGAGGCCAATCCTTTCATCGTCCCCACATTATGCATGAGCATCATCCAATCTTGAACTTTCTCAACAGCTAATGAGAACAAATTTGCAAAAGTAAAGAGTGACAAAATAAAAAAAAACCCGAACAGCACAGAAAACCCTAGTTTCTTTGCAGAGATTTAATATAGCCCGAGAGCGTAGAATGACCATAACAAGGCAAAAGCAATTCATGCATATAAAATCATCATTCATATAATTTCTGGATGTCTTATCTTGAAATAACTGCTAGATGGGGCAGAAAACACGGCCCCATGCCACATCAAGGGCATCATATGACACGACACTGACATAACATGACATCCCACAAAATGACATGATATCACATTCTCAACCCTCACCGATTTCCGACATCATCATCACAATTCATGTCTAGAAACCAATAGAAAGATTCACTCGATGACTGCGGTTGCTCCGACCGCCTTGAGCTTGTCCATGAGTTGTTGAGCCTCTTCTTTGGAAAGACCTGATTTCACTACTGCGGGGAGCTTCTCCACAAACTCCTTAGCCTCCTTAAGACCTAACTCGGTAGCTGCGCGCACTTCTTTGATAACCTTGATCTTGGAAGATGCTTCATACTTCTCAATCTTGACGGAAAAGGACGTCTTCTCAGCGACTTTCTCTGAAGCTGCCGATCCATCGGCCGATGATGACAGGTCGGCATCTTGGAGCCAATCGGGCGACGCCATCGGCATTGATCCGATCGGAGGGGGCTCCGGTAACCCAAGCTTCCTGCGGAGGGTAGAAGACATTAGGCTGATTTCATCATCAGAGAGGGCGGCGATCTCATCGGTGAGACGGAGAATCTTCTGCGAGAAGGGGCCTCTCCCATCATGACTATTGGAAGTATCAAGAGCAGGGGAAGAAGAGAAGGCTTCTCTTCTTCCCAGGAAGCTGATGGAGCACTTGTGGCTGTTGTTCTTCTGAGAATAGGAGGAGCAGAGAAGGCCAAGAGCCTTCTCAATTCCATGTTTCCTCATTCTCATCCTCTTCCTCCCTCCCTACCCTGTTTCTTATTCAGCAGCACATGCTCACACACACACAAACAGAAACAGAAAGTCTTAAGAAGTAGTGTATAGGGTTTTAAACAAAAACAAAGAGAGAGAGAGAGAGAGAGAGAGAGAGAGAGAGAGAGAACAACTCTCAATATTCACCCTTTTCTTCATTTCGCCCAACAAAATCTTGCCATATCATTCCTTCCTTCCATATTCCCTTGTGTGTAAACAATCGGCAACGGTTTGGTTCGGTTTGAGAGTGTCAAAACAGAACCGTTCAAAAACTTTGAAACTTGAACCGAACCACGAAACCGTTAAAATAAATAAATCGAAACCGTTAAAACCGTGGTTTCGTGGTTCGGTTTCGGTTTTCAACTTAGCTCAAAATTCAAATTTAAATTTTACCTGCGGTTTCTAACAGTTGAAACCGAACCGAATCGAAACTGAATTGTTAAAAAAACTTGAACTTGAACCGAACCGAACTATTATGTGTGTGTAACTAATTGTTGAGAAACACAAGAGGGATGAAAGATTGACCATGTCGTCACTCAAATACGTTGAACCTATTTAATAGATTAGGTCTATTCGGCACGTGTGACGTTCCAGACGGCTTCCACAACCGCTCCGTCATCCGAATCCGGTATCTGGCTTCTTCAGTCGATCTGACGTCCAGTCCAAAACCTAGTCCAGAGCTTAAGCTTATCAGCCTAAGTGGGCCTAGCCAACCGGATTATTGAGCGGACAAGCTCAACCAGATCCGGATCCGGATCGGCGGAATAAGCCGAAGCCGGATTGACATCCGAAATGGAGAACCGGATAGGTATCCGGAACCAAGAGTCCTATCGGAGAGACGGATCAGGATGAACCGGTGGGCCATTAGAGGCCTACGAATATAGCCTAGTACAGAGGCATATTTTTGGGAGTCAATATCAATCGTTCGTATGAGCATTGAAGTACTTGTCAATACTTCTGTCAATCATCTTAAGGACTTGTATAAAAGTGCTCACTAAGCAAATTGTATGTACAGAGAGTTTTTAGTGTTTTGGAATATACACGTTTTAGTGTTCTGGTCTAACTCCGTCTCTCCCGTGTAAAGTTTCCATTAAACCCGTGTCTGTTTTCTTTTGCTATCCGAACGAGCCGGTTTTGTCGTAGCTTCTGCAATCGTATTCTTTTACATGGTATCAAAGCACGAGGGTTGAGAACCTCTGCAGCCGATGAGCGATTTTTGAAGACAAACCTTAACACCCGGTAAAGAACAGACAGAAGAAAAATATGGACCGAGGAATGGCTAGCTCGCCCCCGACGGAGAAGCTCGATACGTCCAACTATGCATCTTGATCGCGCAAGATGCACTAGTACTTGCTCGAGCACGGTTACTGGAGTTATGTCGACAAAGCTAACGATACAACACCTGGTGCGGCACACAAGGACTTCCCGACTTGGGAACAAGCGGCAAGCAGGGTGATGTACTGCTTCGCGTCTAGTGTCGGTGATCAATTGCTCAGCCATATCCGGGATGCCAAGACACCAAAGGAAGCTTGGGGAAACTTGAAGAAGGTCTTCACCGTAAGCACTATGGCTCGGAAGCTACAACTCAGACAGGAGTTGAGCAATGTCCAACAGAAGGACATGTCGGTGGCCGACTACACGGCTCAAATCAAAGACATGACATTTACGACTCACTTGCCTCTATCAACGTAACCGTTGAGGAAGTGTTATCCTTTAGGCTGGACAAGCCCTAACACAGGGTGTCCCTATGGAACACTTCACCAAAGGGTGGTACGATGAGATATGGATAGATCGTGGTATCGAATGGGTCTTAACCGGTTACTAATCGACATTGTTAATGATCGTAACACACGCGTAAGATTAATTATATTAAGTACAGAACGGGGTCGTGCCTTTCAGCGCCAGATCGTTGCGTGAGTCGGGTGGGAACTGCTGGGGTTTTGGACTAGGAGGAGGAAGAATTTGAGACGAGTCTAATTATGAATAGATTATATAAATGAGAGATAGAAACTTGTGAATCCCACAAGTATAGTCGTTTTAGTTTATCTTAATGTTAGTAATAAATTGAAATAGTTTAGAATAGATTAAAGTAGATTGAGAAAAGAGATCAAACCTTGTGAATCCCACAAGTATTATATTAATCAATATTTATGTAAGAATATGAATTTAGATTGAAAGAGAAGGATATAGAAATCTCGTGAATTCCACGAGTATAGTTTATTTCGTGAATCCCACGATTATATTTTATTAATTGGTGTCTTTTAGAAATATATCCAATTTCCAAATATTTCACACCCCCTATTACATTGTGCTCCCCATCCTTATATAATGATGAGAGAGTCTTTGCAATCTATGCTTTTTCTATCAACAAACTATATGCTTTTTCTAAAGTAATCATGCTTTTTCTAACTTGATGTGTTTTTATCGACTATAGTGTTCATGCATGTTAGATGTGCATGTGTAGCTTTTTCTTTTATCATGCGTTTTCTTCTAACTAAAGTTTATCCTAGTGTGCACTTACCTTTCTATGTGGGACGTCTACTTTTTTAGTACTAATGATATGTTAGTGTAATGGTAAAGCTTCACATTAATCTGGTTGGTGTTGTCGATGATGGGAGCCTCTAGTATCCTCTTAGCCTTGACGCGAGTAAGAGGTCGGTGGCTGCTTTTTCCGTTGTTGCTGCGGAGACTAGAAATGCATCCGCTGACATTCATTGTGCTTGCACAGATCCAACAGGCATGCCAAAAGTGTTACCGGGTTCGGTAGACAGGATGTTGTTATGCGTTCCTACGATAACTAGCTCAAGGTGACTGTGGAACAGGCGGAGGTGTGTGAGTCGTATTGCGATAGAGTCGTAATGGGCGCTCAACGTAATTGGGAGGTTGTGGAGCTCCGCACATTGGCCTCCGCCGGTAGGGGATAAAGTACTCAACACAGAGTACGAGTGCGCAACATAGAGGAAAACTCAACCACAGATTACGGCATGGATATACACCATTACAATAGACACTGGCGCAAATATTCAGCCAAGAAAAGTGTATATTACTTGAGCATGTCTACAAATTTACGACTAACTTTTTAAAGGCTTTCCATGCCCTTCATATAGGGAATGGGGGGTTACAACTAAGCGTGAACCACTCTCTTTCTCACTCTCTCTCATAATTACTTTCCATCTGTTACACTTTCTCCGCGGCCTTACCCATCTTTCTGTTACACGCCCCTTGTTTGCTCTGCTGCGTCGTTTCATACATGGCTTTCCGCTTCACTTTGTCCACTTTGCTTCGACGTTTCACACTTGGTCGTCGTAGGCGGCCAACAATCGATATACTAACATGGTGCATTTCTTGCCTTGTAATAAAGAGATCACTTGTAAAGAGCACCGTAGGTATCGTGATGCGTGAAGTATTTCGGCACCATGGTCTTCCTGACAACAACATTAGTGATCATGGACCTCAATTCATATCTAAATGTTGGAAGCATCTCTTCAAAATGCTCAAGTTCACTTGGAATTTCTCCTTTGACTACCATCCCCAAACAAATGGACAATTAGAATGTACAAATCAAACACTAGAGCAATATCTTTGATGTTTCCTAAGCTATCAATAACATGATTTGGTAGTCAGATTACACTTTGCCGAATTTGCTTAATAATTCTATCCAATCTTCTACTAGGGTTACCCACAAATCCGTGTGCACAGGATCCTTTGGAGCAACTATGCAAGATTCAGGCAGAACTATCTACCGATCTACATCAAACCCAACAAACACCGAAGGACTACGTTGATTGTCATCGGCTTCCATCCTGTTTTGATATTGGAGATCGAGTGTGGCGATTACAACGGCACATAAAGACTACTCGATCATGTGCCAAATTGGATTATCAAAGGTTAGGCCCTTTCCCTATTAACGGAAAAATAATGATGTCACTTTTTGCCTTGATCTACATCCACAATTACGGATACATCTGGTATTTCATAGTTCTCTCCTAGAACCATGTCAGGAAAGCCCTATTCCTAATCGTATTACACCACCTGCACCACTGATCAAACTTGAAGATGGAGCTGAGTACGAATTTTCTATCATCCTCGATTCCAAGATTGTTCGCAACAAGCTCTACTATTTGGTAGATTGGTTAGGATATAATCCAAGCGATCACAATTGGGAACCAATAGAGAATGTGGTCAATGCCCAAGCTCTTCTTGAGAATTTCCATCGACAATATTTAGAAAAACTAGGTCCTTAATAAAAGACGACTTGTAACACTTGTAGTTTAAAGGGGGGGATAGTGTCATGATATGGTCCCAAAAGGAGTTGAACCCTTGACATTATGTTACATGGCTTGAGGCCATACCACTATGATAACAACTGCGATACAAAAAATATTATTTTCATTTATTATTTCATTATAGAAAATTATGTATACTCTAGATTACTCTGTAACATTCTAGAAACTTCAAGAATACTCCTAATGATACTATAAATAGAGGCATATAACATTATTCAAAACCAATTCGGTTCAATGCCAGTTTTAAGCCCCATAGCTATCTTTGTACTCTTTGTTATATAATATATTTTCTGGTATCATACTTCTGTCTTCCACACTCTATCTCTTTCTCTCTCTCTATCTCTCTCGTGATCCTCACACAATCTTTCCTCTCTTCTCTACATCTCTAGTACCTTGACACTCCCTCTTCTTGTGCATGTTGCATTAAACTTAGTTTTCATTGTTGTAAGTACTCCCCCACGAATCTGTCTATCCCCCATAGTTGCGGACCATGTATTGGTCCAACTCCTAGGGCAAATGTTTCCAATTTTGCCAATCTTATTCCCATTTAGATAGTGCTCCTACACCATTGCAACACTAAATTTCAACAACCAATACATGATTCTTCATCTGGAATTAGATGCCACCAAATCCTTGTATGTTCCATGTTCGCAAGCTAAGATTCATTTTAGCATATAACATGCATCATTTTTGGCCCAACCAATGCATTTTCAGCTTCCACTAGGTTAGCTAAGATCCTATCTTGGAGATTTTCCTCTTTCAATTGTGTCAACATTTCAGGATGGTATACCATGAACTCCGTGATCATTCTAGGAAGGTTCCTAAATTTCACATTTATGTAGCATATCCCTTGCTCATTCGCCTTGCCTGAACTCCATATCATGGCATCTTTCCATTGTCTTTTCATTTTCACACGTATTGCGGTACCATATGATGAGTCTACATGAGCACCCATTTGTTGTTCCACCCATCCCAATGCTTCTTCTCTATTGTGGGGTTCCTTATTTCCAAGGACCAAAATATAGGACAGTCCAACAATCTAGCCTTTGTCATCACAATTATCATAGGTATTGACTCTACACATGCTATCCTTCCTCATCTCAATTCCACACATTTCCTTGAACCACTTTTTGTCGGTCAGTTTTAGTTTGATCTATTGTCCAGTATTTGATAGGGGAATAACTTTGTATTGAAAATTCCATTTCACTCTAGGACATTTACACATACCTTTATTTTTCTACATCCCATTCTCCTCCTCTTTTCTAGCACGCATGTGCCTTTTCATTTTTGTTATCCCCTTAATATGTTGGGTTGTCACTAGTGACTTAGCTTGCTCTTTCAAGGGGATGACAAACTTTCTTATACTTATTTCTCCTACCTCATCCATAATTTCATGATGCATCTGGTCAATATCATCCACTAACAAGTCGTCTTCCTGCTGCAATTTCTGTGTATCATTAATAGCTCTCACATAGTTGCCCTCTAGATTTGTCTTCATTCTTGCTTCCCTTTCATTAGTTGTGTTTTCATTGTCCTCTAAGGTTAAGACTTCATATTTGTTCCTAAGTGGAAGCCATTCTTTATCCGAACTTCATATTTGTTATATTTCCATCAATCTTCATTCATACACATTGCATGGTTTATTCTCAAATTGTTTTGTTGCATCCAACTTCTTGTCATTTCTACGATGCATGTTCTCCTTACCTCTAGCCTAAGGGCATTCTTAGGCCATATGCCCCATTTCTCTACATACAAAGCATTGCTCTAGGAGTCCGGCATATTCCACTGTTTGTACATGGTCCGACATTTGTTTGTTGCTAAGCAACATCTATTGTGGTAGGGCCTTTACATTAGAGAAAATTTATTTGACTCTCGATGTTTAACTTATTCTCTCTACTAATGTTTTTTCCAAGCATTGCCCTCCCATAATTTTTCCAATGGCCGGGAGAAAGGACTCTCATTGCTTAGGTAAACTAGAGAAAAAGGCTATTATCACTGCTAGATTGCCTATACAAGCATATGTTTTACACATGTCGAAGTTTGCATCCCATTTGAATACATAGGCTCTTGCATTGTGCCATGTCAACGGGCTGCTCTCGATAATTTTGCATATATTTGTTTCAGGCATCACCGTGACATGGTAAAACCCCTTTCCCATAAATGTGATGTCCTTCATTTTGCCAAGGTCTTCTTGTAGGAAGCTCCGCAGCCAGTCACGCAACAACACTCTATTAGGTCGACTACCCACCACTTTCAACACAAAGGATTCTTGTCTAAGTTGAATTATTTCACTCTCCATCATGCATTCTACTTTCGGGGAGAGAACGAAGGCTCCCATAGCTTGTATTGAGCTACCTGTTGACAACGAGTGCGTTTTGCGGAAACATGTATGGATTTGTTGTCGATTATGAACAACAAACAACGTAGTCAGAAAGATAGAATAGGCGTAGAATTACATAGTGCAAGATTTAATGGAAAACTTTATTGCTTCGTTCTCACTCTCTCTTAGAGATACAATATGCAGAACCAGAGAATCAGTTCTCTGTCTCTTCATCTCTCTTCCACTCGTCACTTTTTACAATGTTAGATATTTGCTTATATTCTAAGTCCTAACTTATTAATGAGTTCACACTTGGACGCATACAATTTGGAAGGAGTCGGCCTTTTATGCCAACAAACTCTCCCGTAAAAGGACTACTCTTTCATACATATACAAGTGCTTGGGGTTATCTCCCCCGTAAACGTAGATTACAAAATTGAACTAGGTTTTATGTTACAAGTCTGTCGGCAAGTAGCCGAGTCGGCAAAGGTATAGTATGAGTGTCGATAAGCTCTTACCTTCTGCTCCTCGTTTGGCTTTCTTCTGCTCGGTCTCTTGTCATAGTCCCATCTCCTTCCTTAGTGTTCCGAAGCGTTGATTTGGGAGTGGCTTCGTTAGGCAATCGACGATGTTCACCTTGGTGTCGATCTTCCGGACTTCGAGCTTCTTCTCTGTCACGAGCTCCTGGATATGATGATACTGCACCTCAATGTGCTTCTTCTTCGCATGGTAGACGAGATTTTTGATGAGGTGTATTGCACTCTATGAGTCGCAATAGATGGTTGACGTTGGTCGGTCGATTCGGCTTGCAGTTTTGAAGTTGGCAGACAGTCGGTGCAACCAGATCGCTTCTTTAGCTGCTATGTACTCGACTTCTATGGTAGACAGAGCCGTGCACTCTTGAAGTTTTGACCTCCATGATATTGCACCGTCACCATAGGTGAAGATGTAGCTTGATGTTGATTTCCGATTATCTGTATTTCCAGCATAGTCGGAATCAGTGTAGCCTTCGATTTCGGCTAGGGTTGTCAGTCCGAAAGTCAACTGTGCATCCATAGTTCCCTTCAGATACCTAAGGATGTGCTTGAAGGCCTCCCAATGCTTCCTTCCTAGGTTTGACATGTACCGACTGACCACCCCTACGGCATAGGCTAGGTCGGGTCGGGTCACCACCATTGCGTACATGATACTTCCTACAACTGATGAGTCAGCAATCTTTCCATTAAGCTCTCTCTCCTTGTTCGTTGAAGGAGAGTCTCTGTCCGATAGTCTGATCGACGTCGGAAGCGGTGTCGGTGCTGGCTTCACATTTTCCATGTTGAAGCGCTTCAGCACCTTGCGGATGTATTCGGACTAGGAGAGTCAGAGAGTTTTGGTCATCCGATTTCACTCTATCCTCATGCCTAGTATGTGTCGGGCTTGTCTGAGTTCCTTCATCATGAATTTTGTTTGAAGGCTCTGCTTCAGCTTACGGATCTCTGCTTGATTGCTCCCTACAATCAACATGTCATCGACATATAGGATCAGGTAGATCCTGGACTCGTCAACCAGTTGCCGAACATACATGCATGGGTTAGAGTCTCATTTGTTGTATCCAAGCTGCCGTATGTAGGAGTCAAACTTCTGGTACCACATC
Source organism: Azolla caroliniana (assembly GCF_043228905.1). Taxonomy (NCBI): domain Eukaryota; kingdom Viridiplantae; phylum Streptophyta; class Polypodiopsida; order Salviniales; family Salviniaceae; genus Azolla; species Azolla caroliniana. The sequence goes on along the minus strand of NW_028230449.1, from coordinate 5,535,212 downwards.
CTCGACACTTGTTTGAGTCCATATAGACTTTTCTTTAGTCGACATACGAGGTGATTATCCTCCCCCATCGCCGTGAAGCCTGCTGGTTGAGACATGTATATGTCTGCTTCCAGATCTCCGTGTAGAAATGTCCTCTTTACATCCATCTGGTCGAGCTCGAGGGCTTCTGTCGCCACAACTCCTAATAGGAGTCGAAGGGTGATCATCTTGACTACTGGTGAGAATATCTCGTCATAGTCGACCCCATATTCTTGTTTGAATCCCTTTGCGACAAGCCGAGCTTTGTACTTGGGTTTCTCTGAGTTGGATACATACTTGTATCGGAACACCCATTTGCAAGGTAGAGGCTTTCCTCTTGCTGGTAGTTTGACCAGCTCCCATGTCTGATTTTGGTGAATCGTGTCCATTTCGGATTTCATGGCTTGTAGCCATGTTTTGGCGTCCGGTGCGGCCATAGCTTCTTCATGCCTGCTTGGTTCGCATGCATTCGTGTAGTTGACGTAGTCAAGGCCCGGTTGATAGAACTCTGTTTGCCTTCGAGCTCGTCCAGATCTCCTGGGTGCTGAGATGTTGCCTCTTGGTGACTCTGCCTTTATTGATCCTTGTCGATTCTGCTATGTCTTTGATGACTTTTTCTTTGAGTTCGACGATGGGACTTGTTGCCAATTTAGTGTTGGCAGGGAAGTGGTCAGTTGGTTGGAATTCAACTGTTTGTTGACTCTCTGATTCGGCTCGGTGGGATGGTCCTTCTATGACAGTTAAGTCGTCTTCGAAGGATACCTTCTTACCAGCTCTTTTTTGTTGGTTCCTCTGAGAAAAGATAGAGTCTTCATTGAAGACCACGTCATCGCTCCGGATCAGTTTCTGGTTCTCAGGGTTCCATAGCCGGTAGCCGAAGTCCCCATCGATTCCATAACCGAGAAATATGCACTTCGTTGCATGAGGTGCCAGCGTCGTCCTTTTGTCCCTAGGGATGAACGCGTAGGCTTCACATCCGAATATACAGAGGCTATCGTAGGTTGGCTGTTTGCCACACCATAGTGCTTGTGGCACTTCGAGCCTGATTGCTCTTGATGGTGGGGAAAAGAAAGGATGGAAAGGATGCATAGCAGCCTGTGTAAAAAGTAAGAGAGAGGAGAGATAAAAAGTAGAGGGGAGACTGGCTAAGAATTTATAAAGATAGAATCATATATTCTATAAGAGAGAGTTAATGGGCTAGTTGATAGTCACATTGACTTCTAGCTAGAGGTGCATGGTTCAAATCTAGTCATACAATGCAGCGTGATTTAAGGAATTTTATTCCTTTTTGCATTAAAGACGAAATTAGCGACCCCCCTTCCTTTTTTCCCTATAAAAGGAGGTCGAGGGAGGCTCATTCGAGAGGATGTTTGGGAGGAGAAGACTATCGCTATTTTTTCCTTCGGAGCTCCTCATCTTCTTATTCACTACTCTTCATCTCATACCCCTTCATCCCCCCATCGCCACGTGCTCGTCTTCTTCGCGTCGGCACTCGAAGTGCTCATGAGCCCAATATTCGTTGGTTCGATGTTGCTCCGCCCCGTTCGTCGTTGCGAGACCGTGTGCTCGCCGTTCGGGTGGTCGTGGTTCGTTGGGATTGGCGTTTTGGTGGTGCTCGTGTGTTCATCTTCGCCATGCTTGGATTTGCTCTTGTCTCTAAGGGCATTTAGTATTTATGTTTTGATTCAGCTTGTGGTTAACTATATGTTGCCATTGTAATCAAACCCTATTTTATAAAGGGTCCTCTTGCGTTGGAATCAAACACGTATTTATTTCTTTGGCCGATATCATTCGTGTTTCTTTCTTTCCTTCTTTCTTTGTTCGTGTCTTCCTTGTACGTTCGGCTGTCTTGTGACAAGGGACTGTTTCGGGCGTGCCCATGCACCTCTCCTCCTCATAAAGACGTAGGAGCATTTGTGCGTGTGTTTGTGTCTTCCTTGTATGTTCGGCCGTCTTGTGACGAGGGACCGTTTTGGGCGTGCCCATGCACCTCTCCTCCTCATAAAGGCGTACGAGCATTTTGTGCGTGTGTTTGTGTTTTCCTTGTACGTTCGGCTGTCTTGTGATGAGGGACCATTTCGGGCTTGCCCATGCACCTCTCCTCCTCATAAAGGCATACAAGCATTTGTGCATGTGTTTGTGTCTTCCTTGTACGTTCGGCCGTCTTGTGACGAGGGAGCTTTTAAACACATACGAGCATTTGTGCGTGTGTTTGTGTTTTCCTTGTACATTCGGCCGTCTTGTGACGAGGGACCATTTCGGGCTTGCCCATGCACCTCTCCTCCTCATAAAGATGTATGAGCATTTTGTGCGTGTGTTTATGTCTTCCTTGTATGTTTGGTCGTCTCGTGACGAGGGAGCGTTCGGGCTTGCCCATGCACCTCTCCTCCTCATAAAGGATTACGAGCATTTTGTGTGTGTGTTTGTGTCTTCCTTGTACGTTCGGCCGTCTTGTGATGAGGGAGCATTTTGGGTGTGCCCATGCACCTCTCCTCCTCATAAAGACGTACGAGCATTTGTACGTGTGTTTGTGACTTCCTTGTATGTTCGGTCGTCTTGTGATGAGGGAGCGTTCGGGCTTGGGCATGCACCCCTCCTCATAAAGAGGTACGGGCATTCTTGTTTGTGTCATCATCGCCTTGTGCGTTCATCTTGCATGCTCATCTTGCTTGTACCCGTTTGATCACTTGGCTCGTGCGGTGATCTCGAAAGGTCGACGAGTTGTGATCAATGAGAGCCACCAGCCTCACAAAAAAAAGGGCAATGAGCCCTTGCTCGGGAAGGGGTCAGGAAGTAGTATTGTCGTAAAGCAAACCTCGGGTCTTCTCTATCCCTTGAGTACTCCCTAGTCCAAGACCCCCGTGGTCCCACCCAAGTAACACACACACGCGAAACTTCGTGACATAAATTGGTGAACCCGATGTGAAAGGGCGGCAAGGAGAACCAAGATGCGAGGAGGAGAACTGTTTGAAGCGATGGTGGCGGCGGCGAACCGCTTGGTAAATGCCCGAGAAGGCATCACCGGCCTAGACCGGGCCATAGAGACAGTGGTCAGCACAACGGGTCGGTTCTGTGGAAAAGATACCACGAGCTACTTGGATGCCTATAAGGCTGAAATGGTTATGTGAAACGTCCCCGAAGATAGGCGGCTAATCGGATTCATTAGTGTGGTAACGCTGAGTATCCACCCAGAGGTACTCGAGATCCAAGCGGACTGTTGCAAATGGGTGGAGTTCGAAGAAAGATTCCTTGAGAAGTATGGCCTTGATGGCTCACTCAGAATTTCGAAAAGGGATCCAATGGAGTGGGTTGAGCTTTCCGGTAAGGGGAGAAATACTATGGTACTTCTACAAGAATTTGAGAAGCGTGCTGACTCTCAGCTCTCGATAGGATGGTGCTTGACACAAGCAAGGTCCTACTGTTCATAAAGGTTGTTGATGCATCAGACTGAGAGAAGGTGGGGCTCCTCCTCGAAACTGATGATGGGCTCACGACGGATTGGGCTATGGTAAAACGGGTTTGTAGTCACTTCGATAAGAGAAGGGAATGGTACGGCGGATCTCCGTTGAGCGGCCAAACATCCACAGGCTCCATTAGTGAGACACATGAACCCAGGGGTGGTAGAGCACCTCAAGAAAGAGAGCAAGCAAATGCAAGGTTTGTCCCCGAGAGAAACGTGGTTGAAGCACCGTCGGGAGGGTCGGCAATTGACGAGCTCACAAAGATGGTGCGAGATCTCCAAATAGCGGAAGCTAGGAGAGAGAGTGGCGACCCTCAAGATTGACGTCCCCCGTTTGCTCAAAGATGTATGTGGTGCGACAATCCCGACCACCTACAAAGGGAGTGTGGAGACTTTTGAGAGGCCTTAAGAAGGGATATTGTCTATCTTTGGAACAATAGGGTCTATTCGACGGAGACAAGGCGCTCCTTGGGATTGAATCAAGGCCGAGGGGGCACGAGAAGGCTAATGGAGGAGGCTGAAGCATGACATGTTGAAGCCATCCACTACTCGGTGTCGGCTGGGATCCGAGTGGGGAAAGAGGTGAGGAGGCAAGAGGAGAAAGAGTTTGACTTTTGGCTATCAATCCTTGGAAGCCTCTCTAAGGGAAAGTTCAAAAGAGAAGAAACGGACGAAGTGGAAAGAAGGGTCCAAGAAGCAACTGGGTGGAAGGATCCAATGGAAGAAAAGACATGCTTAGCGGAAGCCGCTTGCCAAAACTACGAAGTAATGGTAGGAGAGAAGAAGGTGGGAAATGACGAGGGAGCCGGTCCATCAAGGAAATACGACGCTCGAGGTGCACGAAGAAGGGAAGAGCCGAACCAGTCTCAAGCACGCGACGAAAGATGGAAAGAGAAGGGGAACCCCCCCAACTTCAAGCTTTGCTCAGAGATCGAACAAGCAACGGACTTGAAGAAGGTAGTGGAGTAAAGGCTCCTCCATAGTCACGTAGAGTTTACTCTATGAGGGGTCCTTGGAATTTCCAGGAAAGAATTCCACGAGGTCATCATCGACCTAATGAAGAGGAAGTGGCTCTCGACGGAGCAAGAAATAGCGAAGCCTGCGATTGTAAATGCATTGTTAACTGAGGTTCCCAAGGAAGACGAAGACTATGTAGACAGTCACTACACGAGGCCGCATTGGGCGAGAGCGACAACGGAGACACCGATACGGGTCGGAGATGTAAAAGAACCGGTTGTAGCATTGATCGACCATGGCTCTGAGATCAACCTTATGTCCATGGACTTTTATAAAAAGGGAAAGTGGATGATCAACACGAAGCACGGGTGGAAGATTAGAGCGGCGACCCGAGCAACCGAGGAGCTATACGGGGCTTGCCCGAATGTACGTGTGAAGGTGGAGGACGTAGAAATAGATCAACATTTCTTTGTTCAAGAGACGTCCTCGCACCCGGTCATCTTGGGTGAACCATAAATCACGGTGGCTCGCATGGAGACTAAGGTGCTAGACAACGGGTCGGCATATGCGAGGGTCAAGAGCCAAGATGGGAAGCATTCGGTCCAATTCTGTTGAGCGGCAAGCTCAATTGGAGCCGGATCGGCTGAATAAGCCTGAGCCGGCAAGCGAGACGGATCGGTAAGCTGCAAGCAACAGAGCCGGTGAGTTGGGGAGCTGGTTAGCCGGATCCAATCAGTAATCGGAAGCCCAGTATTAGTGTAGACTACTAGGCAATTATAGTCTCGTAGTAAGTGTCAGATGCTCGTGTGAGCATTGAAGTACGCGGTACTTCTGTCAGTCCCACGAGGACTTGTATAAATAATGCTACTGAGCATAGTTGTATACACAAAGTGTTTTTATCGTTTTTGAATATAGCCTTGAACTTCTGCTCTCTCTGTCTCTCCTGTGTCCTCTGTGTATTCCCTAACTTCTCTATTTTTTAACGCTTCCGCAAGTAATCGTTTACATGGTATCAGAGCGCGAGGGTTCAAAACCTCCTCTGCAATCGATGTCGTGAAGAAAACCGACCAAAGGCGGATTCTGGCAAAAAGGCACATGAACCGGCTCTTACACGGATGGACGCCTGACTTGATATTTTTGATATTGATTCCTAAATGGATCAACTGATGTAAATACTAAGTAGTGCACATTTATTAGGAGGGATTGTGCGTATCTCTATCAGAAGGGACAGGGAATAAAGCGATTTGACTAGGGAAAGGGGCACCCCTTTTTTTTTAGGGAACTATTTAAAGAAAGGGGGGGGGGTCGCGCGTTAAGGGGGACGAAGTGCTGCAGGACCGAGGGCCGAACTCTCTCTCCTCCTCCGACCGTCATTCTCTGTGGGTGTGGGGAGTTCGACGCCTTTGCTTCGTGGGTAGGCCGTGCGCTGCTAGCAGAGGCTTTTCCTTTGGCGTGTGTTCCGTCTGTGTGCGTAAGTAGGGTCCCCGTGTCGGGCCCATCGCCGCCTTGGTGGTTATAACTGTCGGAGTTTTATAATCTCCTGTTATTGTAATTAAGTGTTCTGTTCTATATCTCTCCTTCTTGTTTCTGTGTATTTGGTGATTCTCTCGCTCTCTTTCTCTCTCTCTCCCTCTCTCTCTCGCTCCTTGGTCCAAGACCCCCGTGGTCCCACCCCTTCTATGCACACGCGCGTAACAACACGACATAATTGGTGAACCTGATGTGAACGGGTGGCAAAGGAGTCGAAAGATGAGGTGATCGGAGCTAGCAGAGGTAATGGTGGTGGCCGTTGACCGGCTGGTATGCGCTCGTGAGGGGACGGGTACCCTCGACAGATCCATTGAATCGATTGTCGGCTCTATAGGCCGGTTCGGAGGGAAAGACGCCACAAGTTATTTGGAGGCTTACCGGGCCGAAATGATCTTGAGGGATATCCCGGTGGACAGGCGGCTGTCCGGATTCCCTCGGGTGGTGACGCCGGGCATCCACGCGGAGGTGCTGGCTGGATGCCAGACTTTGGAGGAGTTCGAGCTGCAGCTCCTCGAGAAGTACGGGTTTGACGACTCGCTTCGGCTGTCGAGGCGGGACTTTAGCGTGGGTGGAAAGCCCCGGAAAGGGGAGGAACACGTTGGTGCTCCTCCAGGAGTTCGAAAAACGGTTCGTGCGGTTGTGGACGCTGGACCGGACGGTGCTCGAAACGAGTCGAGTACTACTGTTTGTCAAGTCGGTGGACGTGCTCAACAGGGAAAAGGTGGGTCCCCTATTGGAAACGGACGAAGGGCTCACGAAAGACTGGGCCGTGGTAAAACGGGTCTGCAGACGTTTCGACAAACGACGCGATTGGAGCGACGGAAGCTCGTCGGGGTCAGGGCCGGTCCCGGGGAGGAGGCTCGAGGAACTGGTATCGGTGTCGGACGGTAGGAAGGAAGAGACCCGAATCTGGCTAGAGTCGGGGTCGGCATCGAAGGACGTGGTTAGAGGCCCATCAGGAGGAGCGGCTCTGGAGGAGCTGACACAGATGGTGCGCGACTTGCAGATTGCACAGGCCCGGAGAGATAGCGGCGAACAACCTCGTGATCGGAGGCCGCCGGCTGGGCAGCGGTGCATGTGGTGTGATGCGATCAGTCACATTTGAAAGGATTGCATGGATTTTGCCGATGCACTCAGGACCAACGTGGTGTACCTCTGGAACGGGCGGGTGCACGCGAGCGAGACCCGGAGAGCCCTAGAACTGAATATGGGGCGTGGCGGAATGAAAAAGTTGATGGAAGAGGCTATGGAACGACATGTAGAAGCCGTTAACTACTCAGTGTCGGCGGGAATTCGGGTCGGAGGTGAGCAGACCCGAAAGGCGGAGGACTCTAGATTCTGGCCGCTAGTGCTAGAAGGCCTCTCCAGAGTTTTGTTGAAGAAGGAAGAGGCGGACCGCGCGGAACAACGGGTCCAGGAGGTCACCGGATGGGACGATCCGGTCGAAGAGAAAACGGGCTTCGTAGAAGCCGCTTGCCAGAACTACGAGGTTCTGGTGGAAGAAAAACGAGCAGGAAAAGCCGGAGGGGCGGTCCCCCGCAGAGGTATGAGACCTGGTTCGGATCGAAACTGACCGGTGCCGGCAACCCAGGCGTGCCAGACGGAAAGAAGCAGGCGGGGTTTTGGTTGAGCACCGAAATCGAAAGGACCACAGACCTGCGAAAGGTCCTGGAGGAATGTATCCTTGACAGTAAAGTGGAGCTATCGTTGCGGGAGGTGCTGGGAATCGCCAAGAGGGAGTTCCACGACTCCATAGTAGACCTGGTGAAGCGGAAGAGGCTCTCGACAGATCCAAAACCGGAGAAGCCGATGGAGGTGCGGACTATGCACTTAGAAGACGTGGCCCTAGAAGACGAGTTGGCGGAAAGCCACTACGCGAAGCCGCATTGGGCCAGGGCAACTATGGAAACCCCTGTGCAGATTGGCGACGTTCCGGAACCGGTGGTGGCCTTGGTAGACCATGGATCCGAAATCAACCTTATGTCCATCAATTTCTACAAGAGGGGTAAATGGCCGATCAACACCAAGCATGGGTGGAAGATACACGCAGCGACGTGTGTTACGGAGGAGCTGCATGGCGCATGCCTGAATATACGCGTAAAGGTCGGTGATGTCGAGATAGATCAACATTTCTTCGTGCAGGAAACATCCTCGCACCCGGTGATTCTCGGTGAACCATTCATTACGGCAACACGCATGGAGACGAAGGTGCTGGACAACGGTTCGGCGTATGCGCGCGTCAAGAACCAGGACAGTCGGCATTCCGTCCAATTCATGACCGTACGTCCGAACCATGAGAGGAATCGCGAGACCCTCGGCGGCGACAACCGAGGTGATTTTTAGAGAGGGCTATCAAGGCGTGGGGCCGCGGTAGTCTGGATGTACCGGAAGAACCCCACACATGTACAGTAGGTAGGAAGTTTTGGTTTTCCGAAAACGGAGGTTGTACTATAGCCAGTGTCAGCGGTCGGGAAAGGAAGTGAGCGGAGGAGCGGCTCAGGGGATGCGGAGTCCTCTCCCCCGACGAAGAGATCAGCGGCTCCGTGGAGGCGGTCTCTTTTGACGACACCTTGGGCGAGTTGCGAAAGGTGATCGGTGAAGACCTTAGAGAAGAATAGACCGTTCGCGGACATCGGGGAAAGGATCGGGTCGGATCGGATGGCTCGCGTGGATACAAAGTACAAGACTGTGGACCGGAAGGTGAGGCCAGTCGCGACTCCCTTGCTAGAGGGCAGCGAAGAGCGGATAAAAGGGGTCGCGTCGGACCCAAGTTTACGGAATCCGGCTGGCATAGGGCACCGGTTCACCGACATAACGCTATGGGAGCTCAAGGTCGGTGGGGGTGGCTTCCTATTGCCGACAGAGGAGGACAGGTTTCGGAGAATGCTCGGAAGGCATGGGAAAGCCTTGGCATTCTCGCCGGAGGAGATCGGGTGCATGGACCCGACGATCGTCGAACCGATGGTGATCTTCACGGTACCGCATGTACCGTGGAATCTCAAACCGATTCTGGTGTTGAGAGCTCACATCCCGAAGTTGATGGAGCTTCTGAAGCAGAAGGTGGAGATGGGCATCCTCGAACCGTCAAGTGCCTCGTATTCGAATCAGTGGTTTACAGTGCCGAAGAAGAACGGCACGCTACGCTTCATTCAGGACCTGCAACCGGTCAACAGGGTGACCATTCGTAATGTAGGAATCGGACTGACCATAGACGAGTTCGCGGAGGCCTTCGCTGGAAGATCGATCTATTCGGTCGGTGACTTATACTCGGGGTACGAATAGTTCCAGCTAGCCGTGGAGAGCAGGGATATCACGACGATGCGAACTCCTCTCGACCTAGTACGAATGTGTGCCCTACCACAAGGAGGGACAAATTCGGTGGCGCATATGGTGAACGCAATGAACAAGGTGCTCAGGGACTGCATCCCGGACATCACCATGCCATTCTTGGACGACATCTCAATAAAGGGGTGTCCGGTGGAGGATGCGGACGAGACTATCGGGACAGACGAATGCCGGAGGTTCATCGTGAACCACATCAACGACTGCGAGAAGGTGCTGCAGAGGCTCGAAAACGCACGACTCACCTTCTTCGGAGAAAAATCGGCATTCGGGCAGTCGGAGATACTGGTGGTCGGACACCTGTGCGGGCCTTATGGTAGGAAACCGTCTCCGGCGAAGGTAGAGGCCATCTCCGCGATGAGGAACGATTATGGGTCGGTTACGGAGGTTCGCAGAATGTTGGGTGCATGCGCGTTCTACCACATCTGGATCCCGCACTACGCACATGTCGCGAAACCCCTCTATAGACTTTTGAAAAAGGGACGTAGCTTTGACTGGAGGACGGAGCACACAGAGTCGGTACGGAGATTAAAGGAGGCGCTTATGGTAGCACCGGCTCTCCGAAAAACGGTTTACGGCAAGGATGTCCCCGTTTGCGTGACGGTGGACACGAGCCCGACCGGGATCGGGTGGGTAATCAGTCAGGAGGACAAGGACGACGTACGGTTCCCGATCCGGTTTGGGGCGAAGGTATTGAGCGAGCGGCAGCGAGGATACGCCCAAGTTAAGCGCGAGCTTTGGGGTATCATTTCGGCAGTCAAGGCCGACAAGGATTATCTGATCGGGACGGAGGTGATCATCGAGACAGACTGCCTGCCGATACTTGGCATGGTTTCCGGATGCGCGACGCCGGACCTAGCAATGCTCCGGTGGATAGCGTATGTTAAGTCCCTGAACCCGGAGATACGGCACATATCCGGAAAGGATAACGCCATGGCCGACATGCTTTCGAGAGCGAGGTTCAATGATGAAGATGACATGGTTTCGGATGACGAAGAAGTCGGCAAGGAATTCTTCGGGTTGGCTAACGTAATGACGAGGAAAGGGGACACTCCGGCGCTTAACGAATTTGATGAAAGCAGGTATGACGGGGAGTGGCTCCAAATCGGGAGGTTCCTACGGGCGATGATGCCAAATGCAGCGTGGACAAGAGAAGAGGCGAGCCCGGTGTGGAAGAAGGCGTACCGATTCTTCCTGCGAGACGAGTGTATATGGAGGCACCCAAAGAAAAAAAAACGGCATTCCGCTCTGAGTAGTGGCAAGGAAAGAAGAACAAGGGGGACTATTGGCGGCATTTCACGAGAGTCCCTGGGCCGGGCATCGCGGAACGTGGGTCACATTCGAGAAGTTGAAGGAGAAGTACTAGTGGCTGGGGCTGTACCAGGACGTGCATTGGTTCGTAACGACTTGCGAAAGCTGTCAGATGCACTCTGTGGTTCGACATCGGGACGAGCTACACCCAACCTACCCGCCTACGGTCCATTTCAAGTGGGTGGTAGACTTGGTGACGATGCCGATGGGAGTAGGACAAATGCGATACCTGGTGCTTGCACGAGAAGACTTAACGAACCAGGTGGAAGGCCGTGCACTGCAGAACAAGACAACCGCGGCGGTATGCCGGTTCCTGATCGAAGAGGTAGTGTGTTGGTACGGATGCGTCGGGAGGATCGTAGCGGAACGGGGAGAGCTGGATGCGAGGGAGGCTGAGGAGCTGTTCGACCGGCTAGGGGTCAAACTCTCCCTCACTACAACATACAATCCAGAGGCGAATGGAAAGGTAAAACGTGGGCATGGGCCGATCGTAAAGGCGTTGGTGCGTGCATGCAGAGGGCAGGTCGGGAATTGGCCGTGACTCCTTCCTTACGCACTATGGGCGGACCAAACTACGCACAGTTCGGTAACAGGGTTTATGCCAGTAGAGTTGATGTATGGACAGAAGCCGATCATGCCGGTGGAACAGACGGTTTCTTTGTGGGTAGTGGTAGATTGGAAGGACGAGATGAGCTAGGAGGAGTTTCTGGCGGCGCGGATTCGGCAACTTGAGCAAAGGCCGGAGGACATGAAACAGGCAAAGGAGAAGCTGCGGGTGGCAAGGGAACGGAACAAGATCCGGTTCAACCAGACGCACTGGTTGCGACCAAAGAAGATCGAGGAAGGCGACTGGGTCTTGGTGTACAATAGCAGCCTCGACAATCAGCACAAGGCAGTGCGAAATTTCGCGAGGAGATGGTTCGGGCCCTACATGGTGACGAGCGCGAACGACAACGACATGTACCACCTCGCGGAACTTGATGGGACACGGCTAGCAGTACCGGTAGCCGGGAAACGGATCAAAGCATTCAAGAAGCGGTTCGAGGACGAGCCGGACCCAGAGGGCGTAGACGAGAGCGATGGCGAAGATCAGTTCGGGCCTGACAAAGAATCGGAGAGCACCGACTGAAGCCGGTTTTCTTCGGTATCAACCCGTCTCAGGCGCATGCCGGTGGATGCGCGGTTTGGTGGCCCGGATGTCGTGAAGAAAACCGGCCATAGGCGGATTCGGGCAAAAAGGCGCATGAACCGACTCTTAGATGAATGGATGTCTGACTTGATATTTTTGATATTGATTCCTAAATGGATCAACTGATGTAAATACTAAGTAGTGCACATTTATTAGGAGGGATTGTGCGTATCTCTGTCAGAAGGGACAGGGAATAAAGCGATTTGACTAGGGAAAGGGGCACCCCTTTTTTTTTAGGGAAATATTTAAAGAGAGTGGGGGGTCGCGCGTTAAGGGGGACGAAGTGCTGCAAGACCAAGGGCCGAACTCTCTCTCCTCCTCCGACCGTCATTCTCTGTGGATGTGGAGAGTTCGACACCTCTGCTTCGTGGGTAGCCCGTGCGATGTCAGTAGAGGCTTTTCCTTCGGCGTTTCTCTTTGTCCAGTGTGTTCCGTCTGTGTGCGCCGCCTTGGCGGTTGTAACCGTCGGAGTTTGTAATCTCCTATTATTGTAATTAAGTGTTCCGTTCTATATCTCTCCTTCTTGTTTCTGTGTATTTGGTGATTCTCTCGCTCTCTCTCTCTCTCTCTCCCTCTCTCTCTCGCTCCTCGGTCCAAGACCCCCGTGGTCCCACCCCTTCTATGCGCACACGCGTAACAACGTCCGGTTATATGTTTTCCCTAGGTAGCGCGGTTGTTGCATGGAGCAACAAAAAGCAGCCAACAGTTGCTCTGTCGAGCACTGAGGCTGAGTATTGGGGCGGTACCATTGCCACCTGTGAAGCCATTTGGCTTCGGTGATTGCTGCAAGACCTACGGATCGAGGTACCAACCCCGATTCTGGTCTACTACGACAACATAAGCAGCATGCAACTCGCCAAGAACCCCGTATTCCATGCTTGCACAAAGCACATAGAAGTGCACTATCACTTCGTGCGTGAGCGTGTCTTGAACGGTGAGATCGAACTTCGGTATGTTCACACGGATCGGCACGTTGCCAACATCTTCACCAAGCCGCTCGGATTGGACAAGTTGCAGCACTTCACCGAAATGCTTGGTGTTCAACATCTCGACATGCCACACTTGAGGGAGAGGACGGGCAAAGGCAAAGAGACTGTTACCGACACCGGTAAGGGAAGAACCGGAAGAGGGGGAGAAAAGGGGCTGAAGCAGCCAGGGATGGAAGCAAGGCCAAGACCCAGATGTTGTCTAATGTTGTGAAGGGCCTTAAACCGAAAGATGAGTCGGAGGATATCGACTCAGACAAGAGCTGGAACGAATCGGGGACAGCCGATTCAGATCAACAGACGGATTCGGATGAACCGAATCAACTAGAGGCCAAGCAGACACGGATTCAACGGAAGTCGATGCCATCACGGAGGAACCGACGGATCGGCAAGCGCCGGAGTCATAGGAACGAAGGAGCTGAGAGGGGCCAAGGCCTATTGAGCAGACATGCCGACCGAGAAGGTCAAGGCGCGCAGAACCAGAAGGGTCGCAGCAAACGGGACCCGACCGAATGAGGAGCGCGAGCAAGACGAAGCGACGCCAGGAGAAGTCGGTTGGAAGAACCGGCTGCCACAGAGACTGACACTAAGATCCAACCTCAACTTGACCTTGAGGGGGAGTGTTGAGCGGCAAGCTCAACTGGAGCCGGATCGGCTGAATAAGCCTGAGCCGGCAAGTGAGACGGATCGGTAAGCTGCAAGCAACAAAGCCGGTGAGCTGGGGAGCCGGTTAGCCGGATCCAATCAGTATCCGGAAGCCTAGTATTAGTGTAGAATACTAGGCAATTATAGTCTCGTAGTAAGTGTCAGATGCTCGTGTGAGCATTGAAGTATGTGGTACTTCTGTCAGTCGCACGAGGACTCGTGTTAGCATAGTTGTATACACAGAGTGTTTTTAACGTTTTTTAATATAGCCTTGAACTTCTGATCTCTCTATCTCTCCCATGTACTCTGTGTATTCCCTACCTTCTCTATTTTCTAACGCTTCCGCAAGTAATCGTTCACAAATTCCTTACGGTGAGGCCCAACCATGAGCGCAATCAAGCCTCCCTCAAAGGGGAGAGCCGAGAGGATTTTTGATGCGGGCTATTAAAAAGTGGGGCCGCAATAGCCCAAGGCAAACTAAGACCTTAAACCCTTGTAAAACTATTAAATGTAATAGGAAATAATTTTGGTTCTCCGAAAATGGAGCTTGTAAAATTACTAGTTTAAGTGATAGAGATAAGTCTAGGGCCAAGAGATACGAAAGGTATCTCAAACAATGTAATTTATTGGGGGAAGATGACACCATAAGCACTGCCATGGAGGCGGTCTCGTTCAACGACACTCTCAAAGAGATGGAGAGGGTAATCGTTTCGGGCCTCAATGAAGACAAGGTAATTCCAATCAACTTAGTTGACATGTACACCGCCATCGAAGACCTTGGGTGGTTGATTGAGGAAGCGAGGACGGTCAAGGTGCAAACAAAGGGGACAAGAAGGTGAAGCCTGTGGCTGCCCCATTGCCTAGCGATAGTTGGGATCGGATAAAGGGGGTAGCGGTTGATCCTTGCTTGCAAGACCCATGAGGCATAGGGCATCGGTTCACCGACGAGCCGCGACAGAAGCTCCGGATTGGTGGGGGTGGCTTCCTATTGCCTAGGGAGGAGAAAAGATTTAAAAGGATGATCGAAAGCCACGGAAGGGATTTCGCCTTCTTGTCGGGTGAGATAGGGTGTGTAAACCCTAAGATCGTGGAGCCAATGGTGATCTTTACGGTTTAGCTGAAGTTGATTGAGCTCGTGCATCCTTAAGTTGATTGAGCTACTCAAGGAAAAGATCGAGATGGGTATCCTTGAGCCATCAAGTGCCCCATACTCGAATCGGTAGTTCACTATGCCAAAGAAGAACGACACCTTACGCTTCATCCAGGACCTACAACCTATTAATCAAGTGACAATTCGAAATGCAGGGGTCAGACCGAGCGTTGAGGAATTGGCCGAGGCCTTCGCTGGTAGGTCTATTTATTCGATCGGTGATTGTTACCGGCCGGAAAGAAGGCTTAAGGAGATCCAAACCAGAGTGTGAAAGGAATAGTTTATTCGGGAACTGTTGTAATTAGTAGTCTTAAAATATATAGTAATATATGAGAAGATGTGGATGGACGGACCGGAATCGGTATGCCGATCCGGATCCGGACCAATCCCGAAAAGGTGTCGGTTGGCACCGTTTTGTATTTCGCACCGGAGACCTATATAAAGACCCGGTTACAATGTAATCGAGAGCGGATAATTAATAGAACTTATTGCCTTAATCTTTCAGTGTTGATTACCGTTCTGTGCTTATTGTATATCTTACGCATGTTAATGATGTATTCTTAACTAATCGATTAAGGTCTAATTAAGCGTTGTGCCGTAAGTCATTCTGCCGTACCACCCTTTGGTGAAGTGTCTTAAGTGGACACCCTGTGTTAGGCTGTTGTCCGGCCCTAGGAGTAACATAGTTTTTGGCGACCACAATTCCTGCACAATCGCAGTGAACAGCGGCGGAATGGATGACTAGGCCAACAGACGACCCGATTACGGAGAGAGCACAAAGACTTGCTGAATGGAGAAGGCGGCGAGAGGCTTTCCAGCAAGCAGCGGAAGAAATCCGAACGGATCGATCATTTTCCAAAGTGATCCGGAAAGTGGTGGAGGAGTCGCTCCGTCTGGAACAAAATGCCTACCCGGACGAAGGAAGCAACTTAAGCAGTCTCCGGGAAGTGGAATCCCTTCTCCAAGCCTTGGCCGGAAGAGACCGCGAATCCGAAGCATTTTCAGCGCTGGAATCGGATTCGGAAGGGGGTTACAGCGCACACACGAACTATCGCAGCAGTAACGACACCCTAGGAGGACCGGAGGATGAGGAGTCAGATACAGTACCGACACCGGAACCAGAGTTGGCAGACCGGGAAACCCCGGCCCTAGACGTGGAGCAACCTCCGGAGACAGAAGAAGACAAAGAAAGACCTCCGACACCGGAAGTCGAGCCGGCAACACCAAGGGAAGACCGGCAAAGACCTCCGACGCCGACGAAACAACAGGAAAGACCACCGATACCGCTAGCCCACGTACCGACACTGGACGACGACATGCCGTTTCAGTACTCCAAGTATCGGGATGACCCGGACGCGAAGGCTCATGTTCACGTGTTTCAAAAAACATGGGAGGTGAACCATGTGTCACAACGGTTAATTGCGGCCAAAGAGGAACGATCTAAGATAGCCGAATTCGGCGTGACATTGGAAGGACCGGCCGCCAGATGGCACCAAACGCAGGACCCCAGCACCATCACCACCTTTGCGGACCTAAAAGACAAATTCTTGCAGTTCTTTCAAAAGGAGGTGGACCAACAAGAAATGGTGGGCTTATTTTATACCATCCAGCAGGACCCCGGGGAGAGCATCCCACAGTTTGTCATCCGGTTTCAACGGATGCACAGTCAGCTTACCTGCGCACCTTCGGAGGAAGAAACACGAGCTATATTATTAGCCGCGCTCCGGGAACCTCTACGAACAGTATGCATGGTCATCGAATTTCGCACAAGCACCGTCGACCGGGTTAGTGAAATGGAAAAACGAGCTCTTGGCTAACAATGGGAGCCCTCCAACGAGCGTTAACAACCAATGAGGATCTCCGTTTCCGGCAAGCAATCCAATGCACGACCTGCTTGAACGCCGGACACTCGTCATTGGAGTGCACACTCTACGAGCCACACGATGGATCGGTGCGAATATACTTTATTGAATCGGCAAGCACCACCAGTCCGGCAAATCGAGCCACGTAGCAACCGAGACGAAGAGGACGAACGTTGGCGGTGAGAGGAGTGATATCGACCGGCACAGGATGTTCGGTATGACGATCGGCGAGACAACTATGACCGGTACAAGAGATATGACAAGTACCGAGATTACAATGGACGGTACGAGCATCACAACTGGTATCACTCCCCCGGGTATCACCAACGACGGGAAGATTACGGGAGATATGACGACCAACCCCAACAAGGGTACCGCAACAAAAAGAACTTTAATACAAAACGGCATTTCAAAAAAGGGAGCCACCCACGGGAACCGGAAAAAGGCGCCTCAAGCACCCAACCGGACCAGAGCCCCGTGGTTACCACAGGTCCTCCACCGGGTACAGGAAACAATGCCGAATCCAGCAATACCCGGAAGGCATATTGCTATTATTGACGACAAGAAGGACATTATAGTAATCAATGTCCGACAAAGAGCTATGATAAGCGACCGGCAGTAAACATGGTAGTCGCCGAAGTCGCAGACCTACAACAGGTCACCACAAGGTCGAAGGGCAAGACGACGGAATGGGAGACACAAGAGGCCATCCGGAAACAAGCAACGGAATGGGTGAAAAAGGCAAATGAGCGAAACGTAGCAGAACTTACGCAGCAAAAGGAGAATACCGAAGAGCTCGCCAGCGGCAATCAATCCGAAAACGTGACATGGCAGGCATTGCAGGAATGCCAGATCACGCTGCCGTTAGGACGACTCTTGCAGCTAGTACCAAGATTCACAGAAGGACTCAACTTCGGCATGACGATAGGCGGAACACCACCGGCTCCGGCATTCTTCTCAAATCCGGAGGAGGGACCGGCGGTGGTGGACACTAACAGTCCGGCAATTATTGCCATTGTGAAAGGGAAAGAACTCCCTGGCACGGTAATAGATGGAGGCTCCGACGTTAATGTAATAAGCCTCCGGACGTGCGATGCTCTTGGAATCCAAGAGTGGGAGCGATGTCCGTTCTGGCTCCGAATGGCGGACACAAGCTCGGTGCAACCGACAGGATTAATACGGGACATAGAAGTAACCATCGGGGGCCACACATTCCAAATCTCAGCCGTAGTTCTCCAGTTGCAGGCTCAAGGAGCGTACCCATTATTGTTGGGACACCCTTAGTTAAAGACGGCACACATCAAGTAGAACTGGAGGAGGAATATGATTACGTTCCGGCGGGGAAAAGCGAAGGTACGGGTACCAACACAACCAAGGAGGGGCACCGTCAAGGATCTAACACCGTTATATGCGGAGTGCGTCAATATGATGGAAGGATTAGCAGACGAAGAAAAGATCAGTACTTGCAGGAGAACTTGAAGATTGTACCCCTATTCGAAATTGACGTCGCCGAAGCAGTATCACCCTACTTACTGCAACCGGATGGAACCGAAGCGGAACCGAATAAAGAAGCAATCCGGGAGTTACAGCAAGCGCAGGAGGCGTTGGAAAGAGAAATGGCCGTATCACAGCGCGTAAAAATGTCTCAATTAGAAGAGGTAAATCTAGGAACGTTGGAGGAGGTAAAACCGGTGCACGTCGCCAAAGAAATGAATGCAAAGAACAAAACGGCGATGATTACACTCCTCAACGAGTTTCGCGACGTATTTGCCTAGTCTTACGAGGATATGAGAGGGCTGGATCCTTAGTTGTATCAGCACCAGATACATCGGAGTAAAGACGCCAAGCCTGTAGCACAGCGTCGGTACCGGATGAACCCAAACTACGCCGCCAAAGTCAAGGAGGAAATCGACAAATTGCTGAGGGTTGGCTTCATCCGTCCTGTAAAGAAATCGCCCGATCGTAGTTGTACCGAAGAAGAACGACAAAATTAGAGTTTGTGTCGACTACCGGAAGCTCAATGCGGCAACGGTAACGGATGCATTTCCACTTCCATTTACGGATGGAGTTTTGGATGTCGTCGCCGGCCATGAAGTCTACAGTTTCTTAGACGGATTCAGTGGGTATAATCAGATCTGGATGCACCCTAATGATCAAGAGAAAATGGCTTTCGTCACCAAATGGGGAGTGTTTGTTGCCGTGGTGATGATGTTCGGACTGAAAATGGCACCGGCAACATTCCAACGGATTATCATGGAGATCTTTGGCGAATACATACCGGCTTTTATGCAGGTGTTCCTTGACAACTGTTGGGATTTCGGTCCCTCCGGATGGGATGTCCGGAGATGAATGACGGCAAGCCCGGTTGCGGTTACGGAACCGGAGGATGAAGAGTACCCGGCATGAAGCCGGATGAAGAGTACCCGGCTACGGAGCCGGATGATGAAGACCCCGGCTACGGAGCCGGATGACGAATGTACCCGGAGAGAGATCCGGATGCGGGGACATATTTGTGAATATGTTTGCCAAGGGCCCTTGAGGCTATATTTGTAAATAGCCCGAAAGTCATATGTGTATAAATATGACTTAGGGCAAACAGTTTATAGGTTGTTGCTCATTCTTCTTGTTTTCCACTTAGAGGGAGCGAAGTGAGAGCAGCCGAGAGAGAGAGTGAGAGAGAGAGAGACGAAGAGGTCGTTGCCTCTGTGTATTACCGCCGCCTGTGGCGAAGACAGTGAGCTCAAGGTTGTTGCCTTGTAGCTTCACCATTGTACATCTCTGTTTATAGTGATAGTTGGAGTTTGAGGACTCCCGTGGTTTTTTCCCATTTAGGGTTTTCCACGTAAAACATCCTGTGCACTCTTCTCTCTATTGTCTTCGAGCATTTTGTATTTCCTGTTTTCTGTGAGTTGATCCTATTCCTCGGTTGTGGCCGAGCACTGTGTTTAACAACAACATCATCGTCTATAGCCGAGAAGAAGATCATTTGCAGCACCTCAGACTATGTCTAGAGAAGTGTAGGGCGTACCGGCTAAGCCTGAATCCGGTGAAGTGTGTATTTAGAGTGTTCAGCGGAACCCTACTAGGGCATATTGTGAGCAAGGAAGGCATTGCCGTAGATCCGGACAAAGTAAAAGCAATCCTGGAGGCACCGACACCAACAACGGCAAAGGCATTGAGTCATTTCTTAGGACAAATCCGTTGGCATAGCCGAATGCTCCGGTATTTGGCGGACCTAGCTACATCACTGCATGCTGTGGTACACCGAACACCGTTCCAGTGGACAGACACCGAAGACAAGGCGTACCGGGCACTCAAAGTTCTATTGTCGCAAGCGCCGGTAGTGCAACCCCCGGATTGGGCGAAGGAATTTAATGTGTTCGTGGATGCGTCCGACATTGCAATCGGGAGTGCGTTGATGCAACTTACGGAGCCAAGATGGTACCGGCTTGTATATTACGCAAACCGGAAGTTATCCCAAGTCGAATGAAATTACTCCACCACGGAAAGGGAAGCTTTAGGCATGATCTACATCGTAACAAAATTCAGGCACTATTTATTGGGGAGAAAGTTTTCCTTCCATGTAGATCATTCGGCACTCCTCTACCTAGTATCCAAAGCCTCACTTACCGGTAAGTTGGCCCGGTGGACTTTGCTGTTGCAGGAGTTCGAGTTCGAGATATTCCACCGACCCGGCATACAACATGCGGTAGCGGATTATCTAAGCTGGTTAGATTCCGGCGAAATGGGTGACGGAGTACCGGACGAGTTTCCGGATGCAGAGCTTTTTCAAGTCACCACGGAAACGGTGTCGCGAAGATGCGCGTGCGAGCGTGCTTCACTTGAGTAGGACCACCGGGGTCTTGGACCAAGGAGGATGTCCGTCAAGGTATTGAGAAGAGGATGATGTGAATGTAAGATTGGAGGAAGACCTATTACACTTGAGAAGATTGAAGATTGTACACTTGAGAAGTAGATAAATCATTACAAGATAGATGCGAAGAAGAAGAAATGGAAGCTTATATTATTGATGGTGATGATGATCATGATATCATATTGAGCCCCCCCCTTTACACAAGCCGTACTAGGGGTTTTATATGTTTGTCCATGCACAAAACCATGGGCTTGGAGCGATGGTTTCTGTGCACACAGTTTTGCTTTGTGACATGCAGGAAACCATGGGCTTAAAACCGTGGTTTTGTGTACACGGTTTTGTTTGTTTGTTTCCTACGGAATACTGAATATGAGAAAGAAATATAGAACATCTAAAGCACTTAGTAGTAGCTTTAGTGGTAAGGTAATTGCCTCTTACCTTAGAGGTGCAAGGTTCAAATCTTACTTGTAACCCTCTACATGCACTCAATGCCATTGTGACCTAGGTTTATTTATTTTCATTTTTTCAAGTATTCGTGAAATGTGTGTGGATCCTCAATTTTTGACTTTTTCTCGCACTAGACATGCCACATCACGACAATGGCAACAGATGAAATGGTGGCACAAGAAGATAAGTGGCTAACTAATATGCACCAGTTTTTGAGTACCGGATTGCCTTCGGAGGAGATGAACCGGGACGAGAGGAAGCACCTGGCGGTACAAAGTCGGCACTTCTGTTATTTACAGGACACGTTATACCACAAAGGTGCGGATGGTATATGGCGACGAGCGGTGCGCAACGACGAGAAGGAGGTAATACTACGGGAAGCACACTGCGGAGTCGCCGGAGATGCGACAGCAAGGAAAATATGGCAAAGTGGCCTATGGTGGCCGACTACATTGAAAGACGTAGTCCGGTACGCGAAAGAGTGTGATCTATGCCAGCGAATGGGCCAGCCAACAGAACAAGCTAGGATGCCGCACTAGCCAGTACTACCACTAGAACCATTTCAGAAATGGGAACTGGATTTTGTCGGACCATTTAAACCACCAGCAATGAGAACTGGCAACCGGCATGTGATCGTCGCGATGGACTACTGCACTAAATGAGTGGAAGCCAAAACCTTACGAGATAACACCGCGGCGTCGACGACAAAATTCTTATATGAATGCATTTGGTGCCGGTACAGATGCCCCATAGAGCTGATAAGTGACCAAGGAGGGCACTTTCTTGGACAGGTGGTGGAGAG
The DNA here is from genome assembly GCF_043228905.1 of Azolla caroliniana. Taxonomy (NCBI): domain Eukaryota; kingdom Viridiplantae; phylum Streptophyta; class Polypodiopsida; order Salviniales; family Salviniaceae; genus Azolla; species Azolla caroliniana. The sequence continues at coordinate 5,513,639 of NW_028230449.1, read as the reverse complement.
CTTGACGTCATTCTATGCGGTAGTACATAAACGGAGCACCCCGTACTACCCAAAAGCCAACGGATTAGCGGAGTCAACAAACAAAACGCTACAGAATATCCTACGCAAGATCGTCAATGAGAATCGGACGGATTGGGACACGAAGTTGCACAGTGCGCTCTGGGCTTACAAGACAGTGTACAAAACAAGCATCCAAACAACACCGTTCCGGTTAGCATTCGGATTAGAGGTAGTCAAGCCGGTCGAATTCCAAGTACCGAGCTTACGGATTCAGATTCGGGAAACGACTTAATTAAAAGGAATCAGAGGCAATTCGGTTAAAGGCTCTGTGTGAACTAGAAGAACACCGACTGGCGAGCATCATGCACCTGGAATTGTAACAATGGTGACGGAAAGCGTTTGTAGATCGGCACTAGAAGGGAAACGAGAAAATGTTCGAAATCGGCAAGCCGATACTAGTGTTCTAGACCCGGATGGGTAAAATGCCAGGCAAGCTACGGTTTAGATGGACCAGACCGTACTAGATCACACACGGGTTTAATGGGTCTTACCAGTTAGGGACACTTGCCGGCAAGGTGTTGGGTAAATGGGTCAATGGATTTAGACTAAAGCCATACAAAGGACCTATGCCAAAGAACCCATTTGAACAAAGGGCCGACGCTGAATCAGACGCCGGCAGGCCAACCACGACGGCAACCCGTGAGGAAAACAACTACCCCCAAGCCGGTAAGGGGGAGCACGAGCCGGCAACCAGGGAAAGCATAACGATGGCAAACCGTCAAGAGGTTAGCAAGGTGCGCGATTCGGGTAAGGGTCCGATAGGACCGGAAAAAAATTAACCACACAATTAACTTTTCAACAAAAGAAAAATATAAAAAATATAAAAAAATCAAATGGAATGAAATAAATCATGAAAAGGAGTGGTGGAAACGGCCATGCAAACGAGGAGTAAAGAGGCACGCCAAAGAGGTACGAGGGGCTATGAATAGGCACGCCACATGACACGCAATGCTATTATTGTACACGACCTGCACATGCGGAGGCTGGAAAAAGGCGCTAAGATGCAGAGAGAAAAACCCCCACGCATCGAGACCTTCTCCTATCGCGAACCAAGGAGAACAGACGCAGATAAACGCGTGAAGATCAATCGCAGAGAGCTCGCACACAGAGAACCCCCTCCCTCGGAACTTTCTCTCTCACACTCTCCCCACCACCAAACCTCGCCAACGCTCTCCGACCTCGACGCAGAGATGGATTGCCAAACGTTGTCTGAAGCCGCCAAGAAATGGCTACAGCAGCACAAACTGGAGGGTTTCTTAACGATCATGGAGGCGGCGCCACATGAGGCCGAAAAGATTATCAAAGAAATCGACACAGAGGTATCACGGAGGAGGCGATCCGTGCGTTAATAGGCCTTCCGGAGGGAGGCACCTACACGATCGACAATCCTACCTCCGAGCAACTCATCAAATATTTCGGTGAGTAATCTCTCGCCAGCAAGGGCTACAGGACACAGGGCGGCGAAGATATGCTATTCCGCGAAATTGCCTGTGCGCTCCATGAGTTTGGCCACGTGTAACCTTGACCCCCCGTCATGCCTCATAACCGAGCAGGCTTGATCATCGCAACGTACGAAGGGGTCAAGGTGGATTGGCCGGTGTTGATCGCCGACGGGCTGTGTACGACTATTGATATAGTAAGAGGAAAGGATGGCATGGAAGGCCGGAAAATATGGCATGCGGTGACGCAATGGCTCACCCTATTGGTGCCGCCGGTCAAGCCCGTCTAGACCAAGAAGCGAGGAAGAGCAACGGACGACACCCCGAAACCTACTTCGAAACGACAACAGCTGTTGGCCTCCAAGGCCACTAAGGGGAAGACGGCTAACGCAAAAAATGCGGCGAAGGAGCATGCCAGCCGGAAGCGGCCGACAGACACACATGAGGAGACACTAGCACGGGCCCTGAAGAGCCCACTCCACCGACTGGTGCAGCAAGAAACGGACACTTTGGCGGCAAGAATGAATGTCGGGACTCAGGCGAAGGAAATGGAGGAAGAACCCATGGAGCACCTCCAACGGTGGCCAGTGAAGAGCACCGCTGAATCAGTCGGGAAGCGTTCGGACCTACAGAAGGATGGAACGCCCGCAACTCACACTAAGCATCCCACGCCAAGGGAGGCACCGGAACCGGTTCGGATGGAACCGGTCATAGAAGTCCCTGCGCAACAGGCAACAACAGTCCCGTAACTCAAGAGCTAGATATACAAAGGCCAACCTTCCCAGGCGGCCAAGAACAAGCAGACAAGGGGCGGCTAGCCGAAACACACTCAGAGCCGGAACGACAAAGTGGTCTGCTGGCAGAACCAGAAGTGCAGCTCGACGTAGTAAGGCGGGACCAGCCACCGACGAGTGAACCCATCAACGAACCCTCCGTGCAAGCGCAACAATAGTGCATCGGCAGCCAATGGCTCTGGTGGATAGGAGAACAAATTGCCGGAGTAGTCGGATGCATAGAGGCGGAGGAAAGAGCGAAAACGGAACGGTTGCTCGTCACCACCAACGAATTGGAGACGGCCCGGTCAAGGATCCGGTGCCTCGAACAAGACTTGGATCGGATCACAAGAGACATGGCAAAAATGGCCTTAACCGCAATGCAGATCCAAGCACCGGTGACTTCGGTTGATGTACATATGAATAAGACCCCGGAGACACAAAGTGTCCCAGAAAAAGATGCGGCGCAAGCCCAAGAGCTTGCGGAATTACGAGATGAACTTGCCGCACAAGAAGCATTACAGAGCCGCGAACGCGACTTGAAGAAGGCGGCCGAAGAAGAATTAAAAAAGACTGCTAAGAACCTTCGCCGGGCAAAGGAAAACCTGCGTAAAGGACATCATGCTTACGACCGGCTAAAGGAGGAAAAAGAGAAATTGCTGCAGGAAAAAGACAAGCTGCGACGGATAGCGGAGACGGAAATCGAGAGGCTGAAGGAGGAACTCCGTCAACAGAAGGACCGGGAGGACTGCGCGCGCCGGCAGATCAACCAGAGGTTGAAGTAGAAGACCGATGATTTTAACCATCTGCACCGGGACTACAAGCAGTTGGAGACGAAGTATAAGCAACAACAGGAACGGATGGCCGAGCTCCAGCAAGAAGTTGATAGGGCCACAACGGCACTCGCCGAAGAACGAGCTGAGAGTTCCAAGCTATTGGAGGAAGCGGCGAATGACCGGATGGAGCTCCACAAACAGAACCATGAAGATAAGGAAAGAGCGACAATGGTATTACAGAGGTTGCAAACAACCTATGAAAATCAATTGTCGCATTATAGGGAGCAGGAGGCGGACACAATGTCGAATACATGTGTATAATGGACGTATTCACACCATCCCGTTTTGGCCATTTATGTAATTAGCATAAAGGGTAGTTGCCCTAAGTCGGTCACTATATATAGTGACCTTGTAACCTCTTTGTGAGGTTGGTTGTTGTATTGTTGCTTTATGAAATAAGAAGTTCTTTTGTGCCTCTCTCTCTCTCTCTCTCTGTGCAACGACCTACATTCTGTCATACACAGGGAATAAACAGGAATCGAGTGCTTCAAGATCTTCCGCACAGACGACATTGCTTCCAACATCTGGTATCAGAGCCTGCACAGTAGTCGGTCCTTCAATCCGCTGTCGGCCGTCGTCTCTGCATTCGGTTTCCTGCGTCATTCGAAGAAGAGAGAAGAAGAAGAAAAACCATGTTTGCATCTCATCGCGTTAGATCATCTTTGCTTGGAGTAAGCCAGCAGGTTGTACTCTGTCCCTTGTGATCGTAACCGCTCGAGGTGAAATCCCCTTGTGCAACTTTGACAACAACCCAAATTCGTGCTTCATCTGGCTGATCGACATTCGGGAGGATCACTCGGATCCGTCTCTCTCGTCGCTGCAGTCACCCGAAGCCGAATCGGTCCAGATAATCGGTTTCAATAATCGGTATTCGGCACATATATCCGAAGCGAACCGGGCTCACTCCGACTCGGCAACATTCAGGAAGACCAGTCGGTTCTGTCCCTCAAGTTACCGGAGTCAATTCGAGCAAGTTCCGAAGCCGAACCGACTCGGGTTCAAATCCGACTAGAACGATATCGGGTGAGCCAACCGGCTGCACTCCAACAAGATTCGTAGTCAACTCCGAACCGAGCTTCGTCAACCGAAACCGAATTTGATGGCATCAACATCCGGCTCGTCAGAAATGAGTCTACGCAAGTTCGATGGATCGAACTTCAACTTCTGGAAGGAGCAAATGCAGGACTATCTCATAGTCAAGGGGCAAATCGATCCCATCGAAAATGAAGAACCTCTAGAAGGATACAAACCAACTGAGTGGCAAAAGCTGGACAGAATCGTCCGCGCCACGATTCGGATGCACCTATCGGAATCGGTATACTTTACGGTGCAATCGTGTACGACAGCATTCGAACTGTGGAAAACACTGTCGGACACTTACGAAAAGAAGGTCGCCGCAACGAAGATGTTTCTGATCCGGCGCCTCTACAACTTGCGGATGAAAGAATCCGATTCGGTTCAAGCACACCTCAATGAGTACGAAAGCATAAGATCCCAAATCTCGTCTCAGGGGACGGCAATCGAGGATGAACTCAGAGCAATGATACTCATGAGCAGCCTTCCCTCATCATGGGAAACTTTCGTCACAACCGTGTGCAACGCGTCAACCACGGCTGTTAAATACTCCGAAGTCACGAGCGCAATCCTGACCGAAGCAGCTCGGAGAAAGTCTTTCGCCAAAGACTCAACAGACGACGCTTACGTAGTACAAGGTTCGACAGACCGATCGAACATACGAGGAAGAGATTCCTCACGACCGCCGAACAATCAGCGAAGACGGAGCCAGTCACGGGATAACCGAATCTGCAACTATTGCAAGAAACCCGGACACATCAAAGCCGACTGCCGCGCACTCAAGAACAAGAACAACAAGAAGAGTGGCCGGCATGAGGAGATCAATTACGTCAGCTCCTCAGCTGATGTACTACCGGACGACCCGAATATACTATCAATCGAAAATCCAGTCGGATCAGAAGTTCTGCTCACGACTGAAGAATCGAGCACATGGCTCTTGGATTCGGGCGCGTCATTTCATGTGACTCCTCATCGGTCCCAATTTCGGCAATATACGATCCGTCACTCCGACTCAGTTCGGGTCGGCAACTCACAACACTGTGACATCATCGGAATCGGCACAGTAGAGCTCAACCTTGCAGGTGGCTCTACACTTGTACTCCACAATGTCCGACATGTACCCGAGCTCACAAGGCCATTGATCTCAGTCGGACAACTAGATGAAGACGGCATTCGTGCCGGTTTTTCTTCGGGAGGGTGGACACTCCACAGGGGGAACCTCCTACTTGCTAGAGGACCCAAGATACACTCACTGTATCCGTTACATGTTACACTCAGAGAGGGTAACCTGTTTTTGGTGGATATTCCTGTGTCATCATTATGGCACCGAAGATTAGGACACCTCAGCAAGGCCGGCATCACGCACCTATCTAGCGCCGGATACATCCCCAAACTCTCCTTCTCGGACCATCAATTTTGCGAGCATTGCCAGTATGGCAAACAAGTAGCCGCATCACACCCGACATCAGCACCAAAAGAGACGAGACCTCTCGATTTAGTCCATTCGGACGTCTGTGGCCCAATGCCGAATCAGTCTCTAGGCGGTGCCTCTTACTTCGTCAGTTTTATTGACGATTCGACTCGAAAGGTGTGGGCTTATCCAATTCGCACCAAAGATCGTGTCTTCTCGATCTTCACCGATTGGCTCGCTATGGTAGAAAATCAAACCGACCGAAAGCTGAAATGCCTTCGGACCGATAATGGGGGAGAGTTCAAATCCGACGAATTCGTCAAATTCTGCCGACAACGCGGCATCCGACGTGAATTTACGGCACCACACAGTCCGGAGCAAAACGGGATTGCCGAACGCATGAATCGGACAATCCAAGAACGGATAGTTTCCATGCTCCAACACTCCGGACTGTCGGATGGCTTCTGGGCAGAGGCTCTACTCACGGCAGTACACATAATCAATATGTCGCCAAGTAGACCTCTAGGACTTCAAATTCCTCAGGAACTATGGATCGGCAGCAAGCCGAATTACGACAAGCTGAGGATCTTCGGATGCGAGGCGTACGCCCTCATTCCGAAAGATGATCGCCGAAAACTTGCACCTCGGTCCAGGAAATGCATTTTCCTTGGATATGGATCAGACGGCGAAATGGGATACCGACTCTGGGACCCCGAACGCAGACAAATCGTTCGAAGTTCGGACGTTGTGTTCAACGAGTCGGCTATGAATCCATCAGTCGAAAAACCGATCGAAGTCCGAAGGGTAACATTCTCCGATGTGCCGACCCTTCAAGAAGGCCCCGCTCTCAACACACGGTCAGCTTCACGGGTAGCTGAACCTTATACTACCGACTCGGACAACTCTGACTCGGCACAGCCGAATGATTCGGTTTCGGACCATCCGACCTCGATACCCGATGCGACCAGTCCAATCATACCTCGACGATCCGAGAGACTGTCGCAACCTCCGGAGAGGTATTCTCCTGGAATTTTCTTCACCGACGCCGGCGAACCGACGTCTTATGAAGAAGCATCGACATCTGTCGATTCGGCCACCTGGCATCTGGCGATGGAGTCGGAAATGCACTCCATCCGGGCAAACAAGACTTGGGATCTGGTCGAATTACCTAGGAACCGACGTGCTCTTCCTTGGAAGTGGGTTTATCGACTAAAAGAGACGTCTGATTCGACCACCCCAAAGTACAAGGCCAGATTAGTTGCGAAGGGCTTCCGACAAGAATATGGCGTCGACTTCGACGAGATTTTTTCACCAGTGGTGAAAATGACAACCCTTCGTCTTCTGCTCGGCGTCGTGGTAGCCGACAACTTGGAGCTGATTCAGCTAGATGTCAAAACAGCCTTCCTCCATGGTGATCTCGAGGAGGAAATTTATATGGAGTAGCCAAAAGGCTTCGTGGCAACTGGCCAAGAACATCTAGTCTGCCGACTCAGGAAGAGTCTATACGGCCTCAAACAGGCACCGCGACAATGGTACAAGAAGTTCGACGACTTCATCCAATCAATCGGCTTCTCCAAAAGCGATGAGGACCATTGTCTCTTCACCAACACAGCTCGAGATGGATCACCCATCTTCCTCATCATTTACGTGGACGACATGCTAATTTCTGGACGCCACGTGGGCGAACTTGCCGATCTCGTTCGGCAACTGCGGTTGAAGTTTGCCATGAAGGACCTCGGTCCGGCACGACACATCCTTGGCATGAAGATTAGTCGGCATCGCGATAAACGACATCTTTTTTTGTCTCAGACCGACTATATCGGACGTGTCTTGGAACGCTTCAACATGCAATCAGCCAAATCTGCTTCAACCCCACTCCCTATGAATCTTCGGCTCTCTCAGCGGGACTGCCCGACATCCGGTTCGGAGGGGGAAGATATGAAGTCGGTACCGTATGCACCGGCAGTCGGCTCCCTTATGTACCTGATGGTCGCGACACGGCCTGACATCTCTCATGCCGTAGGAGTCGTTAGCAGATTTATGCACAATCCTGGCCGATCGCATTGGAACGCAGTCAAGCATGTGTTCAGATATCTGGCTGGCACAAAAGACCATGGCATTCTTTTCGGACCGAACCGAACCTCAGGCGTAGTCGGTTACACCGACTCGGACTTCGCCGGCTGTATAGACAGTCGGAAATCAACAACCGGATACTGCTTCAAATTCGGCAATGGAGCAATCTCGTGGAAGTCGAAACTTCAGGAGTGCACAGCGACCTCAACGACCGAAGCAGAATATGTAGCTGCGTCCGACGCAGCAAAAGAAGCTTTGTGGCTCGGTCGGCTGGCGCACACGTTTCGACAAGTCGAACATGACTCGGCTCCAGTTGTCTACAGCGACAGTCAAGGTGCTGTTGCCTTGTCGAAAAATCCGGTTCACCACAACGCCTCCAAACATATCGACGTTCGATATCACTTCGTTCGGGACTGCGTCATTTCAGGGAAAATCGGTCTAGAGAAAATATCCACAACCGATAATGTCGCAGATGGAATGACCAAATGTCTCTCGGCAGACCGTTTTCGGTCTCTTCGGCATCAGATGGGCGTAACGACAAACCAGTCCGGTTAGAGCCGGACACAGAGCAGGATGGTTCCCGACAACCGACATCAGCCCCTTAATGATCGGCTTCAACTGTTCCGACCCGACCAGTTCGGTCTTCTGTCTTCGGATCCTGCCGACTACTGTGCAAAGCTGATATGTCCGAGAACCTAAGTCTATACCTGTAATCTTAGATAACCCATGTATACGCCCATTACGGGGGAGTGTCGAATACATGTGTATAATGGACGTATTCACACCATCCCGTTTTGGCCATTTATGTAATTAGCATAAAGGGTAGTTGCCCTAAGTCGGTCACTATATATAGTGACCTTGTAACCTCTTTGTGAGGTTGGTTGTTGTATTGTTGCTTTATGAAATAAGAAGTTCTTTTGTGCCTCTCTCTCTCTCTCTCTCTGTGCAACGACCTACATTCTGTCATACACAGGGAATAAACAGGAATCGAGTGCTTCAAGATCTTCCGCACAGACGACATTGCTTCCAACACACAATCCGTATCATCAAGCAATTGAAAGAGAAGCGACAAGCCGCAGAAAACAAATCACGGATGGGAGCCGAACGGATCCAGTGCATCCTTCGGTCATGGCTCACTAAGACCAAAAGCTTGATTGACGACAGCTCTATGCATTGGTGGACGAAATGGGCGCAGAATACGGCGGAACTCCAATTGCTCAGGGCGGACGTGGAAAACCGGCGGAAGGAGGGTGACGACTGTTATATGCTGACATCGGAGGACTTCACCGCCAGAAGGGATGAGCTGGCTGAAGATTTCATAGCCCTAGCGGATGAACAATTGGTGTAGGTCCGACAGCTCGTAGCTCAACTAGACGACGATCGGCTAGAGGCTCAAATCCAGTTTGAGAGCTATGAGCGGTCCCGGCTTCGGGAAGAAAAAGCGAGAAAGACGGCAATGGTCAACCTTAGTGATGAGGAACCGTCTCCGGTAGTAGGACCAGACGGGGACCAGGCCGGGGTCAGTCAGCTAGAGACAACTCCAACGGAGGAACCAACGAAGGAAACGCCGGTGCCAGAGCAACAAACAGAGCCGCAGCCCCAAACGGAGAAGGCACAAACGGAGCAGCCACAACCAGAAATGGAACAGCAGCCACATCAGCAACAACAGATTCCCGAAGAGCCATTGGAAATTTTGGAGCAAAGCATTCTGGACATTTTGGACGAAGCGTAAAAGGGTCGGATAATGGGTTCGACGTACAAGGTATTGTCCCACGGGCGTGCCATGTGTTACCGGCCGGCAAGAAGGCTTAAGGAGATCCAAACCAGAGTTTGAAAGGATTAGTTTATTCGGGAACTGTTGTAATTAGTAGCCTTAAAATATATAGTAATATATGAGAAGATGTGGAAGGACGGACCGGAATCGGTATGCCGATCCGGATCCGGACCGATCCCGAAAAGGTGTCGGTTGGCACCGTTTTGTATTTCGCACCGGAGACCTATATAAAGACCCGGTTACAATGTAATCGAGAGCGGATAATTAATAGAACTTATTGCCTTAATCTTTCAGTGTTGATTACCGTTCTGTGCTTATTGTATATCTTACGCGTGTTAATGATGTATTCTTAAGTAATCGATTAAGGTCTAATTAAGCGTTGTGCCGTAAGTCATTCTGCCGTACCACCCTTTGGTGAAGTGTCTTAAGTGGACACCCTGTATTAGGCTCTTGTCCGACCCTAGGAGTAACAGTGATCTATAGTCGAACTAGATGTGGAGAGGAGGGACATCACGACGATGCGGACCCCTATCAGCGTAGTGCGAATGTGTACCTTGCCACAAGGAGGCACTAACTTTGTAGCCCACATGGTAAATGTAATGAACAAGGTATTGAGAGATTGCATCCCCGACATCACCATGCCGTTCCTCGATGACATCCCCATAAAAGGGTGCTCTGAAGCAGAGAAAGATGAAACCTTGGACGAGGATGGGTGCAGACATTTTGTGGCATATCACATCTCCGATTGTGAGAAGGTTCTACAAAGACTCGAAGATGCACGTTTGACCTTCTCGGGTGAGAAATCAGCATTCGGACAACCAGAGATTCTTGTGGTGGGACACTTGTGCGGGGGTGTACGGACGGAAACCATCCCCGGCAAAGGTGAACGCCATCACAAACATGAGGGAAGAATGTAAATCACAAATAGAGGCGAGGCGATTTCTTGGTGCCTGTGCATTCTACCACATCTGGATCCCACAGTACGCTCACCTAGCCGATCCCTTGTATGGGCTACTCAAGAAGGGGTGGAAGTTCAAGTGGGAGGAAGAACAAAGGCAATGAAGAGGCTCAAATGAATGTTGGTAGCGGCATTAGCTTTACAAAAAGCAGTATACAAGGAAGGGGTGCCCATCTATGTGATGGTAGATACGAGTCCAACAGGAATCGGATGGGTCATCAACCAAGAAGGAGAGGTTGGTACACGCTACGCCATCCGGTTCGGAGCCAAGGTCTTAAGCGAGCGACAACGAGGATACGCCCAAGTAAAACATGAGCTTTGGGGTATTGTGTCTGCAGTGAAGGCGGATAAAGATTACCTAATCGGGTCAGAAAACCTGACCTAGCTATGCTAAGATGGATTGCTTACATCAAATCAATGAACCCAGAGATTCGCCACATTTTAGGGAAGAACAATACCATGGTAGATATGCTATCAAGGACAAGATTCGAGGGAGAAAGCGACATGGTGTCTGAAGATGAGGATGTCGCTCTTGACTTCTTTAAGACGGCCCAAGCGTCTATAGATGATCGAGATGTGCGAGTACTCCACACCTTCAACGAAAGTGAATACGAAGGGGAGTGGCTACACATTGGCAAGTTCTTAAGCTCAATGACGGTGAATAGTTCATGGTCGAAGGAGGAAGCATAAAGAGTCCGAAAGAAAGTGTACAAGTACTTCCTACGAGGGGGATTCCTCTGGAGGCACCCGAAGAGAAGGACGGGGACGCCACAACGAGTGGTCATAAAGGAAGTGGACAAGACAACATTGGTGTCTGAGTTCCACGAGAGTCCTTGGGCGGGGCATAGAGGAACGTGGGCAACATTCGAGAAGTTAAAGGAGAAGTATTGGTGGCTGGGAATGTACAAGGATGTCACCCATTTCATGGGGACGTGTGAAAGCTGCCAGATACACTCCAACATACGCCATAGGGACGAGTTGCACCCGACCTAGCCACTCAAATGGATGGTGGATTTGGTTTCGATGCCGATGGGAGTGGGCCAAATGAAATATTTGGTGCTAGCAAGAGAAGACCTAACAAACCAGGTAGAAGGGCGAGCCTTAGCAAACAAAATGACAGCGGGGGTGTGTAAATTCTTACTTGAGGATATCATCTGCCGGTACGGATGTGTGGGAACGATAGTGGCCGACAAAGGAGAGTTGAATGCTCATGAAGCTACATAGCTCTTTGAATGACTTGGAGTGAAGCTCTCTCTCACGACCGCTTATAACCCGGAGGCTAATGGAAAGATAGAACGCGGACACGAGCCCATTGTAAAAGCCATTGTAAGAGCTTGCGATGGGCGAGTCGGGAATTGGCCTTGGTTACTACCTTATGCCTTGTGGGCCGATAGAACAACTCATAGCTTAGTTACAGGGTTCATGCCAGCTAAACTCATGTACGGACAAAAGCCGGTGATGCCCATTGAAAACACGATCGCATCATCGGTAGCAATGCCATGGGAAAACGAGATGAGTCGAGAAGAGCTTCTAACAACAAGGATAAGACAACTTGAGAGAAGACCCGAAGACTTGGAGTTGGCAAAGGAGAGGTTAGAAGCGGCTAGGCTAAGTAACAAAGCCCGTTTCGACAAGACGCACCGACTATGCCCTCGGAAGATCGAAGAAGGAGATTGGGTGATTGTATATGATAGCAATCTTGACAATCAACATAGCTCGATGCGGAAATTCGCAAAGCGATGGTTTGGGCCGTACGTGGTAATGAGTGCAAACGATAATGCTACCTACCATCTCGTTGAACTCGATGGGACTAACCTGGCACTACCAATAGTAGGCAAGCGGATCAAAATCTTCAAAAAGCGACACGATAGGGAGCCAAACCTCGATGACCTTGACGAAGATAAAGGCGAGCAAACAACAAGCTCCGGGGTCAATGAGGAGGAGGAAATGAACTATTGACCACCCTCAGCCGCCATTCTTGGCACATACCGGAGGATGTGTGGTTTGGTGGGGGTGGATGTCGTGATGTGGCATGCTCGAGAATGGGAAATGCCGGCGAAAGGGGGGGGGAGTCAAAATGTGCATGTGGAATGTGTGTGCACACAAAGGCGATTAATTGCGCTCATGAAAAAGAAAAGGGAAAAGAAAGGGTGGAAAGGATGAATAGCAGCCCATGTAAAAAGTAAGAGAGAGGAGAGATAAAAGGTAGAGGGGAGACATGCTAAGAATTTATAGAGATAGAATCATATATTATATAAGAGAGAGTTAATGGGCTAGTGGATAGTCACATTGACTTCTAGCTAGAGGTGCATGGTTCAAATCTAGTCTTACAATGCAGCGTGATTTAAGGAATTTTATTCCTTTTTGCATTAAAGACGAAATTAGCGACCCCCCTTCCTTTTTTTCCTATAAAAGGAGGTTGAGGGGGGCTCATACGAGAGGACGTTTGGGAGGAGGAGACTATCACCATTTTCTCCTTCGGAGCTCCTCATGTTCTTATTCACCACTTCTCTTCATCTCATACCCCTTCATCCCCCCATCGCCACATCCTCGTCTTCTTCGCGTCGGCACTCGAAGTGCTCGTGAGTCCAAGCTTCGTTGGTTCGACGTTGCTCCGCCCCGTTCGTCATTGCGAGCCCGTGTGCTCGCCGTTCGGGTGGTCGTGGTTCGTTGGGATTGGCGTTTTGGTGGTGCTCGTGTGTTCATCTTCGCCGTCTTTGGATTTTCTCTTGTCTCTAGGGCATTTAGTATTTATATTTTGATTCAGCTTGTGGTTAACTATAAGTTGCCATTGTAATCAAACCCTATTTTATAAAGGGTCCTCTTGCGTTGGAATCGAACAGGTATTTATTTCTTTGGCCGATATCATTCGTGTTTCTTTCTTTCCTTCTTTCTTTGTTCGTGTCTTCCTTGTACGTTCGGCCGTCTTGTGACAAGGGACCGTTTCGGGCGTGCCCATGCACCTCTCCTCCTCATAAAGACGTACGAGCATTTGTGCGTGTGTTTGTGTCTTCCTTGTACGTTCGGCCATCTTGTGACGAGGGACCATTTCGAGCTTGCCCATGGACCTCTCCTCCTCATAAAGGCGTACGAGCATTTGTGCGTGTGTTTGTGTCTTCCTTGTACGTTCGGCCGTCTTGTGATGATGGAGGGTTTTCGGGCATGCCCATGCACCTCTCCTCCTCATAAAGACGTACGAGCATTTGTGCGTGTGTTTGTGTCTTCCTTGTACGTTCGGCCGTCTTGTGACGAGGGACGGTTTCGGGCTTGCTCATGCACCTCTCCTCCTCATGAAGGCGTACGAGCATTTTGTGCGTGTGTTTGTGTCTTCCTTGTACGTTCGGTCGTCTCGTGACGGGGGAGCGTTCGGGCTTGCCCATGCACGTCTCCTCCTCATAAAGGCGTACAAGCATTTTGTGTGTGTGTTTGGGTCTTCCTTGTACATTCGGCCGCCTTGTGACGAGGGAGCATTTCGGGCGTGCCCATGCACCCCTCCTCCTCATAAAGACGTACCATCATTTGTGTGTGTGTTTGTGTCTTCCTTGTATGTTCGGTCGTCTTGTGACGAGGGAGCGTTCGGGCTTGCCCATGCACCTTCCCTCCTCATAAAGATGTATGGGCATTCTTGTTTGTGTTATCGTCCCCTTGTGCGTTCATCTTGCATGCTCATCTTGCTTGTACCCATTTGATCACTTGGCTTGTGAGGTGATCTCGAAAGGTCGACGAGTCGTGATCAACGAGAGCCACCGTCCTCACAAAACAAAGGGCAACAAGCCCTTGCTCGGGAAGGGGTCGGGAAGTAGGATTGTTGTAAAGCAAACCTATGGTCTTCTCTATCCCTTGAGTACTCCCTAGTCCAAGACCCCCGTGGTCCCGCCCATGTAACACACGTGCGCGAAACTTCGCGACAACGATCTTTTGGTGTCGGATCCCTTTTCTGGACAGGTACTATTTGAAGGCTCTGGAGGTGTACTCACCTCCGTGGTCGGATCGAAGTGTCTTCACTCTATATCCCGACCGGTTCTCCACTTCAGATATCCATCGAGTGAAGACCTCGAGTGCTTCATCTTTGGACTTGATGGAGTATGCCCAAACTTTCCATGTACAATCATCTACGAATGGGGGGAAGTATCGGGAGCCTCCTAGTGATCGCTCTGGCATGGGCCCACATATGTCTGTGTGCACAAGCTCTAGGGGATGTCGTACCATCTCATACTGGAGAGAGTTCGGACTTCGGGTCTATTTTCCATATCGACAATGCCCGCAAAAGTCCGTCTTTGCCTAGAGTCTCAGGATGTAGCCGAGTGACATCAGCCGATCAAGTCCGGCTTGTGACATATGGCTGAGTCGGCCATGCCAGAGGTTTGGGTCAGTCTTTTCGGCTACATTCATGGCCCCTTCAGGGTTGATCGCCATCAATGGGTACAGATTATTGTACCTGTACCCACTCCTGATTTTGAGGTTTCCTCGGCTGATCACCCATGTCGACTCGTGTAGAGTCGTTCTATACCCGTATTCGGCTAACATGCCGATGGAGACCAGACTCCTCTTTAGATCAGGTACGTGCCGAACTTGGTGCAGGTTTATTATGTTTCCATTTGATAATATGATGGGAATGCCTCCAGTCCCTGCTATCTTGTAGTCTTGCCCGTTTCCTAGTCAGTTTGTGGTGTTGGCGTCGACTGAATAGTTTGAAAACCATTCAGTGTTTGGGGTCACGTGAAATGTGGCACCAAAGTTTAGTCGCCACGTGTGTGCAACTTGTGCACTGTAGAGGACTTCTCCGATCATCAAATCCTTTAGGGAGAGGATTTCTCTGGTGTCGGTAACATTGACCTGGTTGTTGACTAGAGAGTGGTTCGAGTCGGAACGTCCCCGATTCCGTTCGGATCGCCGACCACTCTATTTTCTCTTTATTGACCAACACTCGGAAATATTGTAGGTAGCTTTCTTGCAGTGTTTATAGTACTCGCTTGAACGGCCTGTTTTCGACTTCGACCGTTGTCAGTCTCCCCACGTTTTTGATCGGCTGTAGCGTTGACCGATTCTATCAGCTTGTTCTTTCGTTCGACTCTATCGGTCGAATGGTGGGATTCTACCGACTCATCGATAGTTAGTCCCATTGATTTTTGCCGATTGTTTCGTCCAGATTCAGGATCGGTCGACTATTGGCGTATGTCGTGTAGAATACCTCCCAACTCTCTGGCAAGCTCGATAGGAGGGCAAGGGTTTTCACTTCTTCTTCGAAGTTGATCCCTTGTGACGAGAGCTCTAACAACACCCGGCTGAAGGTGTTGATGTGGGAGGTTGTCGGATCGATCTCTCTCATCGTCATGTTGAACAGTCAAAATCAATTACGAAGATGATGAAATCTTTTCATAAACGGCCTGTAGCTTCTCCCACAATGAGAACGATGTCATCTCTTTCGCCATGCTGAAATAAACATTTTCGGCCAGATGCATTCGGATGGTGGAGCGTGTGATTTCATCCATTGATCTCCACTCCTCGATTGTCATTGAGGCAGGTTTTTTGCTGTGCCTAATGGCTTCGACCTACCTTTGGATGATCAACACATCCTACACCATCTCCTTCCATAGGACAAATTCTTTGTTGTCGAATTTTCTGATTTCAACTCCAGTTCCGGATGTTGAAGCCATATTCTTTTTATGGATTTGAGATTTCTGACGTGGTCTTTTCTTTCAGCTTCTTCTTCTGTTGTCTATTGCCGCGGAACAACAAGGTTGGCTTTGATACCGAGTGTGTTTTGCGAAAACGTGTATGGATCTGTTGTCGGTCATGAACAACAAACAATGTAGATAGAAAGATAGAATAGGTGTAGGGACTCTAATTTCCAACTTACCAAACAATAACATAACCAAAAGGTAGTGATTAGCAACCATACCCACACAACTCAAGAAGTAATAACTTCATGTACCATGTTTCACAGATTTGCGACAATTTGATACTAATAACCTAGTGGAACAGTTGTATATTGTGATAAATTTCTAGTAACTTATTGTTAGTTCCACATTGTAGTGCAATAGACCAAATTAAAGTAAACTTTTCTGCACCACCGATGTGTTGAGATGAGAGCCTTTTGACGTAATGTGTTTTATTCGGGTAACTATTCCTCATATTTATACCCCTTCCTAAGTCGGGCCTCTAATGGATGTGCTTTTCTAAAAGACTTTTCATTCATTGGTTGTAAAGATCATGATAGTGTGTGCACCTATTCATTCCTTCTATATAATCACATTAGTCCCTTTCTACATTAGTTAACATACCCTTCACTTATGTAAATATTAGTGACCTACCCTCACCTATATTATGTGTGCATAACACACTCCATTATTAATCAAGAATGTTGAAAATAGAATGTATTAATGCTTGCAGTAAAACATCTCCCACACATTGCTTTTACATAATAATCGGTTATCCATTGGTAAGCAAAAATATAATTGCACATTCTGTAATTGAAAATGTTGAAAAGAACATATAGTCTTTTAAATTAGCTTTCCTTAAACCCTCTCCCTCACAACATTTACCATTGTCGCATTTCAATAATCATCTGTTGGATGCATTAATTGTGTGCTTGATACATGAGTACTTAAACCCTCTTTTGTATGACTTCACGCTTATTGTGTTTCAATTATCATTTGTTGCATGATTCAATTTGTTACAGAAGGCGATTATAAAATTGTCTAGCACCATGAAAATGACAATACCAAGATAAAAACCATGCCAAATTCACATATCCTCTAAATTATCCTTGCTATGCAATCAAATAATAATCTAATATAGTCTCCAAATGCATACACTTATTTAAGAAAACAATAAATAAGCTATTAAAGTAACAAAGTCTTATCTCACATGGCATGAGAATCTTGAGCGCACTTCAAATACTAAAAATCCTCTTATGGAGAGTATAACTACATTTGTTAAATGACCTATATGCATTGGAAAATCATAAAAACAATTGTAAAAGAAACCCAATCAACAACTAACATGTTGTTCAAAATCTTGAGCATAGCACTTTGTAACTCTACATTTTGGTTCCTTCACTATATTTGTAAACGCAAATGTATTATATAAGTTTATTCTTTATGAATCCTTAACCTATTACGGTTAGAAAATTAATCATATGGATATAATGTTAACTGTATCTACTAAAGTGCCATCACCATTGAGTTCATCACAATATATTATGTTTTTCTAAAGTGATGATATATTCTAAATTATGCCACGTTTATTTTTAAACTTATGATCACCAACAACCATTTGAATGTAATATTATTTATCCTTGCACCATTATCAAGTTGTCGTTGAATAAATGTAGCATCATATATAATTAATCAAAGTCACATGTACACTTATTCCCTATATGTGGAGGGAGTTTCAAGTTGAAGTCTAAGCTCGAAACTTAAAGAAAAGTTGTATTTGAATTTATGCATCACTCTGATTCACATGCTAATTTATTTGATAAACAAGCTTCAATGTTTGGGTTTATATCTAATGACTCAACTATAGAAGTCCACGTTTAAATCAAACTATGTGCAATGGTGAAAATTTAAAAGCGAACAAGGGTCATGTACATAGTGACTTGAAAAAAACCTTTTAACTATGACAACTTTTGAACCAAAGAGCTAGATGGATAAGATTTGTTAGGAGAGTAAATCTTTTGCGCATTGTCATAAAAAAGGGTCAAGTGAGACACTCCACGTGTATTCCAATAGGGCTGAATATTTAAGAATATACTTTAAATTTAACCCAAAAGGTAAGTGTCCACAAGCGTGCAAGTGCGCCTGAATGTTAGATGCATTCATGTTGTGTGATGAGGTAGACCAACTAGCAATATATAATTAAACTTGGGTGACAATGTTGGACACCAAGAAACAAGGGAGCAAAGAAAATGATGTTAAACAATATCAAGAAGGACAATGTTAGAATAATGTAGTATCCTAGGAACATGAGAAGGGGCAAGATGTTGGGAAAGGTATGGAAATGAAAGACACTGGTATCGTATAGAGATCTAAACGGAAGACCACTTTGCCACCCTGGAATCTTTTATAAAGAGTTTCCAAACCACCTTAGCATCTCCTTGTCCCTTTCGATATATAATATATAGTATTGCCCCCTACATAATGAGGATTTCTCAAGATGGAGGAACATCATTGTAACAATTTAAAGAGCCACATAGAAAGTAACCAGAGGAAGAGGTATCTGACATCTAAGCTATAATGGGCTTCTTCAATGAGTCTTCTTCTACTTCTGAATCTTCTCATTCTTTCTCACAGAAGCTTCTCTATGCACGACGATCTAGCTTTAACTCCACATGTAGTGACCATCCCGTGTATTCTTGCAATAATAATCATGGATCATCTTGTGATAATTCATCAAATTATGATGACAATCACGAACATCGTCTCATATCATCATCCACATCAAATTTATCATCATCATCATCAAGCAATGGTTGTATAAGACCTCTTCCCAAGAGAGGACAAGTCAAAGCTCGCATTGGTCGATCATTTCTGTCATGTTTCTCTTCCTAAACCTATCACATGGTTCATTAGTTAATACTTTTTGCCATGTTGTTATATTTTCTCATCCATCCATAATGTTTCTATTCCTAAACCATGAGAATCTATTAAGTTTGAAATTGAGAGCTTTAATCATTGACAATGGTTCATGGTAACTCATGAGATATTGAGTTTGAAATTGTAAATTTAGACTATATTTTACTGATGGAGAATCTAAATAATATTGTAAAGACTATGTTCCTTGTATATAGATTAGCGTAGCAAGTATGGGAAAAACATTACATTAACTATTGTGATCAAGCACTCCTTAATTTCATAATTAATAAAATTTTGGAATTTTGAATGGAAAGGAACCATAAGATAAAACTATACATGGGAGAGATGTTGGTAAAATTCATAGTAACGAGAGCAATTGGAGAAAATAATCAAATTAGTTTATAAAGCTTTTTTTTGTTCGAGAACATGTGAAAGAATCTATTTTGTACCCACACAAATATCATACAGCCATTTCCTAGGTTCATCATTTCCACACTACCTATTTAGAGATAATGAACATTCAAAGAAAATAGCGAAAGACATAATAGTCTAAAAATATAAAAGACATGGAAGTTTTATAGAGTTTCATGTTTTATTTTGGATAGCTGATTTTTAAGTGACATGTTTTTTAGAGAACAACGACTACAAGAAATTGAAGACTTATAATAACATGGAACCCAATCTATGCACACAAAAATGTAGAACAAGAGACACAACAATGGGGTCTACAACTAATCTAGATTATGCTCATTGATAATGAGAGTATTATGATTATATTGCAATTGTGAGCATGATTGAATTTTGAGCACGATTTGTCAATGTTGGATGGGGTTGAGCATGGGTAGCTTTACCCTAGAATGGATTGATGTAACAAAGAAAGCTCTAAGAAAAGAGGAAGAGATACATAATACGTTTTTGTTTGATTAAAAGTAAAAATAAGAGAGAGAAACAATGTTAGACAAAGCTATATATGACCGTTATGATGGTACATGCATTACAAAGTCCTCACTTTAGAAGAGAGACATCAAATTTGCACTATAGATTCCTCGGTCCCGAGTAAACTAATTAAGGATTCTTATCTTCACATACCTGAACTTGTTAAATGTTAGCGCTTAATTCTAATGTAAGCATATGACAAGGAAATAATAGATAAGAAAATAGAGAAGAGAGAGAAAGAAGGGCATTGATCCACCCGACCACTCCCAAGGGAAGGGATCGAGATAGACTAGATCCTTGATCGGCATCCCATACCACCGCCATGGCATCAAGTTGTACTTGGTACTAACGCACTCGCTACAAGGGTTGATCACCACAAGATCAAAGTCTCAACTTAGTCGATCATGTATCAAGTGAGGGTAACTAGGTCTCATATTTATAGCCATACCTAAGGACCCCAGGAAAGGTCACACTTGGCCTTAATGGGTTGTCTCATTCCCTAGGATTTAAAAGTAAGCCTCCCTTCTTTACATGCTCAGTTAACCCTCACAAGTTATCGTCGTATGTAGAATACTGTAAAAGATTACGTGTGGAAGCATATATGGAAGACAATGAACGGAGTACATAGTCGATTAACAAGAAGTATAACATTTAGGTAAACAAAGAGTAAGAGAGATATAGACTGGCAGTTTTTTAGGAAGTGCCCTAGCTTCCCACAATAGAAGCACGTGGGTCTCCCCCTCGACTTCGAGCTAGTCCCCGACTTATCTCGGTTCTGGGGACTTCGATTTTGGCCTCTTCCCCAAATCATGTCACCTTTCGTGACTAAAGCCTTCTGGCGAGCTTCTTCATTCAACAAGCTCGACTTCACCTGCTCTAGGGATAGATACTTCCCTTCCGGCCCGACATTGCCCAAAGTGACAACGAGCATCTCCCAGCTGTTTGGAAGGGATCCCAGCAACAGTAATGTTAATACCTCGTCTGCCAGAGGTACTTCTAGGGAGGTGGTTTGGTTCATCAATCCTTGGAAGGCATCGATATGCTCCGTCATACTGGAGTCATCCAGATACTGGAGCCTCACGATTTTTCGAAATACTGAGACTTGGTTCACGTCGTTCTTGTTTTCGAACATGACGTCGATCTTCTTCTATAGGACGTCTGCTTCTGTTTCTTTGCCAAAGTTGTTATATAGAATCATGTCTATAAAACACCTTATATATGTGGCCGCCTTCAAATGCAACACTTCCCAAGTCGTTGCATCGATCTTGTCTGGTCTTTTATCTCCAAACTGCACTGGCAGCCAGAGCTCTTTGCACATGAGCATGTAGATCTCATCTTCGACTTCCACACTGCGTAGTTGGAGCCGGTTAACTTAAACATGCCGCCGAATGAGTCTTCCATCACTCCGATACCACTTTGTTAGGAATTGACCGGCCACAACCGGTTGCACATTCGTATTCATGTGCAGAAACCAAGAACTAGTACATAGACAAAAAATGTGAAGACACAGAGACATTGATATTTTACGTGGAAAACCCGAAATGGGAAAAAACCAGGGGGGTCCACAAACCCCGAGAGAAACAAATCACTATAGTAGAGAGGAAGTACAAAGTACAGAACTCGGAGACAACGACCTCGAGTTCTCCTTCGTCTGACAGACGGCTATAGAGTCACACTCTCACTTACGGTTTTAGAGGCAACTACCTCGTTCTAACTTAAATTACAATAATGATCAACTACACCATACTAAAGTTTTCCCTAGTTTCTTTTAAACAAAAGAAACTTTCTGGCTATTTACAAGTATAGCCCACAAGGGGCAATTTAGACTATCTACAATTATAGTCTTCCGAAACGATTTCGGTTTTCGATTTTGGTTTCGGTCTCGGCCGAGATAAACACCAACAAGGTAATTCTCTTCCCATCTAGAGGGACATGTTTCCCAACACATCCGAACATTGATCCAGTTCTCGTTCCGGACTCCGGTCTAGCTCTGGCTTATTCGGCTGATCTAGATCTAGTTGAGCTTGTCCGCTCAACATATGTGTTGTCTATTGACCTTGGGTTTGCTCTTGCTGCTCTCTATCGGCTTGTTGTGAAGTCCACTGACTCTTCTCTTTGGGAGGAGGTGGTTGTATTGTAGTTGTGTCGCCTTGTGGTCGACTTTCTTCTTGTTGTCTCTTAAGAGGTTGTTTTTTGACTATGGGTTGTTGAATTTTTACCTTTGATCCTACTATCTCAACCCTCGCGATCATCTGGCGCTCTGTTGTTTGATCTTCTTGCCACTCCACATGTGGCCCTATCAAAATTTGTCGTCTTTCCAACTACTTTGGCAATGACTGTGATGACTGCCCCTTTTCCTTCTATGGGAGCTTTCGTCCTTGACTGCTAATGGCATGGGCATAATAGGGTTATTGTGCAATGATCAGAATCATGGCCTTCTCCCCCTTCATAGCCATAAGATGCACTCTAAGCGCAACTCCTGTAATAAAAACCCAACATATTGTTTCTCCCTAATAGGTTGTTATAATGAATCATGCCTTGTTCTTTGGCATATAATAAGTTTTTGGATTCATGCATGCTACCTCATCTGAGATGGTCAGCTACTGCATGTTGCACCCCAAGATGATGTACGTTGTCAAACTCGAACTCTTATAAAAGAAGCTTCCATCTTGCTAATTTCCTGGTGAAGGATTGCTTCAACACTAGGTACAGTAATGTGGAATGAACAACATGAAATGTAAATTTTCGATCGAGAAGGTAGTGTCGAAACTTGTTGAAACTGTAGATCATGCCGAGAGCTTCAAGCTTAGCTGAGTTGTTCAATACTTATCTAAGAATAGTATTAAATGTTACAGATGATCAACGTTTTGGTTGTAGACATCGAAATCATGAAGGAATACCTACGTAAAGGCCAAAATATAATAAGAAAATATTTTTACAATAATCCTTTGGATCCTAGTTGATGCCGTCTTGAGACCGAACATCATTATGACTGCTACAAATACACCCCATTCAGTGACGAATATTGTTTTCTCTTGGTCATTTGAGTGCATTCCAATCTGATTATAGCCGTTAAATTCATGATTCGAGAAAGTTATAAACTGCATGGCCAGCGACGATGTCGAGCACTACATCCATAAATGGAAAAGGAAATGTGTTGGTTACTGTCATCACAGTAAGCTTTCTGTAGTCAACATAGACTCTAATTTTACCATTCTTTTTGTGTACTACGACGATAGGATTAAGCCAGGTGACCTTTTTCACTAGTCGAATAAATCTGACCTGTAATAGCTTTTCGATTTCTTCTTTGAATTGGGTGGCTTAATTAGGATTCATTCGATATCTTCATTGTTCTATAGGTTTGGCGTCCTTGTGCTGGTGAATTTGATGCTAATAGAATGTTGGATCGAGCCCTTTCATGTTCTTGAACGACCATGCAAAAACATCCTTATATTGGAGTAATAACTTTACAAGTTCTATTTTGTTGTTCGGCTACATGTCTTTAGCTATGAGAACAGTCTTCCGCTCAGTGTCGTTTTCTACAAGATTCAGTTCTTCCAATGTTGAAGGCTTCACCCATTGAGATACTTACATTTCTTTTTCCATTGCTTCTTGCTAATGTCATAACTCCACTAAGGACTTAGCATCCAATTGATGCATTTGAGCGTCTGAGCCAAGCTCCTCATAGTTGAGATAAGGGCTAATGATTTCGACGACATCGATTTCAAACAAGGGTATAATCTTGGGGTTTTCCTCTAAATATTGATCAATTTCATTGTCTTCTAAGCCTTCCATCATATTGATTGATTCTACATACAGAGGCACCAATTCCCTCTTTTTTAATACCTTTTCTTGGGTCGGAACTCGTATCTTTGTCTTGCCCTTGTGAAAGGTGATGATATTTTTCTACCAATTTTTCTTGATGTTGATAGTTCGAAGCCATGGTCAGCCAAATAAGAGTGGATATACTCCAAGTGCATCTAGAAATAGAATGACTGCCAAAATTTGAAAGGAATGACCACCAACTAATATTTCCAACTGTGGAATCAACCCTAATGGTCGAACCGAGCTTGTGTCGACCATTCATAGACAACATGGGAATACTTCCCATTCAGTGATTCTTGGACAATCACATATCATTTTGCTTATGATGTTGACCCTTGACCCATCATCGTTGATGTTGTTCGAGCCCTCTTGGTCTCGTATGATTACTTTTACTTAGGGACTCTGCTCATCCATGATTGTCGGTCCCTTCTTTCGTAAAATTGACGGCAACATGTTCCAACTTCTTTTGTGATGATGGTTGCGACTATTTCCGTAAATCTAGGCACTAATTCCAGTAATCCCGGCAGAGGTAATGTAATTTGACAATCTATTAGGATTTGCCATGTGGAATCATAGACTGGTGTCAACTCTAGTAATTTGGCACTCATTGCGGAAGTAATTGGTTTGTCGAGTATTTCTTTGTACTCCTTAAGCATTTAATCAACATTTCTTTTATTAGATTCTTCCACCCATTCCTGGATGGCCTTCGAAATCGCTTCTTGCGTGTCCCATTCCAATTGTTTTGCTTTGTTGCGAGTGTTCAACATCTGATGTAACCATGTTTACAGTTGAAGATTTGTCTTTGTCTTTCATTGGACATTGCTTAGCATAATGACCATCCTTTCAACATATGTAATAGATGGGTTCGCTCGAAGCGCTTGACTCACCTTTCTCTAATTGTTGTTGGGGCAGTCAAAAGTCATGTCTCTCTAATTCTTCCCTATGTCGATTATTATGCTGAAATTTTGAGTATTTTTAGGACGTTTGTAACCATCCCATCTTTCCTAAGTCTTCAAAAAACAACGATTATTAGGTCAACTATTGATATAATAATGCCTATCGTCGTGTTGGTTTTTGTCATATTGTTGACGGTCATTTTTGTCGTAACGAGGTGAATAATCACGCTCATAACGATTCCGACTATCCCATCCATAATGTTCTTGTCACTCCATCTTGCAATAATCATTATGATAATCATCCTTTCCATAATGATAATTTGGCATGCCCGGTGACATCTGTCTAAGATAGAAGAAACAAGGAGAATGGATGTTGTCTGATCGACAGAGTGAGGATCAGTCGGTGGAGAATCGTCGATCACACACGAGATCAGAGACCTGACGTGTGCAACAAAGCAATTTAAGGGATTCTGAGATTTTCGACTACTTTCGGCGGGAGGTTGAAGAGGAATTAACTAACAGTATCTCGAACGAAGAGTCGTCCGACTTGCACCTACAACCAGTTGATTTCATAGACGACTTAGGGGACACAATCCGTACTCTTATTCAAAGTAGAACAACGAAGCGGACGTTGAAGCCTGAGTCAGACATTGTTGTACCTCTCCCCTATAGTGATCCTGTTGGGAGTCTATGAACTCCCTGGTTTTGTCTCTCGAGGTTTTCCACATAAACATCCGGTGTCATCTCGTTGTCTGTGTAAATGCATTGTTCCTATTTTTTGTCAAATTTCCATTAGTATTTGAAACTCGGTTGTGGCCGGGTGCGATTATCTACAAATTGGTATCAGAGCGAAGTTCTAAACTTCAAACAAAAGAAGAAAATAGTAGAGTCATTCGATGGCATGTTCAAGCTCACCGGCTCGAACTACCCAGTGTGGAAGTCAAAGATGAGGGACATGCTAATGGTCAAAGATCTATGGTTGTTGGTATAGTTTGGAGATAAAAGAACTGACAAGATCAATGTCGCAACATGGGGCGTAATGCATCTGAAGACAACGGCATACATTCATTGCTTCATCGACATGAGCTTGTACAACAGCTTGAATGAAGAGAACAAGGCTCATGAACTCTGGGAGAAGATCAACACTATGTTGGAGAACAAGAATGTTGTGAATCGAGTCTTTGTATTTTGAAAAATAGTGAGACTCAGATATCATGATGGCTCCAGTATGGCGGAGCATATGAACGTCATCCAGAGGCTAATAAACCAGACTACCTCGCTGGAAGTACTGTTAGTCGACAAGGTACTAGCATTGTTACTGCTCGGATCCCTTCCAGATAGTTGGGAGACGCTGGTTGTCACATTGGGCAACGCCAGACCGGAAGGGAAGAACTTATCCCTGGCAAGTGTAAAATCGAGCTTGCTAAATGAAGAAGCTCGCCGGAAGGACTGAGAGTCCGGGACCAACCTGAAAGCCTTCGTTACGAAAAACGATTCAAATCGGGGAAGAGGCCGGAATAGAAGCCCTCTAAATTGAGACAAGTCAGGAACGAGGTCAAAGTCAAGGGGGAAGCCCACCTATTTCTATTGTGGGAAATCAGGGCATTTCCAAAAGAATTGTCGACACTTCCAGAAAGAAAAAGGGGGAGCCAAAGACTCCGAACCGAAGAAAATTTCACAGAGGAAAGGAACATCGGCAATCACAACAAGCGAAAAGGAACTGTTGCTAATCACCAAGGAGAGTGAGATGCACCTTGTCAGTGATGGGTTGTCGACTCCGGAGCGTCATTCCATCTGACACCTGACCAAGAGTGCTTCTTATCTTACAGAACCGGAGATCATGGTTGTGTGAGGATGGGGAATGAAGGCGCATGCCGAATTTTCAGCAAATCACCGAGGAGAGTGAGATGCACCTTGTCAATGATGGGTGGTCGACTCCGGAGCATCATTTCATCTGACACCTGACCAAGAGTGCTTCTCATCTTACAGAACTAGAGTTCACGGTTGTGTAAGGATGGGGAATGAAGGCGCATGCCAAATTTTCGCATAGGAGATGTGTGGCTGACAACTTCAACCAGGTGCAAGCTGTTGTTGAAAGATGTCTGACACGTTCTGGAGGTTTGACTGAACTTGATTTCAGCCGATTGGCTAGATGATGAAGACTACATGGGTAGCATTTGGAATGGCACCATGAAGTTTTGCAGAGGAAGCCTGATCATGGCCAGGGCCCAGAAGATCAACACACTATATCTGATGCACGCTCAGATATGCTGGGAGGAAGTGAACATATGTTGAGCGGACAAGCTCAACCGGATCCGGATCGGCTGAACAAGCCAAAGTCGGGTCGGTATCTAGAACGTAGAACCGAATCGGTGTCCGGATGGTATCCGAAACCAGGAACCGGATTGGATTGTAACCGGTAGGCTATTAGAGACCTACAAATCTAGCCTAGTACATAGGCAGATTCCTTGGAGTAAGTTTCAGTTGCTTGTATGAGTATTGAAGTACTTGTCAGTACTTTTGTTAGTCGTTTTAAGAACTTGTATAAAAAGTGTTCTGTAGGACATTTGTATGTACAAAGCATTATTATTTTGAATGGAGTTTATGGTTGCTGCTCTCTCTGTCTCTCCTATGTATTCTCTGCTCTTCAGCTTCAATTAAACCTTTATTCTCTATTTTTCTGTTGCTATCGGGATAAACCGGTTTCTCAAAGCTTTCGCATATTAACTTTGACAACATAGCATCCGATACTGCCAATGAGTTGTGGCACAAGATGTTGTGGCACAAGACATTGTGTCACATGAGCCAGAAGGGGATGCGGAGACTTGCCAAAGACAACCTCATTCCGGAGGTGAAAAATGTGCAACTTGAGAGGTGCACCAATTGTTTGCCCGATAAGCAGAACCGAACCTCTTTCTGGTCGAACTGATGAGATGGATGGCACCTCTTTAACTCGTGCATACAGATGTATGCTCCATGGACACGAAGTCACATGCCGGATCACAATACTTCATGACTTTTATAGATGACCACAGCCGAAAATTGTGGGTCTCCACGTTGAAGACGAAGGACCAACTATTGTTTGCCTTCAAGGAGTTCCATTCAAGATTAGAAAGAGAAACCGGCCGAAAGCTTAAAGTAGTCCAAGCAAACAACAGAGGCGAATACCGAGGGCAGTTCGAGGAGTACTGTCGGTCGAAGGGAATCCGGCTCGAGTACACCAAGCTATCCGGGAAACAAAGTCCGAAGACAAAGACAGAGATGTCGGAGATGATGAAGGTACCATATGCCTCTGCCGTCGGAAGCTTGATGTACGTAATAGTGTGTACCCGGCCAGATATCGGATATGCGGTCAGAGTGGTCAGTTAGTTCATGAGCAATCCAGGAAGAGAACACTGGTCCACTGTCAAGTGGATACTCCGGTACCTGAAAGGCACCTCGAGCATATGCCTCTAATTCGGCCCAGGTAAACCCCAACTGGAAGGCTTTACAGATTTAGACACGTCGTCTGATGTGGACACCAGCCGGTCTACATCTGAATATGTCATGACATATGCAATCGAGGATGCAAAATTCCGTTGCACTGTCAACAACGGAAGCGGAATACATGGCGGTTGTAGAAGCCAACAAAGAGGTAATCTACATGAAGAACTTCATCGGAGAGCTAGGAATTCCATCCCTATTGCGACAATAAAAGTGCCATCCACCTCGCGAAGAATGCGGCCTACCATTTCCAAACTATGCACATCCAATAGCCGGAAGTGTCTACCCGACCGGCTTTGCATTCGTCATGTTGAATCATTGGAGCACCTTTGTCACATACTTCTCATGTGACGGCCACAATAGCTTCTTCGTCCGGCCCCAAACTATGTGCATCCCCAATATCTATCTCGCTGGACCCAAATCTTTCATTCAGAAGGTTTGGTTCAAGGCCTTCTTCAGATTCCTGATTTTGATTCGGTCTGGTCCAATGATCAGCATGTCGTCCACATACAACAGGAGTATTAGAAAATCTCCTTCATCAAACTTCTTCACAAACACGTAGTGGTCGGCCTGCGTCTTGTGGTATTCCTAGTTGGTCATGAAGGAGTCGAACTTCCGGTGCCATTGTCGGGGAGCTTGCTGAAGTTTGTATAAGCTCTTCTTCAACCAACACACCAGGTTCTCTTTCCCTTTCTTGATGAATCCTTCCGGTTGTTGCATGTAGATCTCTTCTTCGAGGTCGCCATGTAGAAACATTATCTTGACATCTAGTTGCTCTACCTTGAGGTCCATGTTTGTGATTATGCTTAACACCGTCTGATTGGATGTCATCTTCACTACCAGGGTGAAGATCTCATCGAAATCCACTCCTTTCTTTTACTAGAAGCCCTTCGCCACAATGCGAGCTTTGTATCTCAGTGAATGTCCAACATCTCTCGGTTTAAACTTGTACACCCACTTGTTCTGGAGCGCTCTCTATCCTTTCGGCAACTCCGTCAATTTATATGTGTGGTTCTCATGCAGGGAATCCATGTCATCCTGCATGGTAGTTAACCACTTGCGGTAGTGGGTGTCTTTCTTTGCTTCTTCGAAGTTTTCCGGCTCCCCCTCGTCGGTCAATAAGACATGCTCTACATTCGGAAATCTCCGGGGGGGCCTTCACTCTCTCAGAGGGTATCTTTTTCCTTCGTTTCCGACCACCGGATCCTCCGTCTGTTCTTCATCTGAATCCGATTCAGGGTCTTGTCCGGTTCCGGTGTCTAATTCTTCTTCTTCGGTCTATTCGGTTCTTTGTCCAAATCCGGCCGCTTCATCATGGTCTTCAGCTCACATCCAGCTTCCGACCGGATGTGTCCTAGCATCTTCATACCGATTTCTGTCAGTTGACCTGTCCACTATCTTCTTTTCCAACTCCCAGTCAACAATGGTCTTATCTTCCATGAAGACTATGTCTCGACTCCGGAAAACCTTTTTGTTGACCAAGTCCCACACTCGGTAGCCGAAATCATCATCGCCGTATCCAAGGAATATGCATGTTTGGCACTTCGGATCCAATTTCTTTCTCTTGTCCTTTGCTACATGTACGTACGCAAGACAACCAAACACCTTGAAGTGCTGGTAAGACACATCTTTACCGGTCCATACTCTCTGTGGTATGTCTCCGTCCAAGGGCGTTGAGGGTGATCTGTTTATCACATAGGTCTTTGTCATCAACGCCTCAACCCAAAACATCTTGGACAACTTAGCATGTGCCAGCATGCTCCAGACTCACTCCATCACAATTCTGTTCATTCTTTCGGCCAATCCGTTCAGCTCCGGTGTCTTTGGCCTCGTGAATTCGAGTCAGATTCCCTTCGACCGGCAATACTCCTCGAATTGACCCTAGTATTCGCCTCTGTTTTCTGCTCAAACCACCTTCAACTTTCGGCTGGTTTCCCTTTCCACTCTTGCATGGAATTCCTTGAAGGTGGATTATACTTGGTCCTTCATCTTCAACGGCGAGACCCACAACTTCTGGTTGTGGTCATCTATGAACGCCATGAAGTACTATGACCCAGCATGTGACTTCGTGTCCACTTGGTATACATCGGTGCATTCCATCTCATTAGTTGTCTTGCCCGGAAAGAGGTTCGGTTTTTCTTGCCGGCCAAATAGATGGTGCACGTCTCAAGCTTCATATCTTTCACCTCCAGAATGAGGTTATCTTCGGCAAGTCTCCACATTCCCTTCTGGCTCATGTGGCACAACCTTTTGTGCCACAACTCACCGGCAGTGTCGGATGGCACGTTCACTTCTTCCCGGCATATACAGGCATGCATTAGGTACAATGTGTTGATCTTCCGGGCTCGAGCCACGACTAAGATTCGTTTACTGAACTTCATGACTCTATTCCAGATGCTACTCGTGTAGCCATCATCATCCAGTCGTCCGGCTAATATCAAGTTCAACTGAACTCTGGAATGTGTTGGACATCTTTCAGTAGCAACTTGCACCCAATTCAAGTCGCCAAACACACGTCTCCTATGCCGACAATCCGGCATGCACCATCATTTCACATCTTCACAAAATTGTGATCTCTGGCTCTATAGGATGTGAACCAATTCCAGTCAGGGGTCAGATGGAATGACGCTCTGGAGTCAACCACCCATGTCGTCTCATCGTTAACAAGGTGCAACTCATTTTCCTCGGTGATGAGCAGTTGTTTTTCCTCACTTGTCGTGATGTCCGATGTTCCTCTTCTCTATGAAATCTCCTTCGGTTCGGGACCGTCGGCTCCCCCTTTGGCTTTCTAGAAGTGTCCGCAATTCTTCTGGAAGTGCCCCGGCTTCCCACAATAGAAGCAAGTGGACTCCCCCTTGACTTCGACCTCGTCCCTGATTTGTCCCGGTTTTGGGGACTCCGATTCCGGCCCCTTCCCCGGTTATTGTCATCTTCCATAACCAAGGCCTTCGGATTAGTTTTGGACTCCCAGTCCTTTTGGCAAGCTTCTTCATCCAACTGGCTTAATTTTACCCTTGCTAGGGATAGATGTTTTCCTTTCAGCCCGGCATTGCCCAAGGTGACAACTAGCGTCTCCCAATGCCGTCATCTTCATATGCATCACCTCCCAAGTCGCGGCATCTATCTTGTTTGGTCTTTTGTCTCCAAACTGTACCGGCAGCCAGAGATCTTTGACCACTAATATGTCCCTCATCTTCGACTTCCAAATGGGGTAGTTGGAGCTAGTGAGCTTGAACATGCCGCCGAATGGATCTTCCATGCTTTGATACTAGATTGATAGTAATAGTGCTCAACCACAACCGAGTCTCATACACACGATGGAAGAAATAAACAAAAAATAGCAATGTAGTTGATAAGATAGAAGAGACAACACCAAATGTAAACATGGAAAACCCTAATCGGCAAAAACCACGGGAGCCCACAAGCTCCAACTATCACTATGAGAGAAGGGGTACGATAGAATGAGACTCAGAGGCAATGACCTCGAGCTCTATGTCTTCGCCAACATGTGGTTACAACAAAAGAACCTCTCTCTCTCCCTCTCTTGCAACTCTTTCAACAATCGTGTTGTCGTATGTTGCCGTACTACCGTCCACTGCCATCTGCGTGCTGCACGATCTGCTGTCGCGCTATCGTCTCTGGTTGTTCGTCACTGTCATCGGCCATACTATCGTGTTGCCATACTCTTCTTTTTCTTTTTCTTGACGTTGCCTGGTGCCGTGTTTCTTTTCTTGGTGACCCATCTTAAAACCTTTGGTCTACCTCCATTGGTGGGTTCATTTGGCATGCTCGTCGCATGCTACAAAAGGCCGATGTGACTATGACATACACACAAACTCGGCTAAGTCTCGAACCCATTTATTTTATCTTTTTTTTCTTATTGACACCACAATGACGTCTAAACAAACTAAGGAGCATAAGGATCTACAAGGTGTTGTCTGCCGGAATAGTAACCGACGGACAAGAGCGTAGGAATAAGAAATAATATAAGATCATAACGCATGTAATGTGATAGGAACTACATGCTCCCGATGAACAACACTCGGCCACAACCGAGCCTAGAATGAAACACAGAAAAACAGGGAATGAAACACAACACAATAGAGAGAAGAGTACACAGGATGTTTACGTGGATAACCCAAACTCGGGAAAAACCACGGCAGCCCACAAACCGCAAACTATCACTATGTCAGAATGTACAATAAGAAAGCACCGAGGCCACGACCTTGAGCTTGCTATCTTCGCCACAGGCGGCGGTTACAATCAGAGGCAACGACCTCTTCCTCTCTCTCACTCTCTCTGTACACAGTTGCATGCTCTAATCTTGCGCCAACAAGTATGACTACATCTCTTGACTAAAGTTTGCCCTAAGTCATATTTATACTAAAATGACTTTTCGGCTATTTACAAATATAGCCACGATGGACTCTCAGAAACATATTTACGAATATGTCTCTTCATCCGGTGAGCACTCCTCACTGGGCCTACATCATCCGGCGCTCCGTAGCCGGGTACTCTTCATCCGGTTCTCACCGGGTCTTCACCATCCGCTCTCGGTAGCCGGGTACTCTTCATCCGGTTCTCGCCGGGTCTACACCATCCGGCTCTCCGTAGCTGGGTACTCTTCATCCGGTTCTCATCGGGTCTTCCGTAGCCGGGTACTCCTCATTCGGCGCTTGCCGGGTACACCACATCCGGTTCTCACCGGGTCTTCCGTAGCCGGGTACACCACATCCGGTTCTCACTGGATCTTCCGTAGCCGAGTACACCACATCCGGTTTCTTCTCACTTCCCATCCGAAGGGACCTGTTTCCTAACATAATGGTTCACGCAAGAAGCGTGAACGGCTAGATAGACCCTACGTATATAAAGGGCAGAAAACCTCTGATACAGGGAGCATGTAATTTGGAATGTAAAGAAACGCATCATAATAGAATTCCATCTTCTCTGAAATTATGTGTATAGCTACGGCTAATCCACTATGTGTCTGGAATACCTGAGCGTGTAAGAACGTAAGTGTAACCCTTGCTAAGGAGTTGGTTGTAGCCGTCTCCCTTAGACGTTGATAGGTTACAGGGAACATTCCCCTACGCATCATGCATAAACGCCTATTCGTTGTTCCACAACCACTTGGAGGTCTAGGTCGAAGGACTGACCGCGGACCGTGTTCCTAATCGGCAACACTTTTGGCACGCTTGGTGATCTGTGTCTTCTCACAAACGAGCAACGAAGAATGGATGTTTAGCCGCCGACGCCCCAGAGAACCAACACGACAAGACCGACCAATAACAAGGTCCGTCACATGCCAGGCAGAAGAACGCGCACGACAAAAGCCTCGCCTCAGCAACCTCAGTACTACCTGTCGTGATTACAAAGGTGATTCTTCGCTCTCCCAATACCTCAACGAGACGCGGGGACTAGGCTCACCATAGCCACCCTGTGGTCTTTCCCGACCCGCCGTCGCCCCCAGCATGGCATTTGCCTACCCCCGCTTTAACGACGAAACCGACGCCGCAACTCATATTCGCATGTTCCTTAATGTCTGGAATGTGAACGACATGGTGCAGAGCCTTTCAGAGGCGGTAGTGCACCAATCGAAAATGACAGAGTTCGAGTTAACATTGGATGGGTGAGCGGCGTTTTGGCATTCACAAATGGATTTACCAGCAATAACAACCTTCGATCAGCTGCAGTCCGCTTTCTTGCGGTTCTTCCATCGGAGGGTTCCACAACGCGAAATCCTCGGACAGTTCTACACAATTAAGCAACTGCCGATCGAGACGATAGCAGACTTCAGCTTACGTTTCCAAAATTTATGGCGGAAACTAGAACGGAGCCCCGCGGAGGACGAGGCTCGAGAAACATTTCTAGCAACATTACGCCGACCCATCCGGGCAACGCTCAACAACAATAGCGTGAAAGGGGAAACGGTGGATATGGTCATTGAACGAGCGTTATAGCTCGAGTTGGACGAGGAGGAGGAAAGGTTTTCTATTTCCTCCTTATGACAAGCGTTACCCCAGGACGAGGAACGCCAGTTTCGTCACGCAATCCAGTGCACGATTTGCTTGAACTCGGGGCATTCCGCAGTGGAGTGCAATATGCGAATCCACTGCCCAATCTGCCACTCGAAGGCTCACACAGTCGACCAATGCGAATACAATATGTTGAATAGAGCCACTCCCGCAGTCCGCAGCATGGACACCCAGCGTCCACCACACCGGACTGAACAAAGGAGGCAAGAAGACCGACCACGGTATAGGGATCGCAACCCACGGGATGACCGACACCACCGGAATCGCCGAAATCACAACGATTCCGAGGAGGACGAACCAGAGGATGAGGATTATCGTGGACATCCGAGTTATGCTAAAGGGGGTTGGTGCTACGAGAATCACCGGCCGACAAACAAACGGGGCAGCTTCAATGGTTATCGTGGTAAGCCACGACAATATCGAGATCAGCGGTGTTACGACGAAAGCTCGGGAGATGAGCGACACCAGGAACAACGACGGAACCAATAGCAACCACCGTGTACGTTTTGACAAACGAGGCCGGACTGCGAGGAGCAAGTAGCACCAGGGGAGCGGCACACACCACTAGGAGCCGAGAAAGGTGAATCAAGCATCCATTGTTTTATTTGTCAGCAGCCCGGACATTATGCCACGCAATGCCCAACACGCAAGGGAAAGGGGCCCGCTATCAATACGATTATGGCGGAAGTGCAGCAATTCACAACACGCTAGCAAACAAAAACGGCTGATTGGGTTGCGCAAGGTGAGATACGCCGACAAGCCCAAGCATGGGTGGAAAAAGCAAATGCGACAAATACGGAACGCATGCGGAAGGAGTTCGCGAATACAATGGAGCGAGCAGAGGACGAATTATTGGCATAGGATATGTGTTGTTGACAACATCAACTGGATGCAAGTTGCTATTGAAGGATGTCTGGCACGTTCTGGAGGTTCGACTGAACCTTATATCAGTCGGTCGACTAGATTATGAAGGCTAGACGGGTAGCATCCGGAACGGAGTCATGAAGTTCTGCAAAGGGAGCCTAATAGTGGCTCGAGCCCGGAAGGTCAACACACTGTACTTGATGAATGCCCGAATATGCCGGGAAGAAGGGAACATAGCATCCGACATTGTCGGTTAGCTGTGACACAAGAGGTTGTGTCACATAAGTAAGAAGGGGATGAAGAGGCTTCCTGAAGTCAACCTCATTCCGGTAAAGGACGTGCAACTTGAGAAGTGCACCGATTGCTTGGCCGGCAAGCAAAACCGAACCTCCTTCCAGTCAAGACCACCGATGAGACAGACTGCAGCACTGTAGTTGGTGCATACCGATGTGTGTCAAGTGGACACGAAGTCACATGCCGGAAGTTGTGGGTCTCACCGTTGAAGACGAAGGATTAGGTGCTATCCGTCTTCAAGGAATTCCACGCGAGAGTGGAAAGAGAAACCAACCGAAACTGAAGGCGGTTTGAGTGGACAATGGAGGAGAATACCGGGGGCAGTTCAAGGAGTACTGCCAGTCGAAGGGAATCCGGCTTGAATTCACCGTGCCGAAGACACTGGAACTAAATGGTCTGATTGAAAGGATGAACTGGACCATAATGGAGAGGTTCCGGAGCATGCTATCACATGCAAAGTTACCCAAGATGTTGTCGTGAAGATTTTCGGTTTTGGTGTGAAACCGGGATGGAATGGGCTAGTTAACAATGTGCAACATGTGCACATGTATAGTAGGAAAATGGTGTATAGAATAAGGGGGAGAATTTATCCCACATTGTAATGTCCCTCCCTCCTTGGGCTATAAAAGGAAGGGAGGGGTCTCTTGTGAAGGGGTTGCCCATTTAGTTCTAAAGTAAGGTAGCTTTTCTCTTCTTTCTTTCTTCCTTCCTTCCTTCCTTCCTTTCTTTAGGGTTTCATCTAGGTCTTCTTCTTTGTCATCATGTGGGTTGAGTCTTCATGTCTATTTAGGGTTTAGTTTGGTTTACAACTCATATGTCAAAAGGGGGTTTCGCTTTCGCTCTGTCTCCTGTGCAAGACCCCGCTCGGCGGCACTAGCCCGTGAGCTCCCCGATCGGCGACTTGGCAGCAGAACATTGTTGTAACCTAATCTACCTTGGTTCGGCTTAAGGCCGGAGTTGTATCTTGCTCTTATATATATATATAGTGAAATTCTGTGCATCTGTGTCTGTGTCGGTGTCTTTGGAGTTCCTTCTTTCTAGTTTTTGTACATAGGATGTGTGTGTCTAGTCAGTGTTGCGTGTGTGCCCTTTTCCCTCTCTCATTCGGTTGCTCCGGGTACGTATCCTGAAACGCTCTAGTTGGTGTCCTGGTCAGTCGTGGGAAACAGTGAAGCTCGACATTCCATGCTCCGTCTCTCTCTGGTCCAAGACCCCTGTGGTCTCGCCCTAGATCCAACACGCGTGCGCGGATTACCGCGACAATGTTTTGGGCTAAGGCGCTGACGACGACAACCTATGTGATAAACAGATCACCCTCAGCACCCTTGGAAAGAGACTCACCGTAAAAAGTATGGACCGGTAAAGAAGTATCTTACCGGCATCTGAAGGTGTTCGGGTGACTCACATATGTGCATGTTGCAAAGGACAAGAGAGCACAGCTGGATCCGAAGTCCAGGCCATGCATATTCCTTGGATACAACGATGATGAGTTTG
The DNA here is from genome assembly GCF_043228905.1 of Azolla caroliniana. Classification (NCBI taxonomy): domain Eukaryota; kingdom Viridiplantae; phylum Streptophyta; class Polypodiopsida; order Salviniales; family Salviniaceae; genus Azolla; species Azolla caroliniana. The sequence goes on along the minus strand of NW_028230449.1, from coordinate 5,476,838 downwards.
GTTACCAGGTGTGGTATCCGGTCGACAAGAAGGTGTTCCAGAGTCAAGACATAGTCTTCATGGAAGTCAAGACCATTTCCGAATGGGAGTCGGAGAAGAAGGTGATGACCTCCGGATCATTCAATGAAAACCGGCTTGAGGACAGAAGGACTTACTCGGTTGAAAACCGGACGCTAGACAGTAACCGGATGACACTCGACGTACCGGTCGGATACGGACAAGAAACCGTACCTACCGAAGAAGAAGAAGAAGAAGAAGAAGAAGAAGAAGAAGAAACTGGAACCGGACAAGATCCCGAATCGGATGAGAATGAGGAACAAACGGAGGAAATGGCAATCAGAAACCAAGGACGGAGATATCCTCTCCGAGAGAGAAGAGCCCCCCGGAGATTTCCGGATGCAGAGCATGTGTTGCTAACCGATGAGGGGGGGCCGGAAAGCTTCGAAGAAGCAAAGAGAGACACCCACAACCGCAAGTGGTTGAGTGCCATGCAGGATGAGATGGATTCCTTGCATGAGAACCACACATATGAACTGACCGAGTTACCGAAAGGGAGAAGAGCACTCCGGAACAAGTGGGTGTACAAGCTGAAACCGGGAGATGCTGGAAATCCACCAAGGTATAAGGCCCGAATCGTGGTGAAGGGCTTCCAATAGAAGAAAGAAGTGGACTTCGATGAGATCTTTGCCCCGGTAGTAAAGATGACATCCATCCGGACGATATTGGGCATAGCGGCAAGCATTGAATCTCGAGGTAGAGCAACTGGACGTCAAGACGACATTCCTCCATGGTGACCTCAAAGAGGAGATCTACATGCATCAACCGGAAGGATTTGAGAAGAAAGGGAGGGAGCACCTGGTGTGCCGGCTGAAAAAGAGCTTATACAGACTGAAGCAAACTCCCCGGCAATGGTACCGGAAGTTCGACTCCTTCATGACCGGCCAAGGGTACCACAAGACGTAGGCCGATCACTGCGTGTTTGTGAAGAAATTTGACGGAGGAGATTTCCTAATACTCCTATATGTGGATGATATGTTGATCGCCGGATGAGACCAAGGCAAGATTCAGATGCTGAAGAAGGCTCTGAATAGGACCTTCTCAATGAAAGACTTGGGTTCGGCAAGACAGATATTGGCAATGCACATCATCCGGGACTGGTCGAAGAAGCTGTTGTTGTTGTTGTCACAGGAGAAGTACGTGACAAAGGTGCTTCAACGGTTCAACATGTCGAACGCGAAACCGATCGGATTGACACTTCCGACAAACTCCAAGATATCCAAAAAACAAAGTCTAAGGACAAAGGAGGCAGAGAAGACAGATATGATGAAGATACCATATGCCTCTGTCGTCGGAAGCTTGATGTACGCGATGGTATGTACCCGACCGGATATCGGATATGCAGTCAGAGTGGTGAGCTGGTTCATGACCAATCCCAAAAGAGAGCACTAGAACGCAGTCAAGTGGATACTCCGGTATTTGAAAGGCACCACGAGTATGTGCCTCTGGTTCGGCTCCGGTAATCCCAACCTTGATGGATTCACGAATTCAGATATGTCGGTTGATGTGGATACCAGCCGGTCTACATTCGGATATGTCATGATTTATGCAAGGGGAGTTGTTTCATGGCAGTCGAGCCTGCAGAAGACGGTTGCATTGTCAACCACGGAGGCGGCGGTGTACATGGCAATTGTAGAAGCTGGCAAGGAGATAATCTGGATGAAGGACTTCATCGAAGGGCTAGGGATCCAACAGGAGGAATACTAGCTCTACTACGACAGTCAAACTGCCATTGCAAAGAACGCGGCCTACCATTCCCGGACGAAACATATCCAGCGGAGGTACCACTGGATCCGGCAGAGAGTAGAAGATCAAGAGTTCGTGTTGACGAAGATTCACACGGAGGAGAACGGGTCGGATATGCTGACCAAGGTGTTGACGATCAACAAGTTGGATGCATGCCAAAAGCGGATCGGGCTGATGAGACATCCCATGCCGAAGTGAAGGGGGAGTTTGTTGGGAAATCGGTCCCTCCGGATGGGATCCGGTTATGAATGAAGAGATTCGGAAGCCGGATCGGATGGACCCGATGAGAACCGGAGGAGATCCGGAAACCGGATCAGATGGACCCGGTGAGAACAGGAAGAGAAGACATATTTGTAAATATGTTTTGACTAAGCCTATTGAGGCTATATTTGTAAATAGCCCTAAGTTCATATAAGTATAAATATGACTTAGGAAAATCACTTTAGTGAGATATAGAGTGTGTGTAGTTGTAGTCATATTGTTGTATAGAGAGTAACAGAGAGAGAGAGAGAGAGAGAGGAGATACAAAGCGATACTCTGTTGTAACCGCGGCTTGGCGAAGAAACAGAGCTCGAGGTCGTTGCCTCCAAGTTTCGGATTGTACCTTTCTCATATAGTGATAGTTTGGAGTTTGTGGGCTCCCGTGGTTTTTCCCTATTAGGGTTTTCCGCATAAACATTTTGTGTATTTTCTTTTGGTGTACAAATATTCATCTCCATTCCCATTTCTGTGTTTGATCCTTCGAAGAAGTGACCTAAGACTCAGTTGTAGACTCGTTATAAATGGATCACCCCACTAGAGCCACTGGCATCTAAAATGTTGTACTATAAGGAACAGTTCATGCACTTCTCTAACTTGGGTTTTATTACGTGGCCAAAATATCTAGATGTATTCTTACCAAATGCATTAAGGGTTGTCATTGGTCAACTTAGAATATCATCTCACCAACTTGAGATTGAGAATGGACGTTCTAATGGAGTCCTTAGGGAGGAAAGGATATGTAGGTTATGCCACATAGAGATAGAGGATGAGTACCACTTTACATGCAAATGTCCCACCTATGCTGAGATAAGGGAAAAATACCAAGACATACTTGGTTCCTCTCCCACCCTCCCTAAACTATTAGATACACTAGATATAAAGGTATTAGGCAGATACATCCTAGAATTGAAACAACACAGAGAGAATAAGTTACAAAATGTTGACAATAATGTTGCTAATGTTTACCAACATGTAACAAATGAAGTTTTTCAGGAACAAGGGGAGACAACGAATGTCAACACACCTACACCACTCAGGCTTTTCCTTGATGAAGCAGAAAATCAAAGAAGAACCAAACGCCCTCGGACGTCGGGTTTCAAAGCAACTCGACGTGATGTAGAAGCAATAAAGAAAATAAGGGAACGTGAGCTACACCGCCTAGAAGCCATGGTTGGGGCACTCTATACACCGGGACCATGGGTCACACCCACACCAAACCCCTTTGACCTCGCACTTATTTTCGAGAGGCTTGGGTGGAAATGAAATTAGGCTTAGTGCAAAGTCACCTCTTTTTTATCAAGTATACCATGTTTTGTACACTATGAGAACTCTTTTAGGTTAAGCTATATTTACTTTACTTTTATTTTAGTTTTGATGATTGGATAAATACCCATTTTTTGTTGTAAACCAACTGTCTCATGGGCCAATTTTGGCCTTAGAAGATGTTAATATATCTTTCTGTGTGTGTGTGTGTGTGTGTGTGTGTCTATACAACTTCTCTATATCAACAACAACACAAAAATAGTGTTGCCCTAGTTATATTTATTGTAAAGAATCGAATATGATTCTTGTGCAACGGAAGAGATGTGTGTTATGTGCGTATGTGCGTATGTGCGTATGTGTGTATACATGAGAGAAGAGAGGAGAGAAGAGAAACATAAGATACTAGATAAGCAAGACAAAAATGATATACTCAAGAAGAAGGTGTATACTCACAAGGAGAATACCAATTACAAAATGTAGCATTACAAGGAGTCATAACCGACACACTATGAAGTAGGAGAAGGGTGCTTTATATAAAGTCACCCTCTCTCTTCATTAACTTACTACAACAACTACTCTCTCTTGGGGAATGTGCAGACTCATAGTCATGGGGAATATGGAACTCATTAGTTATGTGTCATAAAATATGATTCTATGACACATGGTAATGTGTAGAGAGTAGTGGTGTAACTCTTGACTGATTATCCTGGGCCGAACTAGCCACAAACACAGGATGTCTTTTTGGATCACTTCACCAAAGAGGTGGTTACGGGTAGGATGTTAACTGGCACAAATATGATCCTGATCCGACTATTACCTAATCGGTTACGGAATCGAAATATAACACTATTTTTTTTCCATAAAAACTATACTCCATTGGTGTTAAAATTAACAATGCCAAAGGCAATCTACAAATTGTACATAATAGTTTCCACTCCACAAGTAACTATCATAAAAAGGACCAAATATAACCAATGGCATTTAGCAAGATAAGGCTATTTATATCCATGAAAACTTTGTTAGCCTTTGCCAACAAGACCCATTCTCAACATATAAAAAAATTTCTACAGTCTAAGAGAATACATATCTTTACATATCTTAGTGGTAATCCTAGTCAACATACCATGGTTGTCCACCCTAGCTAGTAGTCTAAAAACTCCATGTTTGCATTTGGTTCCGCATATACTGAAGTTGTTCACCATCACTTGGCTATCCACTAGGTGATGCTATTTGACAAATGTTTGGTGCAGAGCAATTGAAGACACAAAAGTAGTCCATGATGCACCTGATGCTTGGGGTAAAACGTGATGGGCCGCCTTGGATAGCCCCCCCCCCCCATCTATCATCTCCCATATCAAGATGACCATGTCCTTCATCTCCACGAAAATTGAAAATGTACTTGTAATTAATCTCCCTATAAAATAAGATGAACTATGTCCTCCTCACCTCACACCATCTACTTCGATCCCCACACCATCTTCACTCAACCTTAACAGTAAACAAAATTATGCTTCATTTGGTCTGCATCAACCATCTCGCCGCTTACTACCAAGGTCCTGTACACATAACAACAAAATGTGTCTAGTGTGATTCTCATACCCTCATGATCTACTTCGGTCCCCCCCACCATCATCACTCTTAAAAACAGACAAATTGCTTCATTCAGTCCACATCGACCATCGCGTTGAATACCACCAATGTCCTGTGCAAATAACAAAAAAATAAGTGAAAAATGATTCCTCATCCCCTCATGATCTTCTTCAACCCTCACACCAACACCACTCATCCTCTCGTCATGACAAACATGCTTCAAACCCCATTGCCATCATCCCACAACCTATGAGAACCATACTATCTTCTTAACTATGCCCATATCTGGAGCATCTCGTTGACCCTCCTGCCATCACACCGATTACCGCGATCCTGTACTGACAGCCAAAAATCAGTGAAAAAAAATTCCTCACCTTCTCATAATAATCTGCTTCAACCCCCACACCAACATCACTCATCCTGATCACAAAAACAGAAAACCAGCTTCCTCATGTCCCCATCCACCATCTTGCTATCTCTGATTATCTCAAGATTCTCGCCTATTACCGCTAAAATCCACCAAGGTCCTGTGCAAATAACAATAAATAAGTGCAGAAATATAACACTATTTTCAACACGCGTAAGATAGAAGATTAAACACAGACTGTAGTAAACAAGATACACAATATTGAATTCCAACTCAGACTTATATTGCTTCCACCTTCATTACATTGCTTAGCATCCGGTTCTGATTACAAACCAGTGTCATACCGGCAACCTGCTACGAATCGGTCTGGATCTGGATCGGTGCAACTATTCCGAATCTGTTCTTTCCTATCATAATTAAACTAATTAATTACTAATACTAATTTCTGTTCCCCTTCTGGATCACTTCACCAAAGGGGTGGTTACGGGTAGGATGTTAACCGGCACAGATATGATCTTGATCCAACTATTACCTGATCGGCTACGGAATCGAGATATAACACTATTTTCTTAACACGCGTAAGATAGAAGATTAAGCACAAACGGTAGTAAACAAGATACACAATACTGAATTCAAACTCAGACTTATATTACTTTCACCTTCATTACATTGCTTTCTGAATCCTTTTATAGGCATCTGATTCTTATTACAAACCGGTGTCATACCGACAACCGGTCACGAATCGGTCCGGATCCAGATCGGTGCAACTATTCTGGATCCATCCGTTCCTATCATAATTAAACTAATTATTTACTAATACTAATTTTCCATTCCCGACTCGTCCCCCACTTGTTCTCCATACTCTAGCCAACACATGGCACGCCCATGGAACATTACATTGTACGTTGAACCCACGGGTTAGCTCTGTCACTCCTTGTTGAGTATGTCCAATATGCTCTAGTCCAGGGTTTTGAGTGGTTCTTCGTTCTACTACTATTGCTCTTGTTGCACATGTTGTTGCTCTTTGACTTCTTCTGGCTGAGGCATCTCCGTTCTTATGTCGGTTACAACATTCTCTCTATTTCCGGTTCCTGCTCGTTGCTCCGACCTGGTCGCTTGGTTCTAGTCCGCACTAGGTTCCCTTGGTTCTCCTTCGGCTTCATTTGACAGCTCCTCCTGTTGCGGTTCATTCTGCAATCTACTCCTCATCACTTATATTTATTGCCGTCGTCTATTTTTCTTCTTCCAGCCGTCGGCGCTCCAATTCGAATCGCTCAAACTAGAGTTGTGTTCCGAGTTGATCATCATCAAGTCTTTCAATCATCCTCCAGATGGCTTCGAGGTGGGCTCCAGCCAAGGAAAAGAAGTCATCTGCCAACTCCTCCCAGATAGTGACAATACTTTCTTCATCCATCTTGTAAAAGTTGTCGTCGGACTTATTCCGGTTTTCTGCATCTGCCCGGAGGACCTATAATTCCGCCGCTTGTCGCGACCATTGAGTCCACCAACCCACCGAGTTGTCATTGATATTCCTCTTTGTCCAGTCCTTCCATGCCTTCACCATTGCCTGGATCCAGCACACTCCGAGCTTTGTCTTGTCCTCCACATCTTGCTTGTCCTCCTTCAACTTCTTAATGAGGGTGGCGGTAGCCTGAGCCTGCACTTCATAGCTCACCAATTGGGTTTGGTAGGTTGTTTGGACCTGTAAAGAATCAAGAGATGGATTCTTGTGAAGCAGAATAGGTGTGAATTGTGTGTGTATGAGAGAGAGAGTGTGTGTGAAAGAGACAAGGAGTAATACACAGAGAATACGCAAGGTAAAAATATATATTAGCAAAGGACAAAGACTCAACATGATACAAGGTGGGAGGAGGGTGCTTTATGTAGTCATCCTCTCTCTTCATTAACTACAAGCCTCATGGAGCATGGGGAATGTGAAAGCTCATAAGTTATGTGTCATAGAATATGATTCTATGACTCATACTAAATGCTAGAATACAAATTGGTGACATAATGGTGACTCTTGACCGTTGGAGTGTCTCTTCACTCTCAAGGGGAGTTCACACACTAGACCAAGTTGAGCTTGATTCTCAACACGCCCCCTCAAGCTCAAGTCGGGTCGGTTTCAGATTGTATCCGAAATCCGCTTCAACTCGCGTTCTGGAGTCCGCGTCAACTCGTGTCGACTCGCATGTATGCGGAGTTGTGGAATCCGTGCTCTAGCTTACGTTGTGTAGTTGCGAAGTCTGTGCTTCGGCTTGCGGCTTTCTTCGCGGCTTTGTTGCGTGGTTGCGGAATCCACGCGTTATTGCGTAGTGCACGGTTGCGGAATCTACGCGTTATTGCGTAGTGTCTTCAGTACTCCCCCTCAAGGTTGGCAAGTCAGGGATCGTCAATCCGAGATCGGTCATGAATTGCCATAGCTTGTCGGCTCCTAAGGCTTTAGTGAAGATGTTGGCCGTTTGAAGATTGGTGCTAATGTGTTGTAGGTCGACATCGCCATCCAGAACGCGCTCTCAGATGAAGTGATAATGAACTTCGATGTGCTTTGTCCGCACGTGGAACACCGGGTTCTGAGCCAGATAAATACTGCTCATGTTGTTGCAGTAAAGGGGAGTCGGATCCTTGATGGGAACGCCCAAATCCTTCAAAATCCTCTTAAGCCATACAGCTTCACATGCAGCTACGGCTGTGCCCCTATATTCCGCCTCCGTACTCGAAAGAGCGATGGTAGGCTGCTTCTTGCTACTTCAGGATATTGCTCCGCTGCCGAGGGAGAAAACAAATCCAGAGGTTGATCTTCTATCAGCTTTGTAGCCGGCCCAATCGGCGTCTGTGTACCCCTCGAGTCGTATTGGCATCGCGGTCTTGTAGAGGATGCCGCAATCCATCGTGCTACTGACGTAGCGTAGAACTCGCTTAGCGCAATCCAAGTGAGTATCACGCGGTGTTTGCATGAATTGGCTAAGGAGACCGACCGGATAACTGAGATCGGGTTGTGTGATCATGAGGTTGATGAGACTCCCGATGAGTTGCCGATACTGAGTCGGCTCACACGCTTTGGTGCCGGAGTTCACATCTAGTTTGAGATTACGATCAAGCGGGGTTGACACGGATTTGCACTCAGCCCTCCCGAACTTGTATAACAAGTTGAGGATGTAGTGCCGTTGAGAGATCATGATTCCGGTTGGAGTCCGAATTACCTCGATGCCGAGGAAGTAGTGGAGCTCCTTCATGTCTGTCATCTCGAACTTGTCGGAAAGGCAGGATTTGACTTTATTGATTTCGACGAGATGCTCGCCTCCAATGACTAGGTCATCCACATATAAAATGATGACGATTGGACTTGTGGAATCGCTTCGTATGTAGAGGGAGTTGTTCGATTTTGACATACGGAAGCCGATTTGATGAAGATATTGCGTTATCTTCGAATGCCAAGCACGCGGTGCTAGCTTGAGGCCGTAGAGTGGCTTCTTGAGTCGGCAAACAACTTTCGGATGGGTGCTCGAGTTGAAGCCGGGTGGTTGGATCATGTACACCTCTTCTAATTCGCCTTGTAGAAAGGCGTTCTTGACGTCCATTTGATGGAGGTGCCACCCTTTCGCCGCGACAATCGCAATTACTGTCCGCACCGTCGTCATCTTTGCCACCGAGGCAAAAGTCTCTTCGTAGTCGACGCCATGCGTCTGAACGTATCCTTTCACTACGAGTCAAGCTTTGTAGCGGTTTACGGAGCCATCAGCGTTATACTTCACCTTGTAGATCCATCTGCATCCGATCGCCTTTTTGTGTGGTGAGGTGGGAACGAGATCCCACGTCTCGTTCTTCCGTAGTGCCTGCATCTCCTCGTCCATTGCTTCGATCCATCGCGGGTCCTTCGCGGTGTCATGAAGAATTTCGGCCAGAGGCGGAAATCGTGAAACATTGGCTACATCGGCGGGGTGCAGCGTGTGTGCTCACCCTTGTACATTTAGTGTGAATAACGAGGGCGCCTTTATGGCGCCGAAGAGTAGTCAAGTCAGGACAGACGATCCCATGTAAGTCGGGATTTATCCCATATTGTAACGCATCCCTCTCCTTGTTCTATAAAAGGAAGGGAGCGCCCCTTGCGAAAAGGGTTGCCCATTTTGCGTTAGAGGGTATACCGTTAGATTTAGGGTTAGTTACATTTCTTTTCTTCTTCTTCTTCTTCTTCTTCTCCCCCTTCGTGTTTGCTTAGGGTTTGCTTCAGCTCGTCTCCTGCGCAAGACCCCGCTCGGCGCGACAAGCCCGTGAGCTCCCCCATCGGCGGCTTGGCAGCTGACAACTACTGTAACCTACCTTGGTTTGGCTCGAAACCGGGAATGTATTCTTCCTTATATATATATATATATATACAGTTGCGTTGGTCTGTGTATATTCGCGTCTCTATTGGTGTCGGGTGCTTCCCCTTTCCTACGTTTCCTGTACATAAGGGCGTGAGTCGAGTCGGCCTGTGTGTGTCTGTGTGTGTGTGCGTGCGCGTGATTCGGTGTCAAGTGCGCGCTCCCTCTCTTTCTCTCTCTCCCTTTGGTTGCTTCCAGTGTGCTTCTGGGTGCCCCGGAAACGGTGAAGTACGACTTCCTACGCTCCGTCACTCCCTAGTCCAAGACCCCCGTGGTCCCGCCTTTCTCCACGCACGTCCGTAACAACGCGACATATTTGGTGAACCCGACGTGAAAGGCGGCAAGGGAGGATGGAGTCGGAAGACGACGACCTCGCGGTGATGGTGGCCAAAGTGGTGTTGGAGTCGGCACGAGTGGTGATGAGGCGAGAAGCAGCGCAACAAGTGGATGAGCGAGTGGTCAAAAGAGTCGGTCGTTTCAACGGGGACAAAGTCCCATCTTACTTGGAAACCTACAATGTGGAAATGGAGGAGAGTTGCGTAGACGAGTCATTGAGGCTGGAGTTCTTCTGTCGGGTCGTAGCTGTCCGGATGCATGCGGAAGTAAAGGAGCTTCGTGAGGCTCATAGTTCGTGGGAGGCCTTCGAAGAGGCGCTCCTGAAGGCATACGGAGGATGGCGGAAGAGCCGGGGACGACACGACTTTGACCAGTGGGTAGCATCGGCAAAGTCCCACCGGGACGCGACCAAGGCGTTCCGAGAGTTTGAGCGACGGCTTGCTCGGCTCCCGGAGCAGGAACAAGGTTCAGTGGGGACGGACAAGGTCCTATTGTTCGTCAGGTCGATCGACCGAGCGGAACGGGAGTCCATCGGGATGGAGCTCGAAGACGATGACAGAGCGAATGGGCTTACGGAGGATTGGTCGAAGGTTGGAAGGGTGTGCCAACAACTAGACGATGAGCGAGCCGAGAAGGCTAAGAGGAAGGCGCGCGACGGCGTGCCATCACAGCGGGAAGAGACCGAACGAAAAAGGGAGTTGGCAAGGGTCGGCGTGGAGGCCCGGATTGCGGAGGCATACGCAGCTCTCGAGGCGATGCTTGAGGAAGAGGAAAGATCAAGGCCGCAAGCCGGGACTGAGGAGACGGACTTGCCCCACGCGACGGTGGAAGATCGGTACGGCGGTACCACAGGAGAGGGTGCGGAACAAAACGCCCTCTCGACTTGCGGAGTTAGAACGGCCAAGGACGAGGCCGAGATACAGATCGCGGAACTGGATAGTTGGGACCGGCGGTTTCGGGCGTGTCAGCCCGAAACCCCAGATATCGGAGATGCAAGCCCAGGCGGGGCTTGCGCGATCGGTAAGAAGACGATCGCCGACCACGAAGAGTCGGTGGCTACGGACAAGGGCGTAAAACGGACGGGCGATTGTTTGTGTCTTCCCATACTTGCTCCCGAGACGATGGCAGTCGGGCCTGAGTGCCCACGCGAGTCCCTAGCGGAGGAAGGTGGTGGCGAAAGACCAAGAGTCACCAGCGAGACGATACGGGGAAGGAGCGGACGAAAGCCCACGGACCCGATTCCGAAGAACTCGGCATTCGGGCTCTTATGCCCATGTAAGACCGAGGAGATGGATGGCGGCACCGAGGAGTCCTAGCATGATGCCAGCAAAGATGGATGGAAAACGGCTTGCGAGGAGGCCGAGGACGGATGCGGTACGAGAAGATCGGCATTCCGATTCGGATGGAGCGTAATCCGGTCGTGGATTGTTCGATTGGGGCCGGATTCGGCATAAAGGTGCTGATACGGGAGAGGGTGCGGGGCGAGCCGCCCTCTTTTACATGGGGAGAAAGACCGACCAGGCGAAGGTCAGGAGTTGGAAAGGAAGGTGATCAAAGGTTCGGAACGAGTCTGGCAAGATCGGCATCGGAGCCGAAACTCCGGGCATTGGAGAATCAAGATGATGCGGGGCTTGATTGATCACAGAGCGGATGCTATCCACCGACACCACTAAAAGGGGCGGTGGCCCGGACGAGTTGCGGAAAGACATTGTGAAATCGGTTACGTCACATCTTATCCGGAGACTTCGGTTGTTCGGCCGACGGGGCAACGTAAGACTGAAAATGATGGAAGATGGAGGCGGGAACGCGGCAAGGAGAGCAACGACGAGTTCGGGGGAAGTACAAGGGATGAAGAGGAGAACGAAGACCGGCCCTACAGAGATCCTTACACCGATCTGGCTGTCGGCCCGAGTGCCGGCGTGAGTCCTATAGGAGAGATCAGTGGCGACAGGAGAACAGAGCCCGGCAATACGGAGAAGGACGAACGGACTCGGATGAGAACCGGGCGGAGCGGACTCCCGGATGACCATTCCGGGAGGGAGGAAGAGAGCAGGCCGAGGAGAGGCCGAGGAGACGGTACGTCGGTACCACGGGAGAGGGTGCGAAACAAAACGGCCTCTCAGCATGCGGAAAAGGACACCGGGGACAGGGTCAAGAAGACAAATCGAAAGCCCAAGGAGGATCCTTCACACCGATTCTAGAGACTTTGGCAGTCGGCAATGCGGCCGATGTAAGACCAAGATACTGACGGTGGCGGCAAGGTGACGAAGGAAAAGGGCTACGGATGGGCGGTCTACGGAGATCCTCACACAGATCCGGCGGTCGGCCCGAGAGCCGGCGTGAGTCCTATAGGAAGGGACGGTGGCGGCAGGTGAACGTGACCGGATGACGGAAGCAGAGAAAGAAGGTATCAGGCCGGTGGGGCGGCTACTAACCGAATCGGACCTTTCGGCAAGGTCAGTGGGTGAAAGGAAGTCCGGTCCTACGGGATCTCCACACTTAACCAGAGACTCCGGCAGATCGGCCAACGTGGCAACATAAGACTGAGAGAGAAGGTTTGTGGCGGCGGGAAACGGGACCCGACTACGCGGCAAACACGAGGAGGTGTGTCTGGCCGGAAAGGCACACCTGGGGAGGAACAAGAGTCTCATAGGTGGCCATCGCAGGCCGGATCGAAGCGTGACTACGGGACGGTGTTCGGCGCAGGCGGTGCCGAACAAAGGAAGCGGAGGACGGCACAAGGGAGGTGCCGGGAACGAGGTGACGGGTGCCTAGTGGACTGCACAGGGTCGGAGTCAGGGGATGGCAAGAGAGGCCGGAGGAGGATCCTCCACACTCGCTTCGTAGATCTCGGAAGCTTCGTCAAAGTAGCGAAGACTGACACGGCGAGCCCGGGGTGTCAAGCTCGTGGGGGCGAGGGACGACGGCAAGCAGAAGACTCAGGACCTATTGCAGCAGCACGAAGACGGGAAGGGCCAAGCGGGCTACTACGGGGTGTTCCTCGGGTGCGGAGGACACCAGTATGCGGGTGAGCGGCGATGCGCGATCTGGCCGGGAAACGGGCCGACAATGCGTGCAATGAACTGGAGTACGGCACAGGCAGTGCCAAACAACGGACGAGGGTATGTGGCACATGGAGGTGCCGGAGCGGAAAGGCAAGCGCGGGTGGGTTGCGCGGTTCGGAGGCAGCGCGTAGAAGGCCAGAAAAGGGTCCTCCACACCATTCCGGAGACCATGGCGGTTCGAGCCGACACGGCGATGAAAGACCATGGAGAAGGAAGGTGGCGGCGAGAGGACGAAGGCAACGCGAAACAACATGGGATGGCAATCATGACAACACGAATGGTCAACGGAGGCCAAGCGGGCCACTACGGGCGTTCCTCAATAGAGGACATCGGGCATACGGCGGGGAGCGGGGCGTCCATACGGCCGAACAAGGGCCAGCGGAAGTACGCGTATTACGGAGATCGCGGTAGAGGACCTATCGACGGGTCGAATGAGCCTACGGGGAGGTAAGTGCGAAGGAAGAATCGAAGCTGACGGACCAAATAGGTAGCGAGCCGGGATGCGGATCACGGAAGACCACTTTCTCGTGGCCGAAATCTCTCACTCTTCACCGGATTTGGCACGTACCGATGGACGTGCGGTTAGGTGGGGGCGGATGTCGTGAAGAATTTCGGCCAGAGGCGGAAACCGGGAAACATTGGCTACATCGGCGGGGTGCAGTGTGTGTGCTCACCCTTGTACATTTAGTGTGAATAACGAGGGCGCCTATATGGCGCCGAAGAGTAGTCAAGTCAGGACAGACGATCCCATGTAAGTCGGGATTTATCCCACATTGTAACGCATCCCTCTCCTTATTCTATAAAAGGAAGGGAGCACCCCTTGTGAAAAGGGTTGCCCATTTTGTGTTAGAGGGTATACCGTTAGATTTAGGGTTAGTTATATTCCTTTTCTTCTTCTTCTTCTTCTTCTTCTTCTTCTCCCCCTTCATGTTCGCTTAGGGTTTGCTTCAGCTCGTCTCCTGCGCAAGACCCCGCTCGGCGCGACAAGCCCGTGAGCTCCCCGACCGGCGGCTTGGCAGCTGACGACTACTGTAACCTACCTTGGTTTGGCTCGAAGCCGGGAATGTATTCTTCCTTATATATATATATATATACATTTGCGTCGGTCTGTGTATATTCGCGTCTCTGTTGGTGTCGGGTGCTTCCCCTTTCCTGCGTTTCCTGTACATAAGGGCGTGAGTCAAGTCGGCCTGTGTGTGTGTGTGTGTGTGTGTGCGCGTGCGTGCGCGTGAGTCGGTGTCAAGCGCGTGCTCCCTCTCTTTCTCTCTCTCCCTTCGGTTGCTTCCGGTGTGCTTCTGGGGTGCCCCGGAAATGGTGAAGTACGACTTCCTACGCTCCGTCACTCCTTAGTCCAAGACCCCCGTGGTCCCGTCTTTCTCCACGCACGCGCGTAACAACGCGACAACAGCTTCCGAAAAGGTTTCCGGCTCCCGTACTGTCGCTACCTTCATCATAAAGGCGTAATGGTACGCCATATAATCGTTGTAGCCGAATCGGCTTACGGGGTTCTTTTCACGAGTGGATCGGCGGAGGTTTTTATTTGCAGAGATGAGGACTTTCTTAGCTCCGATTGGTACATCGAAGCCGCCGAACTCACTATCGAGTGAGTGAGTCGATTCATCGTCGTCAAAGCGATCGTCTTCATATTCCGCCATTTTCGCCTTGCCTTTGTCCATCTTCGGGCTAGGCCGTGATGTGCTTTGATCGCTCAAAGCCTCTTGTGGTCCGCTCAGTCGGGTCGTGATCGGACTTTCTTCGAACATACGCGTAAGGCGATCTTCATCCTCTACCTCTTGTTCGGTGGATTCCGGGTCGAGCGGGGTCGGAGTCGAAGTTGTCTCTGGTGCGTACCAGGATGCGGACTCGTCAAAGACGACGTCTCGACTTACCCGAGATTTTCGAGTTGAGGGGTTGTAGCAATTGTACCCCTTTTGCTCTAGTGAGTATCCTACGAGGATACATTTCTCTGACTTCGGGTCGAGGTTTTGACGCTTCTCGTCGGGGATGTGCACGTACGCAATGGAGCCGAATATCCGAACATATGATAGGTTCGGCTTCTTTCCAAAGAATCTTTCGTGCCGAGTGACCTCGTGCACGCTGGATGTTGTGCACAGGTTCATTAGGTAGATGGTCGTATTTGCCGCTTCGGCCCAATATGACTTGGGCATATGCTTCTCGTTTATCATGGCCCGCGCTACTTCGAGGATATGCCGATTTTTGCGCTCGGCTACTCCATTTTGTTGCGGAGTGTGTTGGCAAGTGAATTCTCTCCGAATTCCTTCCTTTCGGAGATACGTCGTGAAATCGTCCGAGAAGTACTCCTTGCCGCCATCCGATCGAAGGCATCGTACATGTCAGCCCGTGGCTTTCTCGACTTCATTCTTGAAATTTTGGAAGTGTCCGAACACTTCGCTCTTTTGCCGCATCGGGTAGATCCAAGTGTGCCTAGAAAAGTCGTCGATGAAGAGCACGTAATATTGGCATCTGTCGAATGTCACCGTTTGAGCCGGACCCCATACATCGGACTGAACTACGTCGAGTACGCCTTTGCTCACATTCCGCTCCTTCGAAAATGGGTGTCGGTGTTGGCATGCTTTGCATACACCTTCAATCTCCTTCTCTTTGAATCTTGGGAGTCCGATGAAGACTCCTTTTGATTTCATTGCTTTGAGTTTGTTGAGATTGATGTGGCCGATTCGCTTATGCCATAGCTCTATGTCGGAGTCCGCTTTCGTGCTTTTCGCGAACATGGCAGATTTCATCTCGTGCGAATCGAGAATGAACATCCGACCCTCTCTTCTTCCGCGTGCGATGATTCGGCCTTCTTTTTCGATGAAGCACCCTTCTTGGTCAAATCGTACTTGCATCCCTTGCTCAACCATTTGGCCGACTGAGACCAAATTCTTTGTGATGGTGGGAACATGCAAGACATTTCTAATGTATGTTTGCTTACCTCTTTCGCCGAACGGAACATTGCCGATGTGCCGAATCGGGTGCGTAGTGTCATCTCCGGTTTCGACATAACCGGGTCGCTCCGGCTCTCGAAGTTCGAGAAACCATTCTTTGTGGGATGTCATATGGTTTGAGGCTCCGGAGTCAACAAACCATACGTCCTCCGGATTGAGGGCACTAGTTGAGGTAGAGGCCAACATAGAGTTTGCTCTATGTTTCATCATGAACATTCCGCCACGGTCGGAGTTTTATGCGTACGTTCTGCCACGATCCTCGTAGTCGGAGTTGTGCCCGTACATTCCGCTATACTCTTCGTAGTCGGAATTGTGCGCGTAATTCGTGAGTTGTCGGCTTGTGGAAGCCGATTCACGCATATTCTTTCGGCACTCTTCTTCGTGGTTGCCGAGCTTTCCGCAATATCCGCATTCGGTTGCGTTTTGACGGCTTGGGCCGGAGTGGAAGTTGCCCCTTCTTGCGAAGGTCCCTCATTGGCCTCGTTTTGCGGCCGAAATTGGGAGTTTTTGTCGTAGGTCGGACCTCGTCCGCCTTGACCTTGGCTGAATCGGCCTCTCGCTCGTCCGCGTCCTCTTCCTCCATTAGAGTGTGTTGGGATTTTCGGTCCCTCCGGATGGGATGTCCGGAGATGAATGACGGCAAGCCCGGTTGCGGTTACGGAACCGGATGATGAAGAGTACCCGGCATGAAGCCGGATGAAGAGTACCCGGATACGGATCCGGATGATGAAGACCCCGGTTACGGAGCCGGATGACGTATGTACCCGGAGAGAGATCCGGATGCGGGGACATATTTGTGAATATGTTTGCCAAGGGCCCTTGAGGCTATATTTGTAAATAGCCCGAAAGTCATATGTGTATAAATATGACTTAGGGCAAACAGTTTTTATGTTGCTACTCATTTTTCTGTTTTTCCACTTAAGAGGAGTGAAGAGAGAGCAGCCGTGAGAGAGATAGAGTGTGAGAGAGGAAGAGGTCGACGCCTCTGTGTAATTCCGCCGCTTGTGGCGAGGACAGCGAGCTCAAGGTCGTCGCCTTGCAGCTCGCCATTGTATATTTCTCTGTGCATAGTTTTGGTTCGGAGTCTTGTACTCCCGTGGTTTTTCCCGTACAGGGTTTTCCACGTTAAATCGTGTGTCCACTCTATTTTTCGCATTTCCCATTTTCTGCAACAACGATTCGTGTGTTTCCTTGGTTGTGGCCGAGTGGTGAAGGTTGGAAAGGGACGATTATTTCCATCAATTTGGTATCAGAGCGAGCTGCTGCAGAAAATGGAAGGCGGCGGCAGCGGGCAGTCGGGGATGATGGTGCTGAATGCACAGAATTACGCCGACTGGAAGATCAAGATGGAGGATCTTCTGATTGTTCGGGACCTGTACGAACTGATTGACAGGTCGGAAATACCGAAGGGGGTACTTGAGTCGGAATGGAGGCTTCTGAACCGGAAAGCCGTTGCAACCATTCGGCAATACGTCGACGTGAGCGTTCTACAACATGTGGCGAACGACACCAACGCATATGAGATGTGGCGGAAGCTGTCGGGCCTCTACGAGAGGAAGAATGCGTTGAACCGGACCTCCCTGATGAGGAAGATAGTGAACCTCAAGTACCGGGACGGCGAGAGTATGGTGGAACACGTAAGCACGTTCATGGGATTCGTGAACCAGCTTGCGGCGATCAAGTTCCCGTTGGAGGATGCAATGTAAGCCATCATCCTGATGTGTACATTGCCGGAAAGCTGGGAGAACCTGGTGGTGACTCTCAGCACCTCCTGCACCGAAGATAACTTGTCCCTACAAACGGTAAAGACAAGTATTTTGAATGAAGAAGCGCGTCGGAGAGATAAAGAACCGGCCTCCGACTCGAAGGCGCTGCTTACCGAATCGGAACGGGGAAGACAATGGAACTGGAGTCCGCAAAGACGGGAGAAGTTGGGGACCCGGTCGCAGTCAAGAGGAAGACCCACATGCTTCCACTGTGGGAAGCCGGGGCACTTCCGGAAGAATTGTCGGCATTACCGAAAGGACAACGGAGCCGACGACACCGATTCGAAGAAGTCACCGGAGAGAAACGGTGCATACCGGGGAGCCACGGACCGGAGAGGTCCGGATCGGCGAGGGCAGGACCGGAAAGGAACGACGGCACTCGCGGCAAGTGAGGAAGAAATCATGCTCATCACCGAAGAAGGTGAACTAAACGTTGCCGGCGATGAGACGACCTGGGTGGTCGATTCCGGAGCATCGTTCCACCTGACCCCGGAGAGAAGATACTTCTCATCCTACACAGCCGGTGAGCATGGCTGTGTTCGGATGGGAAATGAAGGTACGTGCCGGATTGCCGGCATAGGAGACGTGTGGTTGACAACCTCGACCGGATGCAAAATGCTGCTGAAGGATGTCCGACACGTTCCGGAGGTTCGATTGAACCTGATTTCGGCCGGGAGGCTAGACGATGAAGACTACACAGGTAGCATCCGGAACGGCGTAATGAAGTTCAGCAAGGGGAGCCTGATAGTGGCTCGGGCCCGGAAAGTCAACACATTGTACCTGATGAATGCCCGGTTATGTCCGGAAGAGCTGAATGTGGCAGCCGACACTGCCGGTGAGCTGTGGCACAAAAGACTGTGCCACATGAGTGAGAAGGGGATGAAGAGGCTTGCAGAAGACAACCTTATTCCAGTGAAGCACGTGCACCTGGAGAAGTGCACCGATTGCCTGGCCGGTAAGCAGAACCGAGCCTCCTTCCACTCAAGGCCACCGACGAGACGTAGTGTACCATTGGAGTTGGTACACACTGATGTGTGTCAGGTAGAAACGAAGTCACATGGCGGAGCCCAGTACTTCGTAACTTTCATTGATGATCACAGCCGGAAGCTGTGGATGGCACCGTTGAAGACAAAGGACCAAGTGTTGTCCGTCTTCAAAGAACTCCACGGGAGAGTGGAAAGAGAATCCGGCAAGAAGCTGAAAGCGATACGAGCGGATAACGGAGGGGAATACCGGGGGCAGTTCGCGGAGTACTGTCGCTCGAAGGGAATCCGGCTCGAGTTTACTGTGCCGAAGACGCCGGAACTGAACGGGCTGGCCGAGAGGATGAACCGGACCATAATGGAGAGGGTCCGGAGTATGCTGGCGCATGCTGAATTACCCAAGGGGTTTTGGGCTGAGGCGATGTCGACGGCGACATACGTGATAAACAGATCACCCTCAGTACCTTTGGACGGAGACACGCCGCAGAGAGTGTGGACCGGTAGGGAAGTATCTTACCGGCATCTGAAGGTGTTCGGGTGTCTCGCATACGTGCATGTGGCAAAGGACCGGAGAGGAAAGCTAGATCCAAAGACCCGGCCATGCATATTCCTCGGTTACGGCGACGACGAGTTCGGCTACCGAGTATGGGACCCGGTCGACAAGAAGATATTCAGGAGTCGAGACATCATCTTCATGGAGGACAAGACACTCGCCGACTGGGAGTCGGAGAAGAAGATGAAGAGCTCCAAGTCGACCGGTGAGGATCAACTCTACGAGGATCAGTCCCGACCGGCAAGGGACCGGTTAGCACTCGAGGATCCGGCCGAAGACGGTGAAGAAACAGAACCGGCCGAAGAAGATGAAAATGATACCGGAACCGGCCCCGATCCCGAAATGGATTCGGATGAAGAAGAATCGGAAGAACCGGCTACCGAAGCTCCGGAACGGAGATATCCTCTAAGAGAGAGAAGGGCCCCCCGGAGATTTCCGGAACCAGAGCACGTGCTGCTAACCGACGAAGGGGAGCCGGAGAGCTTTGAAGAAGCAAAGCATGACACCCAGAGCCGCAGGTGGTTGAGTGCCATGCAGGACGAGATGGATTCCCTGCATGAGAACCACACATATGAACTTGTGGAGTTGCCGAAAGGAAAACGGGCACTTCGAAACAAGTGGGTGTTCAAGCTGAAACCGGGAGATGCCGGAAACCCTCCGAGATACAAAGCCAGGATCGTGGTGAAGGGGTTCCAGCAGAAGAAGGGCGTCGACTTCGACGAGATATTTGCCCCGGTAGTGAAGATGACCTCCATCCGGACGGTGCTGAGCATAGCGGCAAGCATGGACCTCGAGGTAGAACAGATGGACGTGAAGACGGCATTCCTTCACGGTGACCTCGAAGAAGAGATCTACATGCAGCAACCGGAAGGATTCGAGAAGAAAGGGAAGGAGCACCTGGTATGCCGGTTGAAGAAGAGCCTTTACGGTCTGAAGCAGGCTCCCCGGCAATGGTACCGGAAGTTCGACTCCTTCATGACAGATGAAGGGTACCACAAAACGCAGTCCGATCACTGCGTGTTTGTGAAGAAGTTCGAAGGAGGAGACTTTCTAATACTCCTCCTGTACGTGGACGACATGTTGATCGTCGGACGGGACCAGGTCAAGATACGGATGCTGAAGAAGGCTCTTCACCGAACCTTCTCAATGAAGGACCTGGGTCCGGCAAGACAAATACTAGGGATGCACATCATCCGGGACCGGAGCAAGAAGCAGTTGTGGCTGTCACAGGAAAAGTACGTGACAAAGGTGCTTAAACGGTTCAACATGTCGGAAGCAAGACCGGTCGGGTCAACCCTCCCGGCAAACTGCAAGTTGTCCAGCAAGCAAAGCCCCAAGACAAAGGCTGAGAAGGAGGACATGATGAAAGTACCATATGCCTCTGCCGTCGAAAGCTTGATGTACGCAATGGTGTGTACAAGACCGGACATAGGATACGCAGTCGGAGTGGTGAGCCGGTACATGAGCAATCCCGGCAAGGAGCACTGGAACGCGGTCAAGTGGATACTCCGATACCTGAAGGGCACGGCAAACGTGTGCCTCCGATTCGGCTCCGGTAAGCCCGAACTCGATGGCTTTACCGATTCGGATATGTCGGCTGATGCAGATACCAGCCGGTCCACATCAGGGTATGTGATGACGTATGCAGGGGGAGCTGTTTCATGGCAGTCGAAGCTGCAGAAGACGGTTGCGCTATCAACCACGGAGGCGGAGTACATGGCGGCTGTTGAAGCCGGCAAGGAAATAATATGGATGAAGGACTTCATTAGAGAGCTCGGTATCCGTCAGGAGGAGTACCGACTCTACTGCGATAGTCAGAGTGCCATCCACCTTGCGAAGAACGCGGCCTACCATTCTCGGACGAAGCACATCCAGCGAAGATATCACTGGATCTGGGAAAGGATAGAAGACAAGGAGTTCGTGCTGACGAAGATCCACACGGACGAGAACGGGTCGGATATGCTGACCAAGGTGCTCTCACCCGACAAGCTGGAAGCATGCCGGAAGAGGATCGGATTGGAGAGACATCCCATGCCGAAGTGAAGGGGGAGTTTGTTGGGATTTTCGGTCCCTCCGGATGGGATGTCCGGAGATGAATGACGGCAAGCCCGGTTGCGGTTACGGAACCGGATGATGAAGAGTACCCGGCATGAAGCCGGATGAAGAGTACCCGGATACGGATCCGGATGATGAAGACCCCGGTTACGGAGCCGGATGACGTATGTACCCGGAGAGAGATCCGGATGCGGGGACATATTTGTGAATATGTTTGCCAAGGGCCCTTGAGGCTATATTTGTAAATAGCCCGAAAGTCATATGTGTATAAATATGACTTAGGGCAAACAGTTTTTATGTTGCTACTCATTTTTCTGTTTTTCCACTTAAGAGGAGTGAAGAGAGAGCAGCCGTGAGAGAGATAGAGCGTGAGAGAGGAAGAGGTCGACGCCTCTGTGTAATTCCGCCGCTTGTGGCGAGGACAGCGAGCTCAAGGTCGTCGCCTTGCAGCTCGCCATTGTATATTTCTCTGTGCATAGTTTTGGTTCGGAGTCTTGTACTCCCGTGGTTTTTCCCGTACAGGGTTTTCCACGTTAAATCGTGTGTCCACTCTATTTTTCGCATTTCCCATTTTCTGCAACAACGATTCGTGTGTTTCCTTGGTTGTGGCCGAGTGGTGAAGGTTGGAAAGGGACGATTATTTCCATCAGATTGAAGCTCGAAGAAGGAGGGAGATTTCTCCCGCGCTAGAATGGCAGTTCGCATCGCGCCGAACCGTGGTGCGAGGCTGCCGAGGCATATTTGCACCACCTCATCATCATCTATACTTACACTTATTGAGCCGAGCGAGTCGCAAAGCTCCTTGATCTTCAAGGTGTATGTCGTGATGGACATATCCCTTTGTTGAATGTTGTTCAACTCTTGGCGGAGTTGAAGCTTCCTCGCGGTCGTGTTGGCGGCGAAAATCTTTCGTAGATTTTCCCATGCTTCCTTCGGCGTCTTGGCTTCTCGAATGTAACCGAGCATGTGGTCGTGAACACATGTCACCAAACAATATATCACGCGGTTTGCAGCTTGCTCCCATGTTGCGTATCCGGGAGCCGCTTTGGCGGGTCGGTCTTCATGCGCTCCTTTGATGTAGCTCCAATAGCCTTGTCCGACAAGGTATTGGTGCATCTTGTACACCCAAGATGCGAAGTTGTTTCGATCCAACTTCTCGGTAGGGAGAGCGCTCCCCATTTGAGTATTCATTATGTTGATTGTTCTTCTTCTTCTTCTCTCTTCGAATGTGAGCTATGTAGCGAAGCTACAATAGCGATGAGCCGGTTCTTGGTCGTCGGCGTGGAGCACAACACACAATCACGATGAGGCGAATGGGCTAGATCGAGCTATCAAATCGCTCTGATACCATGTAAAGAATCAAGAGATGGATTCTTGTGAAGCGGAATAGGTGTGAACTGTGTGTGTATGAGAGAGAGAGTGTGTGTGAGAGAGACAAGGAGTAATACACAGAGAATACGCAAGGTAAAAATATATATTAGCAAAGGACAAAGACTCAACATGATACAAGGTGGGAGGAGGGTGCTTTATGTAGTCACCCTCTCTCTTCATTAACTACAAGCCTCATGGAGCATGGGGAATGTGAAAGCTCATAAGTTATGTGTCATAGAATATGATTCTATGACTCATACTAAATGCTAGAATACAAAGTGGTGACATAATGGTGACTCTTGACCGTTGGAGTGTCTCTTCACTCTCAAGGTGAGTTCACACACTAGACCAAGTTGAGCTTGATTCTCAACAGGACCCTATCCAAAGCCATTTTTGCCCGTTCTACTTCTTCATAGTGCTTCTTGCTCAGCTCCATTTTGTCCTTTGCCACTTCTTCGAGTGCCTTCGCCGTTGCTACCCCCTTGGTTGTTCATCCACCAGCGTCTCCATCCGGATTTCTTTCATCTTTTCTTGATGTCGGTCAAATTCCGACCCAAGGTTCTTATGTTCGGCATCTAGTTGGTTGTGGTCCCGATGTAGCTTTTCCAAATCTTCTAGATTCTGCTTTAGCTAGCGATTTATCTAGGAGCGCACTCGATTGTCTTTGTCCTTCTATTGCCGGATTTCTTCTTTCAACCGCTCTATTTCCGTTTCCGCCATTCTCCGGAGCTTATCCTTTTCTTGCAGTAGCTTTTCTCACTCTTCCTTCAGCTAGTTATTATTAGCCTGACTTTTCCAGACATTTTCTTCCCGTCTCCATTTTTCCTCATCTGATCCCTTTCTCTTCCTCGTAGTGCTTCCTGAGCAGTTAATTCTTCTTTCAGTGTTATCATTTCCTTCTCCCACTCAGTGTCTTTTTCCGGGGCTGTACTATCCTTCGGTTGTGCATCCGTTTCCAGAGCTTCGTGCTGTAGATTAGCTAGTGGCACCGGCTTTGTTGTTGCAGTTGTAGTTTGGCCCATGTTGGCCATGATGGCCGCTTATTACATGGCCTTTTTCAATTCTTCCTCTAGGCTCTGGATCTGTGCCCGAGCCTTCTCTAATTCTTCGGTTGTGGCTAGCAACCATTCCGCCAGACTTCCGACTTGTTGTTGTTCGTCCTCCATCTGGTTAGCCACACCAGATAGTTGCTCTCTGAGCCACTTCAACCATTGGCAGCATGTTCCATGTTGTGTTAGGGTAGTAAACTGTTGTATTGTCTCCGGTCTTGGTTCGTGCTCCTTCTTGAGCCATTGGGTCAGTGGTTCCAGTGTCCGCTCCAGACGGCGTTCGTAATGTGGCGCCGCTTGAAGACCCGGTGAGGTAAGTCTCTCTATAACCGGTTCCTGTTGAACCGTTGTCACCGCTTTTGGTCTTATTACCAGTTCTTCCTCCATCCTGGGTTCTACCACCATTGAGAAAGTCTTCGAGGTATTGTCCTGCTTCGGACCCGATCCTTCCCCCTACTATTTCGTGTTGCACTTCCTTGGGCGACATTGAAGGGCTTCAACTAGTTCCTCTTCAACCTCTTCCTCTGCGGTTTCTTGGTTCACCCTCCGGACCAGGTCGTATGTGTCCCTGTCCTACCAACGCAGCTTGATTTTGATTGGTTTGGCCGTTTTCTCTGGAACTTGCTTTCCCGGCTCCTGTCCCTAGGTCATCCGTACTTCTTCTTGCTGAGACGATTCCCCTACCGTCCATCCGGGGTTGTGCTTTGACAGGAGCTACTGTCGTTTGGATGCCTTATTCGGTGTGGTTTCCGGCGGGGTTCGCTTCTTCGTCTTGACGGCATGTGTTGGGGGTACCAATAATGTTAGCCACTGGGCTAACCTGCACCATGCCTTCTTCCCGCCCACTACGGATGCGATGCTTGCTCGTAGAGAGTCGGCTATAATTACCGGCCAATCCACCTTGAGGCCTTTGAATGTTGCTATGATAAATCTGGCCTGATTCTTTGGCATGGCAGGTGGTCGAGGATGCACAAATCCGTATTCTAATAAAACACGAGCCACCTCCCTGAACAAGGGATTCTTGCCGCCTTGTGTTCAGTACACTTTATTGGCAATGGAGTACTCCCTGAAGTATTTGGTCAAGATTTCTGTAGAGGGGTTCTCGATGGAATATAGTCCCTCGGCAGGTAACCCAATGAGGGCTTGGACGGTGCCTTCGGAGATCTCGTCGAGGTCAATCTTTGTTGCGATCTTCTCTGGTTCTTCGTGTGGCTGCACATCCACTACCTGGAGAAATCCTTCCAAACCATGTTTGCTGAACCAGTCTCTGGTAGCGATCAAGAGTGCCATAGGGCCTATGTCTTCTTCGTCGAGTGCGCTATAGTTGCCTACTAATGCTTGGGTGATTGCGTGTGCTTGTTCGGAAACCTATGTGCTCTTTTGTGCTATCAAAAGCCTTCTCTCGTGAAAAGACAATCCTTCATTTTTTCGGAAGTTTTGTATCCCCATTTCTGTCAGCCGCCACTTCTTGAATACCATGCATGCACGTCGTGTACCATAATAGTATGATTGCACCATGTGGTGCACTTTAAATAGTTGTCGTCACGCCTTTTCATGGTGGCCGTTCATCCTATCAAATAGTTTCTTTTTTTTCTTTTATCTTTTTTTTGAATTCTCGTGCGGCCTGAAATACCTGGCCATTAAGTTCGTCTTGCGTGCTCGACTGCACCGGCTCCGTTGTAGACAGATGTTCACCGGTTTCCTCTTCTGTTTCCGGAACCTGTTGTTCCTCCGATTGTTTGAATGGGTTCTCCGGCATCGGGGCTTTGTATGGTTTTATTCAGAAACCATTTATCCATTTGTCCAATACCTCGCCGACTAGCATGCCCAGTTGGTAAGATCCCTTGAATTCTCTTGTAATCCAGAACGGTCTGGTCCACCGGAACCACAGGTTTCCCGGCATGCTGCCCATCCAGGTCTGGAACACTCACATCGGCTTGCCAATGTAGAGCCTACGCTAGTCCGCAAAAGCTTTTTGTCTACGTTGTTCGAGCTCTAGCTGCAACACGCTAGCTATCCGGTGTTCCTCTAGTTCGCATAATGTTGCCAATCGGATTTTTTCGGACTCCTTCTCGCTTAACCGCTCTCGGACCTGTATCTATAAACTGGGAATTTGGAACTCCATGACCATCACTACCTCCAATTCGAATGTGAATCGGAACGGTGTCGTCCGGATACTCATTTTATGCGTTGTCGTGATGTTTTCAACACATAGTGTGAAACCACCACCAAAAAAAAAGAATGTAGTAGTTGAAATAAACTAATATTGTGAAAATGATGAAAAGATAAGAAGGTAGGTAGAAGCGAATTTTCAAAAGTAGAAAAAAATAGAAAAAGTAAAATAATAATAATAACGCAAAAAAAAAATGCAAGGCGTGGAATTGAGGAGCAAGGTAGAGAAAAAAGCTCATAATTTCCTCATCCGGTGTCCAAATTAGACAAAAAAACATTCATAAGAAAGCTAACTCAAAGGGCTTTCCAAAAATAGTGATAGAAATAAAATGCAACTCATATAGACCAGCTTTTTTTTAGGAGAAAAATAAAGCAAATCATAGTAAACCTATAAATAAGAAGAAGGGATAGAGGGGGTTGAATAAGAAAAGATTTATATTTCCTCTCTCAGACTCTTATACCCCAAAAGGGGAGATAGAAAAAAAGAAATCATGTATCAAAACAAGTCCATTATATTGATGATTTAGTAATAAAAACTTTCCATATTTCTTCTCTTATGCTCTCTTATTTTAAACATTGCTTATGTATAAAAATAATTAAGTGTCATTCATACTCCCGTAATCTAAGCTTTTCCTACTTATTAGCATTATTAAGTATTATTCAATCTCGCATAATCTCCTACTCGAAGATTTGCTTATGCATAAATGTAATTAACTATTATTCGATCTCTTATACTACCAATTTACTCTTATTAAAGATAAATCACTCGTCTTTAAGCCTAAAATACATTAAGTGTTAAGCCCTAAATCCTTCCCATCCAGAACCCCGGCGGTTCCGCCTCACGATCCGCGCTTATTGGCGGATTTCACGACAACGCCGTCCAATAAGCCCATAATGCGCTGTGTAGTTTGGTATCCTAGTCTGTCTAGTTTTCATTTACAATTTTCCAAAGAATGTTCTGGAGCGACTTGTTCATTGATTCCGCCAATCCGTTCGCCTACGGGTA
The DNA here is from genome assembly GCF_043228905.1 of Azolla caroliniana. Classification (NCBI taxonomy): domain Eukaryota; kingdom Viridiplantae; phylum Streptophyta; class Polypodiopsida; order Salviniales; family Salviniaceae; genus Azolla; species Azolla caroliniana. The sequence goes on along the minus strand of NW_028230449.1, from coordinate 5,449,868 downwards.
GTATGGCATACTGTGTTTATGAACTACTGTATAGAATGTTGTCAGGCTTTCCACCACATGACCAAGGAAGTGTCCTCCCTGATCGTTGATCAACTCGATCGGACATCCGTATCGGCACCATATATATTCATAAAGAAATGTTATCGTTGATGCCGCCGTGTTGTCCCAGAGCGCTTTTGCTTCCACCCATTTCGTACAATAGTCAGTGGCTACAATAATGTACCAGTTCCCTATGCGCATTGCTAGTGGCTTAAATGGCCCCACGAAATCTAATCCCCATTTTGAAACGGTTCTAGTTGCAATACGGGTTGATGGGACATTTGAGCTTGCTCTGTGGTTTAGCCCAACGGCTGGCAGAGATCACATTCTTTGCATAATCGGATAGTGTCTTTGAGAGTTGTCAACCACCATAACCCACTTCTCTAAATCTTCCGGGCGGTAGCGTCTTCGGCATGGTGGCAACCAGCAACTCCACAATGAGCTTCTCGTAGAATTGCTTCCTTTTCATCACTCCTTACCACGCACTGCTCCTTTGTGGTACAATGTGTCCTGTATCAAACAGAAATGGTGACCTTGGACTGCCAATCATTTTCATTCGTCCCAACTTAGCTCTTCCAGAGGCAGTCCAGTACCTAGGAATTGATACATGTCGTTGAGCCATTTGTCCTCCCCGGCCATTGTCTCATCTACCGCCGTTTTCGAGGTAGTCTTGAATAGCTCAGCATACAGGAACTCATCTCAGACTCCATCCCCGGCTTCTCCGGATTCCAGCGGGCTCAAGTAATTTGCCATTGTGTGCTACATTCCCAATCGGTGGTATATTTCGAACTCGAACTCCTGCAATAGTAGTGTCCACCTTGCTAATTTGCCGGTTAATGGCGCCTTGGACACCAAATAAATTAGTGTGGAGTGGTCAACATGGAACGAAAATTGTGTCCTAGTTAATAGTGGCGGTACTTGGTGACGATGTAGAAAATTCCTAGTGCTTCTCTTTCTGTTGTCGAGTAATTTCGTTTGGCTTTAGAGAGTTTTCAGCTTGCATAGTAGACCGAACGGTAAAGCTGCATTAGAACACTTCCGATTGTTATATCTGACACGTCCACGAACACATGAAAATCCTTTGTCCAATCTGGAGGTTGCACCATTGGAGCTTGTGACAGCATCACATTTAACGCTTTATACGTCGTTTATTCTTGCTCCGTCCATTGAAAAAGCGCGGTGCACGACTGCTAGGTAACGTAGTATCCGGCTGTGCCCCCGTATCGAACCCAAGAACCGACTTAATGCCTTGGCATTTGTCGGTGCCAGTGCTTTTAAGATGGTGGTCACCTTGTCCGGATCCACAATGATTCTGTCTTTACTAACAATGTGCCCGAGTAGCGTGCCACTTGTTACCCCGAAAACACATTTTGCCGAATTCAGGCTCACTCGAGATCTCTGACACTTCTCCAAACACATTCAGAGGTGGTCCAAATGTTCTTCCTTTCGGTTGTAAACCGCAAAATCTTCCAAAAAGACCTACATAAATGTCGGAATGTATTTCCCGAATATTTCCATGATAATGCTCTGGAAAGTTGTTAGTGCCATCTTCAGTCCAAACATCATAACTACCGCGACGAACACTCCCCATTCCGTGATGAATGTCGTCTTTTACTAATCCACCGGGTCCATCCGAAGTTGGTTGTAACCGCTAAACCCATCCAAGAAACTATATACCTCATGACCGGCTACCACATCTAACACCCCATCCGTGAATGGTAGTAGGAACGTGTTTGTCACCATGGCAGCATTCAGCTTTCGGTAGTCGACACAGACCCGGATCTTTCCGTTTTACTTCGACACAACTACGATTGGACTAAGCCATGTTGCTTGTTTTACTAGTTGGATAAAACCGACTCTTAGAAGTTTATCAATTTCTTCCTTGACCTTTGCTACATAATTGGGATTCATTCGGTAACGTCGTTGCGCTACCGACTTCATGTCCTTGCTAAGGTGGATCTGATGCTGGTATAGTTGGGGATCCAACCCTTGCATATCTTTGTATGACTAGGCGAAGACATCTCAAAATTCTCTAAGTAGTTCAATTGTTGCCTTTTTCTTGTCCGGGGGCATTTCCTTTGCAACGCTTACTGGTTTTGGTGCTTCACCAGTCCCAAGAACCACCTCTTCTAGCTGGATGCTTTTACCCGTTGAGACATGGCCATTTCTCGCTCTAGTGCTTCTTGCGCATGCCGCAGTTCTCGGATTGTTGCATCCATGGCCTTCTTAACAACAGGGGGTAAGCCCTTGTGCGTTGAGATGCAGGACCACTCCGGATATCTGGAACGCATGGTCTCTAATTGTAATCTCTAAGTCTCGAATGAGTCCGATTGGCCGAACCGAACTGGTATCCGCCATTCTCCGCCAGAATGGGCATGGTTCCCATTCTCTGATCCCCACGGTATCACATGTTCGTTGGTTGATCACGTTCACACCGGAACCTCCATCCACAATTGTTCTAGGTATCTCCCTTCCTTTCATGATAATCGTAATCGCCGGACTGTTGGTGTCTACTATTGCCGGCCCCTCCTCCGGATTGGAGAAGACTGTTGGTGTTGGCTCCGGTTTTTGTGATGAGAATGCTGATTTAAGTCCTTCCGTAAATCGGGGAACTAACTGCAACAAGCGGCCTAGAGGCAACATGATCTGACATTGTTGTAGCGTGTGTCAGGTGGGGTCGTTTTCCGTAGCCCCTACTGGTTCTTCTGGAGGCTTCATATGTTCCTATACTTCACCCACGTTCCGTTCGTTTGCTTTTTGTATCCATTCGGTGGCTTACTTCTTGATGGCCTCTTGGGCCTCCCACTCGGTAGTTTTTCCTTTGGATCTTTGTGGTGACTTGTTGAACATCGGTAACTTCGGCAGTCACCATGTTTACCGTCGGCTGCTTCTCATTGGACTTGACCGGGCACTGCCTACTATAATGACCTTCCTTCTATCAATAGTAGTAGTAAACCCTCTAGATATTACTTGATTCTCCTTTTTGTATGATTCGCGGCTTAATATCGGAATTCATCTGGTTGGTCTCTTATGTCCTCCTTTGCTCTAGTTGCCCAACGGCCGTATTTGTATCCGGCTAGGGCCAGTTCCTGACGCTCCTCTTGGCAAAAAATTCCCCTTCGGTTGTTGCGTCAGTGTTTCCGATACCCCTAACGTTCAGGGTACCGTCTACCCTGATCTGGGTATGCCCATCGTTTGGGTACCTTCCACCCTCTCTCCTTCGGTCATAATCTGGGGAGTAGTCGTGACTGTAACAATCTCGATTGTAGTCTTCTCCTCACCTATCGTTGCGGTCTCAGTTGTAGTCCTCACGTCTTCTGTCGTTATATTGTTCACTGCGTTGCGATCGATATCATTCCTCTCTCCAAAACCGTTCCTCTTCTGGTTGTTGCTCGCCCCGGAGCTCAATATGTCGGACTGATGCCGCTTGTCCATTTAATGGATTATACTCACACTGTTCCATAGTGTATGACCGGGAGTGGCATAGCATGCACTGAGTTCGCATCGTGCTTTCTAATGTGGAATGCCCGGGGTTGACGCATGTCGTGCATTGGACTGCTTCCCAAAACCGTAATTCTTCCTCTCGAGGTAGCACTCATTGTAGGGCTCCCATCGCCATGTAATTACTATTCTGGGCCCTATCCATTTCCATGACCCGGTCGATAACTTGATTGTAAAACAATAGCGTGTGGAAGCAATAGAAAACTAAACACAGAAACGCAGGTTTAATGGAGAGCTTAGAATATACACAGTACGCGGGAGAGAGAGAGAGAGAGAGCACACAAAAACTCAATTCAAAATATTACTCAATCTGTACATCGTATGTGTTCAGTGAACACTTTTATACAAGTCCATACGAACTAACAGAAGTACGGTGTACTTCAATGCTCACACGAGCGTCTGCACTAACTACGAGACATTAACTACCGAGTAGCCTAGGCTGTTACTAAGCTTTCGGTTACTGCTGAATCCGGCTAACCGGCTCCCCAGCTCACCAGCTCAATTGCTCACCGATCCGGCTTCATCCTTCCAGACGCCTATCCGGCTCAGGCTTATTCAGCCGATCCGGATCCAGTTGAGCTTGCCGCTCAACACTCCCCCTCAAGCTCAACTTGAGGTCGGATCGTAGTGTCAGTCCCCATGGTAGTTGGTCCTTCCACCCGGCTCCTTCTGGCGTCACTCCGCCTTGCTCGCGCTCCTCGTCTGGTCCGGTCCCGTTTGCCGCGACCCCTCTGGTTCTGCATGCCTTGACCTCCTCGGTCAGCTTGTCTACTCAACATGCCCACTTCAGCTCCCTCACTATTGTGACTTCGGCGCTTGCCGATTCGCCAATTCCTTCGTGTTGGCGTCGACTTTCGCTGCCTTCTCTTCCTCTCGGCCTTGAATTGATCCGGTTCTTCCAAATCCGTCTGTTGAACCGAATCGGCTGTCTCCGACTCATTCCAGACCTTGTCCGAATCGATCACTCCCGATTTGTTCTCCGGTTCCATGCCCTTCACCACATTGGACCATGTCCGGGTCTTGGCCTTCTTCTTCCAGTCAACTCTGCCCTTCTTGGCTCTGCTACCGCTTGTTCCAACTTGTTCGGATGTGTCAACTTCCTTTGTCAACTCGACTCCTTTCTTCTTCTTGTCTCTCCCCTTGTCGGTTCTTCCCTTATCGGCACAATCGACAGTCTCTTTTCCTTTGCCCGTTCCAAGGTCTTTGCCCGTTCTCCCCCTCAAGTGTGACACGTCTAGATGCTGAACACCAAGCATTTTGGTGAAGTACTGCAACTTGTCCGATCCAGGCGGTTTGGTGAAGATGTCAGCAACTTGCCGATCCATATGAACATACCGGAGTTCGACTTCACCGCTCAGAACATGCTCACGCACGAAGTGGTAGTGCACTTCTATGTGCTTTGTGCGAGCATGGAATACGGAGTTCTTGGCGAGCTACATGCTGCTTATGTTGTCACAGTAGATCAGGATCGGGGTCGGCACCTCGATCCGCAGGTCTTGCAACAGTTGCCGAAGCCAAATGGCTTCACAAGTGGCAACGGTAGCGCCCCGGTATTCAGCCTTAGTGCTTGAAAGGGCCACTATTGGCTGCTTTTTGCTGCTCCACGCAACAGCCGCGCTACCAAGGGAAAACATATAGTCGGAGGTGGATCGACAATCCGATGCATCACCGGCCCACTCGGCATCGGTGTAGCCAACTAGCTCTTCGGTTATACCATGCCGGTATAATAGTCCCCGTTCCTTCGTGATGCCCACATATCGCAAAATTCGATGCACGCAAAGAAGGTGCTCCATGATCGGCTTCTGCATATATTGGCTCTGATACCATGTAAAAGAATAGTGTGCATAAGCAATAGAAAACCGAACACCAAAACACAGGTTTAATGGAGAGCTTAGAATATACACAGTATGCGAGAGAGACAGAGAGAAAGAAAGAAAGAAAGAAAGAAAGATATATTAACGTCTTCTAAGGCCAAATTTGGCCCATGAGACAATTGGTTTACAACAAAAGAGTATTTATCCAGTCATCATAACTAAAATAAAATTAAGTAAAAAATAGAACTTAAACTTAAAGAGTTCTAGCAGTGTACAATACGTAGTATACTCGAAAGTGACTATACACTAAGTCTAATTTTATTTCCACCCAAGCCTCTCGAAAAGAAGTGGGGGGTCAAAGGGTCTTGATGTGGGTGTGACCCGTGGTTCCAATGTAGAGAGTGCCCTAGCCATGGCTTCTAGGCGGTGTAGTTCACGTTCCCTTATTTTCAATATTGCTTCCACATCACGTCGAATTGCTTTGAAACCTGGCACCCGAGGACGTTTGGTTCTTCTCTAGTTTTCTGCCTCATCAATGGAAAGGCCAAGTGGTGCAAGTGTGTCAACATTCGTTGTCTCCCCCTGTTCCTGAAAAACTTCATTTGTTACATGTTCGTGATCATTAGCAACATTATTGTCAACATTTTGTAACTTATTCTCTCTGTGTTATTTTAGCTCTAGAATGTATTTGCCTAATTTCTTTATATCTAGAGTATCTAATAGTTTGGGGAGGGTGGGAGACAAACCAAGTATGTCTTGGTATTTTGCCCTTATCTCGGCATAGGTTGGACACTTGCATGTAAAGTGGTACTCATCCTCTATCTCTATGTGACATAACCTACATATCCTTTCCTCCCTAGGGACTCCACTAGTACGGCCATTCTCAATCTCAAGTTGGTGAGATGATATTCTAAGTTGTCCAATGGCAACCCTTAGTGCATGTGGTAAGAATACGTCTAGATATTTTGGCTGCGTGATAAAACCTAACTCAGAGAAGTGCATGAAGTGTTTCTTATAGTACAACATTTTATAGTACAATATTTTGGCCGCGTGATAAAACCTAACTCAGAGAAGTGCATGAAGTGTTTCTTATAGTACAACATTTTATAGTACAATATTTTGGCCGCGTGATAAAACCTAACTCAGAGAAGTGCATGAAGTGTTTCTTATAGTACAACATTTTAGATGGGCTATGGGAGATAGTTAGGTGACACTTAGCTCTAACTTGGGCCAATGTGTGGAAGATAAGGACTTTCGTTTTCCCTAGATTCACTACCAATCCTCGTTGTACACAAAAGTCATCTAAGGCATTAAGGTGCCTTTGTAGGTCGTGTTCGGATTCAGAGAGCAAAACTATGTCATCCGCATAGAGCAAGATATGAACCTGCGTATCCTCGAGGACCACTCCGGTGCCTCCCTCACGAGCAATAAAATCTGTGATCTCATCAATGTAGATCCCAAAAAGCGTCGGTGATAGGGGGAAACCTTGTTTTACACCAATAGTGCTATTGAAACGATTAGATAGGCCACCTAGGCATCGAACACACCCGAACACTTGTTCATATAGTGCGTAGATGGCCCATACCATATCATCTGGTATCCTCCAGCTTTTAAGTCTATCAAACAACCGCTCTCTAGGGACTGTGTCAAAGGCTTTGCGGAAGTTCACAAAACAACAATATAATTTCTTCTTGCGAGCCTTAGTTTGGTCAATTAGGCATATAAGTGTGAAGATATGATCAATAGTGGAGAAGGCTAGGTGCACGAAAGTTTAGGGTCTCCATATAGTCACTAAGCTCTGCTTCCATTACTGCACCATATAACTTAGCAAGGGTATGGCCTATCATAATGGTTCTATATGTATTTGGGTCCATGGGGTCCCCCCCTTTATGTATGGGGGCCACTGTATTCATAGTCCACTGTGGTGGAAAACCCTCCGCAAGGGCACGATTGAAGATTAGAGTTAGCAAGGGAGCTAAGCACTCTCTCGCATATATAATGTGTTCTGCTCACAATCCTGTGTGGTTCATGGACTTCCTATGTTGTAATTTCTTTATGACCTTCACGACCCTAGAGAGAGAGAGAGAGAGAGAGCACACAGAAACTCAATTCAAAATATTACTCAATCTGTACATCGTATGTCTTCAGTGAACACTTTTATACAAGTCCATATGGACTGACAGAAGTACGGTGTACTTCAATGCTCACACGAGCGTCTGACACTAACTATGAGACATTAACTACCCAGTAGCCTAGGTTGTTACTAAGCTTCCGGTTACTGCTGAATCCGGCTAACCAGCTCCCCAGCTCACTGGCTCAATTGCTCACCGATCCGGCTTCATCCTTCCGGATGCCGATCCGGCTCAAGCTTATTCAGCCAATCTAGATTCGGTTGAGCTTGCCGCTCAACATTGATCAATGGTTTTGGTCCGGAAGTTGAATACGGATAACATTGTGCAGAGAGGCTCCCGAAGCGCGGCCAAAAAGACTAATCTTACCTCATCCTCTGGAGGTGCCCTTGTCAGCTCATTGTGCAGTGTTTGGAATCGGATAATGAATTGGGGCACTCTCTCGTTAGGTTCCTGATAGACCGTATAGAACTGGCCGACGAGTTCCCTTTCTTCCACCTCTCGTTGAAGGAGCCACGAGAATTTATCCCGCAAGGCCTTAAACATGGCGAAGCTACCCGGAAGGTGCTTTTTGTGCCACTTGGCTGCTGGCCCTTCCAATGTCATTCCGAACTCCAAAATATTTGAATGCCCTACCTCTGCTTTTATCAGTCGTTGCGAGATGTGGTTCGCATCCCATGTCTGTAGGAAGGCATAGATGTGTGGCTCTACGTTTGGGTTGTCCCGGTACTTTGGGTATGGGTACGGCATTCTGTCGTCATCAAAAGGTTGTTCCAGGGGTGGTGTTAGTATTCCGATCATCCGTTTCCTCTGATTGTCGGTCCGGTGGTGGTGTTAGTTCACGCTCGGCCATTTTCTCCAATTGTTAGCCTTGGTTTATCTCGTGGGCCGGTGGTGTTGGTAATGTTGTTTCCGATTCTGGTGTCGGTTCATGCTCTGAACCATCTTCCTCTAGGTCGTCCGGAGTGTCATGACTGCTTTGATAGTTAGATGGAACATTGTGCTTGTTGTCCGATTCCGACTCAAAGGTGGAAAATGCTCCCGATTCTCCGGCGCTTGTGGCGAGGGTTTGCAGTATAGATTCTCTGCACATAGGGGGAGCCAAGGCAACGCCAGGAGCCAGCAAGGGAAAGCTGCACCGGACTGCTGGTACTGTCGCAAAAAGGGCCACACAGAGAGCGAGTGTTGGAAGAAACGAGCTGATTTGAACAAGGCCGGATCGAGCCGAGGATACGCAGATAGGTGTCAGAGATCACACTACGCAGAAGGCTCAAGGCGAGTCGGCACAGGCCCCGCCTTTGTCATGGAGCACAAAGCCAACTCGATGGCAATGAATACCTTGAGGTTGAATGAGGTATGGTATATGGATTCGGGAGCATCGAACCACATTACGAATCACCAGAAGTGGTTCTCAAATCTAGAAAAGTCGGAGCAACTAGGGGTCGTCGAAACTAGTGATGACACCCTTCACCCCATTGAACACATTGGAGATGTCCCTCTTAGCCATGTCGGCTAGAAGGGAATCATGAGAAATGTCTTGCATGTGCCTACAATCACCAAAAATTTGGTGTTGGTCGGATAGATAGTCAACCAAGGCATGCAAGTTTGATTTACTCATCTTGGGTGCTTCATAGAAGAGGAAGGCAAGGTAATCACGCATGGGCATCGAGAAGGGAGGACGTTCATCCTTGAGACCAATGATGTAGGCACCACTATGTTTGTGAAAGGGCAAAAGGTCGAATCGGATATCGACCTATGGCACAAGTGGGTCGGCCAAGTCAACTTCTCACGGCTTCGAGAGATGCAGACGAAAAACATTGTTTTCGGCTTGCCGAAATTCAGTGGCTGAAAGGGCCAAGTCTATGAAGCTTGTCAATTAGGGAAGCATCACCAACTTCCGTTCCCAAATGTAAGAAATCGGAGCCGAAACAAGCTCAATTTAATCCATTCAGATGTATGGGAACTGGCACAGAACGTGAATCTCGATGGGAGCCGATATTTCATGACTTTCATCGACGATTTCACTCGGCATACTTGGGCATGCACAATAGAGAAGAAAAGCAAATTCTTCTCCTATTTCTTAAAGGTGAGGTGCCTTGCCGAACGGGAGATAGGCCGTAAAATCAAATTTCTTAGGACCGATGGAGGAAAGGAGTACTTCTTCGACCAATTCTCGAGTTATCTGCAAAAGGAAGGAATTCGGGGTGAATTCTCTTGCACATACACGCCGTAGTAGAACAGCGTGGCCGAGCGGAAGAATCGGACGATCGAAGAAGCGGTCATGACAATGCTTGAAGAGAAGCATATGCCAAAATTTTATTGGGTCGAAGCCGTGAAGAAGGTTGTTTACTACAAATGGAGAAGTGTCGCCACATGAGTCCTACTTCGGGAACAAGCCGAACTTGGCACACTTAAGGGTTTTCAGCTGCATAGTGTAATTACACGTGCCGAAGGAGAAACCAAGGAAGTTAGACGCGAAAGCCGAAAAGTGTATCCTGGTCAGCTACTCGGATGAGCAAAAAGGGTATAAATGTTATAACCCCCAAACAAAAGAATCCTGAGTGAGCCGAGATGTCGTGTTCGACGAGTTGGCTTCGTGGTACTTGCCTTCACCACCTACCGCCATGCACTCCATTCCGAATTCTAAGCATGACGCCAGTGAGGCCGAAATTCCTCCGCGTAGTGATGAAATTGGAGCTCTGAGAGAGAGTCTGATCTCATTTCGGCCAAGTGGGACGAATGAGGGGCTAAGCCGAGATGGTCAGCTGAGTGAAGAGCCAGCGAGTAGTGAAGACACAACCGTGCAGTCCCCCGCAAGGAATCGAGGAGACGGTTTACGTGTAAGGAGAAGGGAAAGAAGAAGATGTCGGAGTACGATACCAGCCGTGCTGAGTCATATGGTAATGAATCTTACTCCGAACCAATCGAAGAGGAACCTCTGAGGAAGAGGTCGAAATCAGCCGAGAAGGACGTGAAATCTGTGAATCAAGAACTACGTTGATCCACCCGCTAGAAGAACCCCGTGGTGCGGTTTGGATACAACAAGTACATGGCACATCATTATGCGTACATGACGTGAGTGGTGGAAGTGCATGACCCAGAGAGCTATGCAGAAGTGACGAAGGACGCAAATTGGTGTGCCGCAATGGAGGAAGAGATGCACGCATTAGCGGAAAATGAAACCTGGGACCTGGTTGACACTTGAAGGGTGTAAAGTCGATTGGATGCAAGTGGGTGTACAAGGTCAAGTACAACATTGACAGCTCTGTCAACCGCTACAAGGTCTAGTTAGTGGCGAAGGGATATGCACAACAACACGGCATCGACTACGATGAGACCCTTGTGTCGGTCGCGAAGGTGACAACTGTCCGTGTACTACTGGCCGTAGCAGCGGCGAAGGGGTGGCACTTACATCAAATGGATGTAAAGAATGCATTCCTGCAAGACGATCTTGAAGAGCAAGTGTACATGATACAAACCCCCAGATTTCTATCAGAATGGAACACCTCGGCAATTTGCCGATTGAAGAAGTCATTATACGAACTTAAGCAAGCTCCGCGTGCCTAGAACACGAAAATCACGTAGCGGTTGCGTAGGATGGGGTTTGGTCCATCAAAGTTAGACTCTTCATTGTTCATTCAGCCAAGTCAGACTGACCTGATAAGCATACTACTTTATGTCGATGATTTAATCATCACCGGAGCCGGCCTTGGAGAAATCCGTCATGTAAAGTCTCAACTTGCGACATCGTTCGAAATGAAGGATCTTGGAGACCTTCATTACTTCCTTGGGATCAAAGTGAGCCATGCCCTCAAAGGCATATTGATCAGCCAACGCCACTATGTGCTGAATATGCTCTTCAAGTTCGAGATGGAGGATTGTAAATCCTTCTCGACACCTCTGTACAGAAATGTGAAGCTTCACCGAGATTTAGGAAAGGCATGTGACCTGACATGGTTCCGACAGATTTTCGGAAGCCTCATTTACTTGACTATCACTATTGGGTTCGACCTTAGTTACCCGGTCGACCCGATCAATCAATTTATGTCGCAACCCACGGTCAAACACCTTCAGTGCATGCAAAGGATATTGCGCTATGTCTGCGGCACTAAGGATAGGGCGCTACTATATCGGACCGGTATTGCCGAACAGTTCGTCAGCTACATGGATGCCGATTGGGCCGGAAATGTCGGCGATCATAGATCAACATTTGGATATGCATTTTTATGGGGAAGTCCGACGATCGCATGGAGCAGTAAAAAGCAACCGACAGTGGCACTGTCGAGAACGGAGGCCAAGTATTGAGGGCTAGCTATCCTTATGTGCGAAATCATTTGGCTAAAAAAGCTTTTACGGGATCTACATGTGGACGTGTCTGAGCCAACCATAATCTATTGCGAGAACCTCAATAGTATCCAATTAGAGAAGAACCCCGTCTTCCACACCCGGACTAAGCACATCGAGGTGCACTATCATTTTGTCCGCGAGCGTGTCCTCTCCGATGAAGTCGAACTAGTATATGTTCCGACGGATCAACAAACTACCGACATCTTCACCAAGCCCCTTGGTCTCAACAAGTTGCGGCAATTCTCGGGTGCGCTTGGTTTGCGGCACCTCAATGTGTTGAACTTGAGGGGGAGAAAAGACCAGGAAAGGGAACAGGAAGGGAGCGGAAGTGACCGCGAAGCCAAGTCGGATGAAGAATTCGATTTCGGGCCGGTTGAAGAAGCCAAAGGCGGAAACAGGGGTAGCAATCGAAGGGAAGAGACGAAGTCAGCCGAACGAGGGGGAGACGAAGCCAAGAAGGGCAAGAAAACCAAGAACATGACATGGTCTGATGTAGTCAACAGCTTGAAGACCGGAGACGAATTGAACACAACTGATTCGGTTCGAAAATTCAATTCGGAGATGCCGAATCAACTAAAGGCCAAGCGGAAGAAAGAACAATGAAAGTGGCGCCAACACCACGACATCAAGGGAGCTGGGAAAGGTCGCATGAGCAGACAAGCCGACCAAAAGGGTTGAGGTGCACGAAATTGAACGGGTCGAGGAGCACGACGAAGGCGTGGAGGTAGGAGAAGCCGGAGCAAAGAATCGAAAGAGCAGGCGAAACCTCAAGTTGAGCTTGAGGGGGATTGTTGAGATACAAGCTCAACATTGGGTGCATAAACCGGTGTGTAAACCACTGCGTAGGCTGAGTGCATAACTAAAGGTTATATCGGTGCGTAAACCAGGAGGCCATTGGATAGATATTCCGCGGAGAAATATACTTTGGGATTTATTGTAGGGGCTCATTGATGAGCATTGAAATATGAGTCAGTACTTCTGTCAGTCCGTATGAACTTGTATAAAAGTGCTCTCTAAGCACATCCTATGTACACAACGCATTGTATTGTTCGAATTAAGTTTTTGTGTCTGCTCTCTCTCTCTCTCTCCCTCTCATTCTATGTGTTTTCTGCATTTACCGAACCGTTGTGTTTCCGAACATCAACTGTATACTCTGTGTCTTTTACGCACGCTTCCGCACATCGTATTTATTAGAGACATGTACTAAAGTAAGCATTAGATAAGGATAGATCTCGGTAGATAGAACGAAAGGAGACAGAGAAAGAAGGGTGTCGATCCACCCGACCACCCCTGAGCGAAGGGAACGAGATGGACTCGAGCCTCGATCGGCGTGCCATACCACCGTCGTGGCGTCGACTCGTACCTGGTGCTGGCACGCTCCCTACAAGAGTTGACCCACCACAAGACAAAGTCTCGACGTAGTCAACAAGATGATGAAATAAGGGTAGCTAGGCCTCTATTTATAGCGAGACCCAAGGCCCCCAGCCATGTTCACACTTGGCCTAATGGGTTGTCTCAATCCCGAGGAAAAAGTAATCCTCCCCTTCTTTACACTCTCGTTTAACCCTCACACTTATCCACGTTTATAGAATACTACGGTAAATTCTCACCACGGGATATTATATGGTCATGCCCGTAACAGTATTATTCTACATAAGCAAGAGAAAAATGAAGTACTCAAGAAGAAGGTGTATATTCACAAGGAGAATACCAATTACAAAATGTAGCATTAGAAGGAGACACAACCGACACACTATGAAGCAGGAGAAGGGTGCTTTATATAAGTTCACAGTTTCTCTCTTCCATTAACTTACTACAACAACTACTCTCTCTTGGGGAATGTCAGGACTCATAGTCATGGGGAATATGGAACTCATTAGTTATGTTGTTAGAGACATAGACTAATGTAAGCATTAGATAAGGATAGAATATAGATAAATCGATAGAAAGGAGAGAGAGAAAGAAGTGACGTGAAATACGTGGATTAATCTCGGACCACAACCGAAGCGTAGATAACTTGAAAACAATAAAAAACACAGATGAAATGGGAATGGAGGTAAGTCGACAAAACAGAAAGAGAATACACGGGATATTAACTTGGAAAACCCTGAGAGGGAAAAACCACGGGAGTCCACAGACTCCAAACTATCACTCTATAAAGTAATACAACAGGGAGCACAGAGGCAACGACCTCTTGCTCACAATCTTCTCCTAACGGCGGTTGCAACAGAGACATGCTCTGTATCGCTCTCTCTATCTCTCTCTCTATACAGTCGTTACACCAAAATTACTCTATCATCATCACTATTAAGTTTGCCCTAGGTCATATTTATATAAATATGACTTTCGGGCTATTTACAAATATAGCCCCAGTGGGCTGTTTGGAACATATTTACATATATGTCTGTAGAAAGTAGCGTGCGGAAGCAAGTATGAAGACAGAATAGAAGGAAGGAAACTCAGGTTCAATGGAGAGCTTAAGCTTACACGGTATACGCGGGAGAGACAGAGAGAGAAAACACCAAAAACTATATTTAACAATAATACTCAATCTGTGTACATAAAACGTGCTCAGTGAGCACTTTTATACATGTCCTAGAAGGACTGACCAAAGTACTGACAGTACTTCAATGCTCATCAAGAGCTCCTACACTAACTCCCAAATATATTCCTCACGGAATATCTTTCCTAACGACCTCCCGGTTTATGCACTCGGCCTAACCGATCGGTCCCAACTGATCCGGTCCTCGGCTTCTTCAGCCGAACCGGCCGATGTTGAGCTTGTCTCTCAACAATGTCCCTTCCATCCGATGAGAGGTTCTCACCGGGCCTACAACATCCGGTTCTCACCGGGTCTTCCATGCCGAGTACTCGTCATCCGGTTCTCACCGGGTCTTCCGTTGCCGGGTACTCGTCATCCGGTTATCACCGGGTCTTCTGTTGCCGAGTACTCCACATCTGGTTCTCACCGAGTCTTCCGTTACCGGGTACTCCACATCCGGTTCTCACCGGGTCTTCCGTTGCCGGGTACTCCACATCTGGTTCTCACCAGGTCTTCCGTTGTCGGGTACTCCACATCCGGTTCTCACTGGGTCTTCCGTTGCCGAGTACTCCACATCCGGTTCTCACTAGGTCTTCCATTGCCGGGTACTCCACATCCTGATTCGGCCGAGGCCGAGTTGCTCATCAACACTGTTCTTCAACAGCCGCCATGTACTCCGCCTTCGTGGTTGACAACGCAACCATCTTCTGCAACCTCGACAGCCATGAAACAGCTCCCCCTGCATATGTCATTACATACCCACAACCGGTTGGTATCCACATCAGCCGACATATCCAAATCGGTAAAACCGTCAAGTTGAGGTTTACCGGAGCCGAATCGGAGACACATATTCGAAGTGCCCCTCAAGTACCGGAGTATCCATTTGACCGCGTTCTAGTGCTCCTTGCCGAGATTGCTCATAAACCGGCTCACCACTCCGACTGCGTATCCAATATTCGGTTGAGTACACACCATTGCGTACATCAAGCTCCCGACGGCAGAGGCATATGGAACCTGCACCATATCCACCTTCTCTACTTTCGTCTTCGGGCTTTGCTTACCGCATAGTCTACAGTTTGTCGGGAGTGTCGATCCGACCGGTTTGGCTTCTAACATGTTGAAACGTTGAAGCACCTTTTGTCACGTATTTCTCCTGTGACAACCACAATTGCTTCTTTGACCAGTCCCGGATGATGTGCATCCCCAGTATTTGTCTTGTCGGGCCCAAGTCTTTCATTGAGAAAGTTCGGTTGAGAGCCTTCTTCAACATCCGTAGTTTGGCTTGGTCTCGTCCGACGATCAACATGTCGTCCACGTACACAAGGAGTATCAGGAAGTCGCCTCCTCCTTCGAACTTCTTTACAAACACGCAATGATCGGTTTGCGTTTTGTGATACCCTTGGTCGGTCATGAAGGAGTCAAACTTCCGGTACCATTGTCGGGGAGCGTGCTTCAGTCCGTACAGGCTCTACTCACAACCAGCAAACCAGGTGCTCCTTCCCTTTCTCCATGAATCCTTCCGGTTGCTGCCTGTAGATCTCCTCTTCAAGGTCATCGTGAAGGAATGTCGTCTTCACGTCCAGCTACTCTACTGCGAGGTCCATGCTTGCCGCTATGCTCAGAATTGTTCGGATGGAAGTCATCGTTACTACCGGGGCAAATATCTCGTCGACGTCCACGCCCTTCTTCTGTTGGAACCCCTTCACCACAATCCTAGCTTTGTATCTCAGAGGTTTGCCGGCATCTCCCGATTTCAACTTGTACACCCACTTATTTCGGAGTGCCCACTTTTCTTTCGGCAACTCCACCAATTTGTACATATGGTTCTCATGCAGGGAATCCATCTCATCCTGCATGGCACTTAACCATTTGCGGTTGTGGGTGTGATCCTTTGCTTCTTCGAAGCTTTCCGGCTCTCCCTCATCGATCAGCAGCACATGCTCTGCGTCCGGAAATCTCTGGGAGGCCCTTCTCTCTCTAAGAGGATATCTCCGTCTTTTGCCTTCGGCAACCGGCTCCACTATTTGTTCTTCATCCGAATCCGATTCGGGGTCTTGGTCGGTTCCGATTTCAGCTTCCTCTACTTCTTCTTCTGCCAGTTCGGTATCCTCACCATAACTGGCTAGTTCCTCGAGTGTCAACCGGCTCTTAGCCGGGTGTGTCCGAATCTCATCGGAGTTCATTATCTTCTTCTCTGAATCCCAGTCGGCAAGAGTCTTGTCCTCCATGAAGATAATATCTCGGCTCCGGAAAGCCTTCTTGTCAACTGGATCCCACACTCGGTAGCCGAACTCATCATCGCCGTATCCGAGGAATATGCATGGCCGGGTCTTTGGATCCAAATTTCCTCTCCGGTCTTTAGCAACATGCACGTACATGAGACACCCGAACACCTTCAGATGCCGGTAAGACACTTCCTTACTGGTCCACACCTTCTGCGGTGTGTCTCCATCCAAGGGCACTGAGGGTGATCTGTTTATCACATACGTCATTGTCGACAGCGCCTCAGCCCAAAACGTCTTGGGTAGTTTTGCATGCACTAACATACTCTGGACCCTCTCCATTATGGTCTGGTTCATCCTCTCAGCCAACCCGTTTAATTCCAGCGTCCTCGGCACAGTAAATTCGAGCCGGATTCCCTTCGAGCGATAGTACTCCTCGAACGATCCCCCGGTATTCACCTCTATTATCTGCTCGAACCGCCTTCAGCTTCCGGCCGGTTTCTCTTTCCACTCTCGCATGGAGCTCTTTGACGACGGATAGCACCTAATCCTTCGTCTTCAACGGTGTGGCCCACAGCTTTCGGTTGTGGTCATCTATGAAAGTCACGAAGTACTGCGATCCGGAATGTGACTTCGTGTCCACTTGACATACATCAGTATGCACCAACTCCAGTGGTGCATTACGTCTCATCAGTGGCCTCGATCGAAAGGAGGTCCGGTTTTGTTTACCGGCCAGACAATCAGTGCACTTCTCCAGGTGCACGTTCTTCACTAGAATGAGGTTGTCGTCTACAAGCCTCTTCATCCCCTTCTCGCTCATGTGACACAGCCTCTTGTGCCACAGCTCACCGGCAGTGTCGAAAGCCACGTTCACTTCTTCCGGGCATAACCGGGCATTCATCAGGTACAACGTGTTGACCTTCCGGGCCCGAGTCACGATCAGGCTCCCTTTGCTGAACTTCATAACACCGTTCCGGATGCTACCCGTGTATCCCTCATCATCTAGCCAATCGGCTGATATCAGGTTCAGTCGAACCTCCGGAACGTGTCGGACATCCTTCAACAGCAGCTTGCATCCGGTTGGTGTTGTCAACCACACGTCTCCTATGCCGACAATTCGGCATGTACCTTCATTCCCCATCCGAACACAGCCGTGATCACCGGCTGAGTAGAATGAGAAGCATTTGCAGTCCGGGGTAAGGTGGAACGACACTCCGGAGTCAACCACCCAGGTCATCTCGTTGCTGGCAAGGTTTAGCTCACTCTCCTCGGTGATGAGCATCAACTCTTCTTCACTTGCCGCGATTGCCGTCATTCCCTTCCGGTCCAGCCCCCTCCGGTCTTTACCGTTCCGGTCCGGTGTCCGCTTCAAATCGGTACCATCGGTTTCCTTGTCTTCTCGGAAGTGCCGACAATTCTTCTGGAAGTGTCCCGGCTTGCCACAATAGAAGCAGGTAGGCCTCCCCCTTGACTTTGACCGTGTCCCCAACTTCTCCCGGTTCTGGGGACTACGGTTCCTTTGTCTTACGCGTTCCGATTTGGTAATGAGTGCTTTGGAGTCGGAGTTCGTATCCTTGTCTTTCCGACGCGCCTCCTCATCTAGCAAGCTCGACTTCACTCTTGCCAGGGTTAACCATTTCCCTTCCGGCCCGGCGTTACCCAAAGTGACAACCAACGTCTCCCAGCTATCTGGGAGGGAACCGAGCAGGAGTAGTGCTAGTACCTCATCGGCGAGAGGTACTTCTAATGATGTTGCCTGGTTGATCAGCCCCTGGAAGGCATTCATGTGCTCCACCATGCTGGAGCCATCTTAGTACCGGAGTCTTACTAGCTTCCGAAATACCGAAACCTGATTAACAACATTTTTGTTCTGAAACATAATGTCGATCTTCTCCCAGAGCTCATGAGCCTTGCTCTCTTCATTGAAGTTGTTGTATACACTCATGTCGATATAGCACCGTATGTACATCATTGTCTTCATGTGCATCACCTCCCATATCGTGGCATCGATTTTGTCCGGTCTCTTATCCCTGAACTGGACTGGCAACCAAAGATCTTTAACCACGAGCATGTCCCTCATCTTCAACTTCCACACTGAATAGTTGGAGCCAGTGAGCTTGAACATACCTCCCAACGAATCATCCATTTTTCTATGTCGTTTTGCTCTGATACCAGTTTGACGTGAAATACGTGGATTAATCTCCGGCCACAACCGAAGCGTAGATCACTTGATGACAATCAAAAACACGGACGAAATCTCGTCATCCGGTTCTCACCGAGTCTTCCATTGCCGAGTACTTCACATCTGGTTCTCACCAGGTCTTCCGTTGCCAGGTACTCCAAATCCGAGTTGCTCATCAACAATGTTCTTCTCACTTCCCATCCAGAGAGACCTGTTTCCTAACAAGAAGGGTGTCGATGCACCCGACCACCCCCGAGCGAAGGGATCGAGACAGACTCAAGCCTTGATCGGCGTCCCATACCACCGCTATGGCATCAAGTCGTACCTGGTGCTGGCGTGCTCCCTACAAGAGTTGACCCACCACAAGACAGAGTCTCCACGTAGTCAACAAGATGATCCAATGAGGGTAGCTAGGCCTCTTATTTATAGTGATACCCAAGGCCCCCAGGCAAATTCACACTTCGCCTAATGGGTTGTCTCAATCCCAAGGATTAAAAGTAATCTTCCCCTTCTTTTCACTTTCATTTAACCCTCACACTTATCCACGTGTATAGAAAACTCCGGTAAATTCTCACCACGGGATATTATATGGTCATGCCCGTAACATACTCCCCCTCTTTAAAACATTGCACTCTTGCAATGGAATCTGACCTTAGGAATCTGACCTTTATGGTCTACAGTTTTAGCTTTGTTGTTGTGCTCTTTCCGTTGGAGCTTTCGACATTGCTCTTTTGTATGACCCTTCTTTTTGCAGAATACGCAAAAAGGATGTTGTCGCTTACAATCGCGATCCATGAATTCGTTGGGTGTCTTGCGTTTCCCAACGAATTGCGACTGCTTAGTCCCGGGCGCTTCGTTGGTTTTATTGTGGTTCTTCTTCGAAGTGCGTTGATAGCGAAGAATTATTTCAATGGCCTCTTCGAAGGATTTTGGATCCTTATCGTGCACTATCCAGTGATAGTCCGAATTGGGGATGCCATTGACAAAACAAGCTATTAACCAATTGTCCCCTTCTAGACCCGATTTTTGGATTTGGGTTCTAGCATGGTGGACATAATCTTCTAGCGAGGAAAACTTCCTACTAGAGAGGTTCATTAAAGCTTGTGTTGCCTCGGTTCGAGAGGGAGGTTGTAGAAATTGGCCCTTGAAATTTGTGACAAAATCTGTCCAGGTATCGGGCAATTTCCCCAAAGTACAGAGCCCACGCCACCAGGCGGCGGCCTTACCCCCTAGTTCTTGGCCGACATATGCAATCTTCGTACTATTTGGCGTGGAATAGAGCTCAAAATGTGACTCCCATCGGCCCAGCCACGTGCAGATTGCTTCTTCAGTTCTTTCCTTTTTGTCTCCTGTAAATGGCTTAACGACAAACGATGGTTCACCCTATCGCTCATCAGGTCTATTAGTCTCACGTTGTAGACTAATGACACGTGCCTCGAGAGCACTTTGAGATTGCCGAAGTTCGGTCATCTATTGAGCGGTGAAACTAAGGTATTGGGTTATTTGCGAAAAATACATCTCAATGGACATTTGTCCAGGAGGATTCCCTTGAGTTCCTTCCGCTTGAGTGGATGACATCGGGTCGTTATTTTGAGCCATTAAATGATTATTTCTAGAAAAGAAATAGGATACGGCCAGAGAGATAGTCACAACATCATGTCGTGATGTAAACCAATCATGGGCGAGCATTAATCGATATCATTATCTTACGTCAATACCCCTCTAGACGTATGAGATGAGGTTCAAGATCAAGTTACTATGGTTACACAAAGGTGTTTTAAAAACCATGGGGGTGACAAATAAATGTCTTTCCCTCACCTCTATATCGATTTTTTCATGGTGGCTCCCCGAGACTCAACCATGTATGTTCGCGTCATGAATAGTTTATACACGAAAAAAATGTTAACAATAAACTATGTTTCGGTCCCACATATGTGGTTTTGGCTCTTTAAGTCCTATTACGAGGACCCCGAAGTGCACTTAGACCCCAAGTCTAAACATGTGTTATAATCATATGTATCAACGATGTTGTATGGTCTTGGTCATATTTGAACTCGAGACCTCGAGAACAAATGCATTAAAAACTTGAGCCAACCAAGTAGGTTGCTCCTCTTGAATGTTTAATGTTTCATGCGTATAAGAGATATGCGAGGCATTTGCCCATATATGTCAAGAGTCCTTATTTCGCCCTCATTTACTACAACTATGTTGGTACGTTACCTAACCTCAAGTCTCGTAATTACGATGGCATACACCAAAGTGCAACCTAATGGTCAAGCCAAATGAGCCCTCTTTTCGTAGTAGGCCCACGTGGCCCATCACATGGTCATGTCATTACGAATGCCTCTCGTAAGAATGATCTCATGGTGGCATCGTATCCATGTAATGAGGGAGGGATGTGGGATACGTGTGTCATAAGAGCGACCTCACATGAAGTGGGTCAAACCCTATGTACTCAACATCATTATGGATATTGGCGTTTCTTTACGTAACGAAATATCGAAGTCACCAACGGGGATTTCAAAAATAAAAAATTGTTGAAAAAAGGGATGGTGACAACACGATTCTCACAAAAATGTGAGGACGGCCACCAAGAACCTTTCCCCCAAAAGGAAAACATTCGATTTAAAATCACGTAATAACTTATATACACATATGTATATTATCACATATATACGATCAACTACGTATACATGTGACCATATATGCCTATATTAAAGAAATCGTTATATTTAATAGCCAAAAATGACGTAATCGAGATACGTAATCGAGGCATATACCTCTACGCACACGAGACATCCAAAAATAAGGGTTCAACGTAATATGCAATTGAGGTATTGACCTCTTACGCATACGAGACCAAACGCCATCAGTTATAACAAAATCGAGGTGTTGACCTCATACGCAAACGTAACATATGTTCGTGAACGTAATACGTAATTGAGTTATTAACCTCGTACGCATACGACACTCATCACATATTATTTACATGTCAAACGAGGTATTGACCTCGTGCACATATGTAAGAATTTTAGATAACCAATTAAATACCACGACAACATCATTTGATTAATGAAAATAATCTACATATTAACCATACACATGATTAGGTGGGAGAAGAAAAAATAGACAAAAAACAACCAAAAAGATTACCGAAGTTCCTTTTGATCCTCGTCTGCATGAAGGCCAACCGCACAACGATCGATCGCCATCCATCGAGAAGATAAGACCAAAAAAAGAAACATTAGTACATAGGCTCGGATACCAAATATTAGAGACATGTACTAAAGTAAGCATTAGATAAGGATAAATCTAGGTAGATAGAAAGAAAGGAGAGAGAGAAAGAAGGGTGCCGATCCACCCAACCACCCCCGAGCGAAGGGATCGAGACGGACTCGAGCCTCGATCGGCGTCCCATACCACCGCCGTGGCGTTGAGTCTTACCTGGTGTTGGCGCGCTCGCTACAAGAGGTGACCCACCACAAGACAGAGTCTCGACATAGTCGACAAAATGATGAAATGAGGGTAGCTAGGCCTCTATTTATAGCGAGACCCAAGGCCCCCAGCCATGTTCACACTTGGCCTAATGGGTTGTCTCAATCCCGAGGAAAAAGTAATCCTCCCCTTCTTTACACTCTCATTTAACCCTCACAGTTATCCACGTGTATAGAATACTACGGTAAATTCTGACCACGGGATATTAGATGGTCATGCCCGTAACAAATATACGGGAGGGCATAAGGGTATGTGTAATGATGTGGTTGATGTGTATGTGTAAAGTAAATGAGTGTGTGACGATGAGTATGTGTATGGACACATGCACAATTATGTGCATGTGTACAAGAATGTTTAACGGTCTTATTCATAACAGTCATGTAACCGTTACATTGAATGTATTATATAAACCCCCTATGGGGTACGTAATGAATAGCTTTTTCCCTCTCACATTTGTGTCATTTTCTATTTGTCTCTCTCTCTAGCTCTCTCTTTATCGTAACCCCCTTGGGAGGGGGGTGAAGCCATTCTAGGTTTCACCCGCCACCCCAACAACACTTTTGGCACGCGCGAACGGTCGAGCCTCGATCGGCGTGCCATACCACCGTCGTGGCGTCGAGTCGTACCTGGTGCTGGCACGCTCCCTACAAGAGTTGACCCACCACAAGACAGAGTCTCGACGTAGTCAACAAGATGATGAAATAAGGGTAGCTAGGCCTCTATTTATAGCGAGACCCAAGGCCCCCAGCCATGTTCACACTTGGCCTAATGGGTTGTCTCAATCCCGAGGAAAAAGTAATCCTCCCCTTCTTTACACTCTCGTTTAACCCTCACACTTATCCCCGTTTATAGAATACTACGGTAAATTCTCACCACGGGATATTATATGGTCATGCCCGTAACAGTATTATTCTACATAAGCAAGAGAAAAATGAAGTACTCAAGAAGAAGGTGTATATTCACAAGGAGAATACCAATTACAAAATGTAGCATTAGAAGGAGACACAACCGACACACTATAAAGTAGGAGAAGGGTGCTTTATATAAGGTCGCCCTCTCTCTTCCATTAACTTACTACAACAACTACTCTCTCTTGGGGAATGTGAAGACTCATAGTCTTGGGGAATATGGAACTCATTAGTTATGTTGTTAGAGACATAGACTAATGTAAGCATTAGATAAGGATAGAAGGGTAAAAGCATGTGAGTGGAAACACTATTATAGCTAATTAGCTACTAAAATGGCCATAGCTAATTAGCTATTTGTTTAGCTTGTCTTTTTTGTGGGAAAATCAAATATTTGAAAAACCAATTTATGAAAAAACTCAAATATTTGAACTTCTATTTCAGACGTAGTGGAACTTGGGGAATAGCATCATCATCTAAGGTCGACTTCAATGTCATCAAACTTTGGTGCCGATTCATTTTGACTATTGTCTGAACTTTGGTGCCGATTCATATTTCCCCAAAATTGAATAGGGCGAAGTCCTTAGAGTCCCATACAAGGATGTCTCGCAGATCGGGGAGTAGCAGCAGGTGTGTTTATATTACTTTTTTTGTGTTTAATCTTGTCTTTAGTGATGATTGGGGTTTCTGATTGAAATTTCTGATTAGGGTTTTTGTTTATAAATTTTTTGTTAGAATTTCTGATTAGGGTTTGTGATTGAAATTTCTGATTAGGGTTTTTGATTATAAATTTCTGATTAGAATTTTTGAATACGGTTTCTGGTTACAAATTTTGATTACAGATTAGAATTTCTGATTAGAATTTCTTATTAGAATTTCTGAATAGGGTTTTTGTTTATAAATTTCTGTTTAGAATTTCTGATTAGGGTTTGTGATTGAAATTTCTGATTAGAATTTCTGTATAGGGTTTCTAGTTACAAACTTCTGATTACAGATTTTGATTAGGGTTTCTAATTTCAAACTTCTGATTACAGATTTTGATTAGGGTTTCTAATTTCAAATTTCTGAATACAAATTATGATTAGGGTTTTTGATTTGCTAAGTTAAAGATTTTGCACTATTTCTGTTGTTGATTGGGGTTTCTGATTCTGACATATTCTGATTTTGCACTATTTCTTATTTCATAAATGATATTTCAAATGGCTCGTTCCTCCGTATCCGAGAGTGCTAAACTTCGCAAAATTTTGCGAGACAAAGGAGGACTTCCACAACACCTATGGTCTATCACTCGAGGGTGTTGACCCTGCTGACCTAAGTGATAAATTGATCAGTGATGTAAACTGGATGACAGTATATGCAGTGGCTAGAGTCAAAGGCAAGGTTAAGCTGAAGCATGTACGAGCTGACTTGTACGATGACTGCATGAGGCTGCACCAGAAAGTTCATCAAGAGATCCCAGTCAACAATGAGTTGTCAGTTTCATTTGCTAGAGCATTTGCATATGAGTACTGCAAAATAGTGAAGGAATCCAGAGACCCTGAAATGTATAGGGTAGCTTGGGCAGTCTATGGTGAGGCATCGGTAAAAAGATGCCAAAAGATGGGGACCTTGGCACAAAAAATAGACAGATTTTGGAGCATGGCAGTTGTTGATGCAACTGCCGACTCCCAGCAAAACCGGTGTCGTGCCTTTCGGCTCCGGATCGTTGCGTGAGTCGGGTGGGAACCGCCGAGGTTTTGGACTAGGAGAAAGAAGAATATGAGATGAGGCTAGTAATGAATAGATTATTAGAAAGAGAGATAGAAATTTCGTGAATCCCACGAGTGTATTGTATTCGATTAATCAATATTTAGATAAGAATATGTATTTAGATTGAAAGAAAGATATAAGAAACTTGTGAATCCCACAAGTATAGATTATATTATTTTCGTGAATCCCACGATTATATTAATCGGTTGGTGTTTTCGGAAATATATCCAATTTCCAAATATTTCACACCCTATTACATTGTGCTCCCCATCCTTATGTAGTGATGGGAGAGACTAAGCATAGCTACATGCTTTTTTTCTAATATGTTCATGCACACTAAATATGCATGTGATGCTTTTCTAATCCTTGCTTTTATTTGCTAAATATAGTGCTCATGCACACTAGATGTGCACGAGTCACTTTTTAGTTGCTTGCGTTTTTTCTATAAAATATTCACACACTCTAAAAATGCACGATTTACCTTTTAATAAAGGTAGGCGCAAATAAAGCACTTATAGTTATTAAATCTATTTATAGAACACTAAAGATAAGGTAGTATAATGGTAAAGTTGAGGTTTGGCTACGTGGAGGTACAGGGTTCAAATCTTGCCCTATGCACGTGATAAATATCTTGATATTCTTATTTTATTTATTTATATGTAATTAAATCGGTTATATTATTTTTACTTTTTCACGTAGTGTACGAAATACACTACGACACCGGGGGCATACACCACACCGACACCCAAGGAAAGCCAATGTTGATGATACAGGTGAGACATTGGTTAGCTATATGCTAAAAAATGTCCATGAAGCCTATGAGACATTGGCCTTTTTTAAGACTAATTTAGAGAAAGCCACAATGGCTTCTGCAATGGAGAGCAAAGTTACTTCCGTTGTTACAACGATTATAAATAAGATTCAGGTAACTATTGTTTTGTTGGTATGTGATTGTGTTATAAATAACTTTAAGGGTAAAATGTGCTAATCAAGCATTATCTGGAATAGGTTGCGCAATAGGAGCTTGAATTAGAGGGGCCACTGGATCCCCAGCGTAAAATACAACTGCAAATAGAGATCCAAGTTCTTTCAATGAACCTGGACCTTCTAGGTGTAAATACTATTGCAGATTAGAATTTGGAAAAGCTTCAAGTAAGTTAACGATTCCTGAGCAAAGTTGGTGTATCTTTCTCAGACAGGAATAATTAATCGGTAAATTTCTCTGTTGCGTTAGGTGTGGAGGACAAAACTACATCTTTGTTGGTTCACCTACAACCATGCAACCACACATACCATCTGCTTTGTTTTCAACATGCCTGTCAAATTGTTGCATTCTGTTTGGGAGATTGTAGTACAGCTCTACCAAATGAGTGGAGAAAACTAACAGGTATACCATATTGTAGCTAATAAGCTTAGTCTTTTCTAATTAGTTAAGCCGTAAAAAGTATGGAAACTATTTTGTTGCTATCGTTGTAGCTAATTAGCTACTACCATAGTTGATTAAAGCAGCTAATAGTTATCCTATTAGCTAATTAGCTACTGCCATAGTTTACTACAGTAGTTAATTAGTTAAGTGGCAGCTAGTTAGCTACTAGCTAATTAGCTATCCTACTAGCAGCTAATTAGCTACTCATAGCTAATTAGCTAGTACCATAGTTGTGTAAAGTAGCAGCTAATTAGCTATGGTACTAGCTAATTAGCTAGTACCATAGTTGTGTGAAAAAGCTAATTAGCTATCCTACTAGCTAATTAGCTATCCTAGTAGCTAATTAGCTACTGCCATAGTTGTGTAAAGTAGCTAATAAGCTATCCTAGTAGCTAATTAGCTACTGGCAGCTAATTAGCTATCCTAGTAGCTAATAAGCTATCCTAGCTACTACATAGTTGAGAAAGTAGCTAATTAGCTATCATTGTAGCTAATTAGCTATCCTACTAGCTAATTAGCTACTGCCATAGTTGTGTAAAGTAGCTAATTAGCTATCCTAGCTATTACCATAGTTGAGAAAAGTAGCTAATTAGCTATCCTAGCTACTACCATAGTTGAGTAAAGTAGCTAATTAGCTATCCTAGCTACTACCATAGTTGAGTAAAGTAGCTAATTAGCTATCCTAGCTACTACCATAGTTGAGTAAAGTAGCTAATTAGCTACCATAGTAGCTAATTAGCTATCCTAGCTACTACCATACTTAGTAAAGTAGCTAATTAGCTATCCTAGCTACTACCATAGTTTAGTAAAGTAGCTAATTAGCTATCCTAAATAGTTGCCATGTTATTGTAGAATCTTGTGGATTAAGGACGGCACATGATGTGTCTGATGCTGATGACGCTGCAACAGATGAGGATATTGCTGCCAACGTGGCTGAAAGTAAGAGTCCCGCTATCACATCTCCTTTAGATCAGCTCCACCCTATTCTTTTGGAATAGTGTACTAAATTAGGCAACGATGTGAAATGCCATGAAATAGTGGAAACAACATGTAAAACTGAGGTTCACAACAACAGTGTTTATGAACACTTGATGCAACATTTCTTCGAATCTCAAGACCTTGATTGCACTAAACCGAGCCCAACTACTGAAAATGTCCAAACAGATCCCTCTGTGCTTGAAAAGCTAGCGCAAGAAACGGCCGATGTGCAATTAGCTATTGAGGCGATGGGAAGGTTGTCAGAGGAGGACACACTTGCGCATTGGGTGAAAGAAGCAAGGCTAAATGGGCAACCGACCAGAAAAAGGCTGAAGAAGGGGCCACGAGCGAGAACAAGACCAGTTACTCGGTCAAGGGGCCCAGATGTAGTGGAGCGAAATACTATTTAGTTGGATATGATTCTTAGCTTAGGGATTTTGCTAGGATTTTATGAAGTTTTACCATCCTGTTGGACAAGTAAAACCTCAGATTGGTTGTTGCTTGATCCACATTATGTAATGGAACTCTATGATGTTTTTCCAAGATAATTTGAAGAGTGTTGTTCTATGACTGAAACTCTTTGATGTTCAGGATGTTGTTTTGTGAGACTATTAGTTCCTTTGTGAGTGTGAATATGTTGGTGTTTTCTTATGTTGCAGAGTCTAAAGGGTTTGATTCTATTGCCCGTAAGGCCAATGGCAGTGTAGATACTGTTGATGTTGCGGCGTGTTTAAAGGGCCCCATCTTGAAAGTAGATGTAGCAACTGACACAAGTGATCTGGTCACACAAGTTGATCAAGCATGTTGCACGGATGACTTGATGTTGTAGGTAGATGCAGCATGTTGCACGGATGACTTGATGTTGCAAGTAGATGCAGCATGTGATACCAGTGGACTAATATCGAGCAGATCAGTAGCTACATGCACCGAGGTAATCCAAGGATTGATAACTAAGTTCACAAAACAAGAGCACCAAAATGTGAAGCCAGGCCCAACACAGTCGACTAGGGGTTTGAAGAGGAAAAGGACGCCAGTTGTGTTGGCCGAACCTAAGCTGATTGAGATTGATCGTGTCCTACCAGAAAATGGTGTAACATCGGCTCAGTTTCAGGAATGGAAACCTAAACCACTAGAAGTCAAAAGAAGAGCCTTGATCTTGGAGCTTGATAAAGTCTTGATGAGTGTGAGATATATGCAGCCAAGGAGGGACGCGAATTAGTTTCTAGAGTGGGTTGTGCAATACTTTGATTTGTTTATTTGGAGTGAAAAACCAAAATCAGATGTGTGGAAGTATTTAGCAAGATTCTTCCCAAACTGGCGAAGTCATTTTAAAGGTCAATGGGCACGAGAAAATTGTGAGCAAATGGAAGCTGCAAGATTCAAGAGACTTTCTGATTTTTGGGCTACTTGGCCTGAATATAATGCCGACAACACATTGATTTTGGATATAGAAAATTTCCGGCACTACTTCAATATTCGGAGATGTTGTCTCATTCTACCCGAGGAAATGCCTGAACAGGGTTTAGGGTTTAGGGTTGGTGCATGGTTGTGGACTCCATACCGAGCTCGATATGCGGATAATATATGTAGACTCGTTCCACTGACTAGCAAGAGCTTAGCTGTTTATAGGAGATTTGTAGACATTTCCAATGGTAATTTATAAATATGTAAAGAGATGACATTATTCAATGAAGAATTTAATTACTTGTTCCCACTATACTTATCTACTGTGTAATTTGAGGAATATGTTGCAGATTGTTGATTTCATGCTATTGATGACTATTTAGCTATTGACAGCTAATTAGCTGCATTTGTACAGCTAATTAGCTACTGATGGCTATTTCGCTATAACTTATAACTTAAAACTTAACAAAAAAGACATGATTTTATTGAGAAAGAAGCATAGAAAGCAGACTGTATACAAGAAATTGATTCTCAAAGGAATTTATTTAACTATTTTCGTGAAATACATGTTTGTTTTACAAGAGAACATGGTAATTGCTACTTGTAGCTACAAATTCCATGGCATACTATTGTAAATACATTCATACACATTAGCACCAACAGTGTATAAACCTGAGCAGCTATTGTATTCTGACATTGGGACATTGATGCACCTAACCAAATGAGAGTACATGTACGCCACTAGTTTGTCTTCTAACAGCCTGTACACATATTCGTAGTCATCTAGTTTTGCATAAAAAATGCCTTCGATGTAGAATGTCCCGGCAGATACAAAATTTCCCCATGAATCTACAATATTCTGCCTTGCACACTGTTTACTAACCGTGCACTTCAATATATAGAAATCAACACCCTCTGAATTGCCTTCTTCAACATTTACAGCGAAGTTATCCCCAACGTTCAGGACATCACTCAAAGTATCTCCAAGTCCCTCATATGTGAAGTCAGCATTCTGCCATGTTTCTCCATCAACTGCTTCCTTATCATTCAGAGTGTGATACTCCCAATTCTGAATGTATGCTTTGTTTAGACAATATCTCCAATTTCCCTGCACACAATGGAAGCAAAAACAAGTCAATTCTCTAACCGCAATACAATGACCATCCAACCTGGAATAACCGCGAACAGCATGTAGAGATCACAATTCGGGAATTCCTTGGCACTCCCAGGTCTTCTCCCTATTTACTTCATCTATCTTCACTTCCCAAAATTCACGTTTGATATCTCGGACTTGCGAGGAATAAACACCTGTTGCACTCGTTGACATATTTGTTCTTAAAAATTCAACTACATATGATGCACAATTCATGTGCACACTATCTGTCTTTAGTTGTTCATGGGTAAGTGCCCGCTTTATAATAGCCCCTGCACAATCATGTTCACCTTTACCATGGCCAGACCCAAAAAATTTCCATCTCATCTCCAAACCTGTTATAGCAAGATACCTCCCCACAAAATAAAATGGACGTCGAGCCTTGAATTGTGACGCAGCTCCGTCAGACCAGACCCAATGTTGAGTAAGCTCCAAATGTTAAGCTAATAACCACTACCAATGTAACTTAAAACAGTGTTGGACGAACAAGGTATCATGCTTCTTATCATCAGAAATAAAGAAATGAATTACTTTTTTAACATCACCTGAAACTCGAAAATATGTTATGTGCACAAAAATGGTTACCTGAACTGAACACCAATGCATAGATTGAATTTCATTCTGCTGCTTGAAAGTATAATTCTCTGCGAAATCTACTACTGAGCCTACTACATCATTTGGGAAATCAGATATGCAAGTCTTAAACTGATGAGCCTGCCATGAATAAATGAAGTTGTGTTTAATGAACTTTCCTAGAGATATTACAAACTGACACACCAAATCCCTTGGTTTAAGCATCTTCCGAACTAGATCCTTTCTTTTACACACCTTTCCTTCGAAATTGGTGTTCATTGACTCAAATAACTTCACAGAGATCAATATTTCACTACTCAATTCATTTGGACACCACCTAAATCTAGTAGGGCCACAATCTTGACATAAACCCATGACACATTTATGACTATGGAAGATAGCGTCAGTTTCTCTCGGACACAATATTGAATCTAATAAATAACTCATGGAAGAGATAACGTGCTCAAATGATTTACACTCCTCTTGCGGGCTTGATCGACAGATTGGGCACCCACATGTGCAAACTGTAATAGTTAGGGATGCGCTATGGTGACGTAGTAGATTAACAGAGTCCTTTAGAAAACCCATATGTACATGGTAAATGCAACAACATGTGTATCGATCCTTTAGGCATCTCACAAAGTGTGGCTTAAGAGACTCGAATGTTCGTAGTTGAACTTTGATATTTGGATGCATTCGTTTGATTCTAATAAATAAATCGACCTGCGTAATAAAGGGGAATTAGTTATTCTCGTAACTAGCTAACTATCCTAGTAGCTAATTAGCTATTCTAGTAGCTAATTAGCTATTCTAGTAGCTAATTAGCTGTTCTACTAGCTTATTAGCTGGTCTAGTAGCTAATTAGTTGTCCTAGTAGCTAATTAGCTATTATGGTAGCTAATTAGCTATCCTAAGCTAATTAGCTATCATGGTAGCTAAATAGCTTTCCTAGTAGCTAATTAGCTATCATGGTAGCTAATTAGCTGGTCTAGTAGCTAATTAGCTATCATGGTGGCAAATTAGTTGTCCTAGTAGCTAATTAGCTATCATGATAGCTAATTAGCTTTCCTAGTAGCTAATTAGTTGGTAATAACGAAATTAGCTATCCTAGTAGCTAATTAGTTGTCCTCGTAGCTAATTGACGGGAACTACACACTCCCTATGCGCAACGCTCGGCCACAACCGAGCTTAGACTCATACACAAAACGGGAAATGAAACACACGACTCAAAGGAGAGAGGAGTACATAGGATGTTTAACGTGGAAAACTCTGAGAGGGAAAAACCACGAGAGTCCACAGACTCCAAACTATCACTATATAAGAATGTACAATGGTGGAGCACCGAGGCAACAACCTCGAGCTTGCTATCTTCGCCACAGTCGGCGGTTACAATAGAGATGCGAACTCTTCGTCTCTTTCTCTCTCTCTCTCTCTCTCTCTCTCTCTCTCTATACACTGTTACACGCTCTCTCTTCTTGCACCAACAAGAATGACAACCACTACTACAATAAGTTTGCCCTAAGTCATATTTATACTAATATGACTTTTCGGCTATTTACAAATATAGCCTCGATGGACTCTCAGAAACATATTTACGAATATGTCTCTTCATCTGGTGAGCACTCCTCACCGGGCCTGCATCATCCGGCACTTGCCGGGTACTTGCCATCCGGTTCTCACCGGGTCTTCCATTTCCGGGTACTCCTCATCCGGTTCTCACCGGGTCTGCACCATCCGGCTCTCCATATCCGGGTACTCCTCATCCGGTTCTCACCGGGTCTGCACCATCCGGCTCTCCGTAACCGGGTACTCCTCATCCGGCTCTCACCGGGTCTGCACCATCCGGCTCTCCGTATCCGGGTACTCCTCATCCGGTTTCGGCCTCGGCCGAGTTTGCTCATCAGCACTGTTCTTCTCCCTTCCCATCCGGAGGGACCTGTTTCCTAACACTAATTAGTTGTTCTAGTATCTAATTACCTATCATGGTATCATAGTAGTTGTCCTAGTACCTAATTAGCTATCATGGTAGCTAATTAGCTTTTCTAGTAGCTAATTAGTTGGTAATAACTCGAGTAGCTAACTATCATAGTATCTAATTAGCTATCATGGTAGCTAATTACCTATTCTAATAGCTAATTAGCTAATTACCTATTCTAATTACCTATTCTAGTAGCTATTTAGCTATCATGGTAGGTAAAACCCTATTCTAATAGCTAATTAGCTGTCCTAAAAGCTAATTAGCTATTCTTGTAGCTAATTATCTGGTAATAACTAAATTAGCTATTGAGAATAGCTAATTAGCTATCATTGGTCTCACCGGGTCTCACCGGGTCTCACCGGGTCTGCACCATCCATCTCTCCGTAGCCGGGTACTCCTCATCCGGTTTCGGCCTCGGCCGAGTTTGCTCATCAGCACTGTTCTTCTCCCTTCCCATCCGGAGGGACCTATTTCCTAACAAACTCCCCCTTCACTCTGGCATGGGATGTCTTACTAGTCCGACTCGCTTCCGGCATGCATCCAGCTTGTCAGGTATCAGTACTTTGGTCAGCATATCTAACCCATTCTCGACCGTGTGGATCTTCGTCAGCGCGAACTCCTAGTCATCTACTATTTCCCGGATCTAGTGATACCTTCACTGAATATGCTTCGTCCGGGAATGGTAGGCCGCATTCTTAGCAAGGTGGATGGCACTTTGACTGTCGCAATAGAGTCGGTATTCATCTTGCCGGATACCGAGCTCTCCGATAAAGTCCTTCATCCATAATATTTCCTTGCCGACTTCCACAGCCGCCATGTACTCCGCCTCCGTGGTTGACAACGCAATCGTCTTCTGCAGCCTCGACTGCCATGAAACAACTCACCCTGCATATGTCATTACATACCCACAACCGGCTGGTATCCACATCAGCCGACATATCCAAATCCGTAAAACCGTCAAGTTGAGGTTTTCCGGAGCCGAATCGGAGACACATATGCGAAGTGCCCTTCAAGTACCGGAGTATCCATTTGACCGCGTTCCAATGCTCCTTGCCGGGATTGCTCATGAACCGGCTCACCACTCCGACTACGTATCCTATATCCGGTTGGGTACACACCATTGCGTACATTAAGCTCTCGACGGCAGAGGCATATGGAATCTTCATCATATCCGCCTTCTCTGCTTTCGTCTTCGGTCTTTGTTTACCGGATAACCTACAGTTTGCCGGAAGTGTCGATCCGACCGGTTTCGCATCTGATATGTTGAACCGCTGAAGCACCTTTGTCACGTATTTCTCCTGTGACAACCACAATTGCTTCATTGTCCGGTTCCGGATGATATGCATCCCCAACATCTGTCTTGACGGACCCAAGTCTTTCATTGAGAAGGTCTGGTTGAGAGCCTTCTTCAACATCCGGATTCTAGCTTGGTCCCGTCCGACGATCAACATGTCGTCCACGTACAGAAGGAATATCAGGAAGTCACCTCCCTCGAACTTCTTCACAAACACACAGTGATCGGCCTGCGTCTTGTGGTACCCTTGATTGGTCATGAAGGAGTTGAACTTCCGGTACCATTGTCGGGGAGCCTGCTTCAGTCCGTACAGGCTCTTCTTCAACCGGCAAACCAAGTGCTCCTTCCCTTTCTCAACGAATCCTTCCGGTTGTTGCATGTAGATCTCCTCTTCGAGGTCACCGTAAAGGAATGTCGTCTTCACGTCCAGCTGCTCTACCTCGAGGTCCATGCTTGCCGCTATACTCAGCACCGTTCGGATGGAGGTCATCTTTACTACCGGGCCAAATATCTCGTCAAAGTCCACTCCCTTCTTCTGCTAGAACCCCTTCACCACAATCCTGGCTTTGTATCTCGGGGGGTTGCCAGCATCTCCCGATTTCAACTTGTACATCCACTTGTTTCGGAGTGCCCGCTTTCCTTTCGGCAACTCCACCAATTCGTACGTATGGTTCTCATGCAGGGAATCCACCATTTGCGGATGTGGGTGTCATCCTTCGCTTCTTCGAAGCTTTCCGGCTCCCCCTCATCGGTCAACAAAACATGCTCTCCATCCGGAAATCTCCGGGGGGGGCCTTCTCTCTCTGAGAGGATATCTCCATCTTCGGGCTTCGGTAACCGGCTCCTCCATTTGCTCTTCATCCGAATCCGATTCGGGGTCTTGGCCGATTCCGGTTTCAGCTTCCTCTACTTCTTCTTCAGCCTGTTCGGTATCCTCACCGTAACCAGTTGGTCCCTCGAGTGCTAACCTGTCTCTTGCCGGTTGGGTCTGCTCATCATAGAGTCGATCCTTACCGGTCAACTCGGAGTTCATTATCTTCTTCTCTGACTCCCAGTCGGCGAGCGTCTTGTCCTCCATGAAGATAATATCTCGACTCCGGAATACCTTCTTGTCGACCAAGTCCAACACTCGGTAGCCGAACTCATCGTCGCCGTAACCGAGGAATATGCATGGTCGGGTCTTCGGATCTAGTTTTCCTCTCCGGCCCTTAGCTACATGCACATACGCAAGACACCCAAATACTTTCAGATGCCGGTAGGACACTTCCTTACCGGTCCAGACTCTCTGTGGCGTGTCTCCATCCAAGGGTACTGAAGGTGATCTGTTTATCACATATGTCGCCGTCGACAGCACCTCAGCCCAAAACTTCTTGGGTAGTTTTGCATGTGCCAGCATACTCTGGACCCTCTCCATTATGGTCCGGTTCATCCTCTCGGCCAGCCCGTTTAGTTCCGGCATCTTCGGCATGGTAAATTCGAGCCGGATTCCCTTCGAGCGACAGTACTCCTTGAACTGCCCACAGTATTCACCTCCGTTATCTGCTCGAACCGCCTTCAGCTTCCAATCGGTTTTCTTTCCACTCTCGCGTGGAGCTCTTTGAAAACAGATAGCACCTGATCCTTCGTCTTCAACGGTGTGGCCCACAGCTTCCGGTTGTGGTCACCTATGAACGTCACGAAGTACTGTGATCCGGCATGTGACTTCGTATCCACTTGACATACATCTGTATGCACCAACTCCAGTGGCGCATTACGTCTCATTGGTGGCCTTGATCGGAAGGAGGTTCGGTTTTGTTTACCGGCTAGAAAATCATTGCACTTCTCCAAGTGCACATTCTTCACTGGAATGAGGTTGTCGTCAGCAAGCCTCTTCATCCCCTTCTCGCTCATGTGACACAGCCTCTTCTGCCACAGCTCACCGGCAGTGTCGAATGCCACGTTCACTTCCTCCGGACATAACTAGGCATTCATCAGGTACAACGTATTGACCTTCTGGGCCCGAGCCACGATCAGGCTCCCTTTGCTGAACTTCATGACTCCATTCCGGATGCTACCCGTGTAGCCCTCTTCATCTAGCCCATCGGCTGATATCAGGTTCAGGCGAACCTCCGGAACGTGTCGGACATCCTTTAGCAGCAACTTGCATCTGGTTGGTGTTGTCAACCACACGTCTCCTCTGCTGACAATTCGGCATGTGCCTTCATTCCCCATCCGAACACAGTCGTGATCACCGGCTGAGTAGAATGAGAAGCATTTCCAGTCCGGGGTAAGGTGGAATGACACTCCGGAGTCAACCACCTAGGTCATCTCGTTGCTGGCTAGGTTTAGCTCACTCTCCTCGGTGATGAGCATCAACTCTTCTTCACTTACCGCGATTGCCGTCATTCCCTTCCGGTCCAGCCCCCTCCGGTCTTTACCGTTCCGGTCCGGTGTCCGCTTCGAATCGGTACCATCGGTTTCCTTGTCTTTTCGGAAGTGCCGACAATTCTTCTGGAAGTGTCCCGGCTTGCCACAATAGAAGCAGGTAGGCCTCCCCCTTGACTTTCGGCATGTACCTTCATTCCCCATCCGGACACAACCATGATCACTGGTTGTGTAGGATGAGAAGTATTTACGGTCCGGGGTAAGGTGGAACGACGCTCCGGAGTCGACCACCCAGGTCATCTCGTCATCGGCAAGGTTTATCTCACTCTCCTCGGTGATGAGCATCAACTCTTCTTCACTTGCCGCGATTGCCGTCGTTCCCTTCCGATCTGGCCCCCTCCGGTCTTTACCGTTCCGGTCTGGTGTCCGCTTCGAATTGGTACCGTTGGTTTCCTTGTCTTTTCGGAAATGCCGACAGTTCTTCTGGAAGTGTCCCAGCTTGCCACAATAGAAGCAAGTAGGCCTCCCCCTTGACTTTGACCGTGTCCCCGACTTTTCCCGGTTCTGGGGACTACGGTTTCTATGTCTTCCGCATTCCAATTCGGTAAGGGGCGCTTTGGAGTCGGAGCTTGTATTCTTATCTTTCCGACGCGTCTTCTCATCTAGGAAGCTCGACTTCACTCTTGCTAGGGATAACCGTTTTCCTTCCGACCCGGCGTTGCCCAAAGTGACAACCAACGTCTCCCAGCGATCCGGGAGGGAACCGATCAGGAGTAGTGCTAGTACGTCATCGGCGAGAGGTACTTCCAATGATGTTGCCTGGTGTATCAGCCCCTGGAAGGCATTCATGTGCTCCGCCATGTTGGAGCCATCTTGGTACCGGAGTCTTACTAGATTCCGGAATACCGAAACCTGATTAACAACATTTTTGTTCTGAAACATAATGCCGATCTTCTCCTAGAGCTCATGAGCCTTGCTCTCTTCATTGAAGTTGTTGTATAGGCTCATGTCGATGAAGCACCGTATGTACACCGTTATCTTCATGTGCATCACCTCCCATATCGTGGCGTCGATTTTGTCCGGTTTCTTGTCCCCAAACTGAACCAACAACCAAAGATCTTTAACCACGAGCATGTCCCTCATCTTCGACTTCCACACTGAATAGTTGGAGCCGGTGAGCTTGAACATGCCGCCCAACGATTCGTCCATTTTCTGTGTCGTTTCGCTCTGATACCAATTTGACGGGAACTACATGCTCCCTATGCGCAACGCTCGGCCACAGCCGAGCTTAGACTCATACACAAAAAACGGGAAATGAAACACACGACTTAAAGGAGAGAGGAGTACACAGGATGTTTAACGTGGAAAACCCTGAGAGGGAAAAACCACGGGAGTCCACAGACTCCAAACTATCACTATATAAGAATGTACAATGGTGGAGCACCAAGGCAACAACCTCGAGCTTGCTATCTTCGCCACAGTCGGCGGTTACAATAGAGATGCGAACTCTTCATCTCTCTCTCTCTCTCTCTCTCTCTCTCTCTCTCTTTGTACACTGTTACGCGCTCTCTCTTCTTGCACCAACAAGAATGACAACCACTACTACAATAAGTTTGCCCTAAGTCATATTTATACTAATATGACTTTTCGACTATTTACAAATATAGCCTCAATAGACTCTCAGAAACATATTTACGAATATGCCTCTTCATCCGGTGAGCACTCCTCACCGGGCCTGCATCATCCAGCGCTTGCCGGGTACTTGCCATCCGGTTCTCACCGGGTCTTCCATTTCCGGGTACTCCTCATTCGGTTCTCACCGGGTCTGCACCATCCGGCTCTCCGTATCCGGGTACTCCTCATCCGGCTCTCACCGGGTCTGCACCATCCGGCTCTCCGTATCCGGGTACTCCTCATCCGGTTTCGGCCTCGGCCGAGTTTGCTCATCAGCACTGTTCTTCTCCCTTCCCATCCGGAGGGACCTGTTTCCTAACACTAATTAGTTGTTCTAGTAGCTAATTACCTATCATGGTATCATAGTAGTTGTCCTAGTACCTAATTAGCTATCATGGTAGCTAATTAGCTTTCCTAGTAGCTAATTAGTTGGTAATAACTAGAGTAGCTAACTATCATAGTATCTAATTAGCTATCATGGTAGCTAATTACCTATTCTAATAGCTAATTAGCTAATTACCTATTCTGATTACCTATTCTAATTACCTATTCTAATTACCTATTCTAATTACCTATTCTAATTACCTATTCCAATAGCTATTTAGCTATCATGGTAGGTAAAACCCTATTCTAATAGCTAATTAGCTGTCCTAAAAGCTAATTAGCTATTCTGGTAGCTAATTATCTGGTAATAACTAAATTAGCTATTGAGAATAGCTAATTAGCTATCATGGTAGCTAGTTAGCTATTTTGGTAGCTAATTATCTGGTAGTAACTAAATTAGCTATTGAGAATAGCTAATTAGCTATCATGGGAGTAGCTATTGAGAGTAGCCAGTTACCTATGTAGTAGCTATCCTAGTAGCTAACTGAGGTAAATGTAACTGATAAGCTAATTAGCTTTTATGCTAACTGAGCTAATTAACTTTCCGTGTAGAGTCAAAACAAATGTTGAGATAAATGTAAATACCTGAGGTACATCAAGAAG
This sequence comes from Azolla caroliniana, assembly GCF_043228905.1. Lineage (NCBI taxonomy): Eukaryota > Viridiplantae > Streptophyta > Polypodiopsida > Salviniales > Salviniaceae > Azolla > Azolla caroliniana. The sequence continues at coordinate 5,411,112 of NW_028230449.1, read as the reverse complement.
ATGAATGGGATGCTCCTCGTATTGATTTCTTCCAACACGTTTCCTGCATAAATCCTTTTTATTGTGTGAAACCCTACTCTCATTAGTCCAAAACATTGTGATTACATCCTTGATTTCAAATGTTATGGCTGTCATTGGCTTACATCTTGTAGTTAGCTTTAGTAGACTAGTTCCTTCACCCGAGGAAATTATACGGTTCATTGTATTGTACACTGTTTTTCTACTAACACCAATTACCTTAGATAGCTCACTGATGTTTATATCGTCAACATCACTATTAAGTAACATCATTAGACTAGACCTTTTTAAGACAATATCATCTTCTGACCTGCTCATGGATACGAAACTATTACGAAGATTATTTACTAAAATAGATGATATGTTTGCATTAAGACCATCACAATCAACTAAGTCCTTTATCGATGGATCATTACATATTCCATAAAGTACTACCTTCTTTTCTTCATTGCTGATGTGCTTGGTTTGAACATTGAAATAGTCTACAACCTTTCTCTCTATGATGGTAGTCGCATTACTTACATTCTCATCTAAACTATCCTTACCTTTATTGAGTGTGGCTTTCGTATCCTTCAACAATTGACGATGTTTCCTTTTTTTTCTACCCAATAGTTTCGTATGGCTTGTTGTGTCTTGATAGCATCATCCCTATCCTTATGATCATTGAGGGGTAATTCTAAACACCCTTCTTCCCCTTCCATTTGGTTGGACATATTAAAACCCTAAATTTCCAGAAAAAAAAACAAGTATTTAAGATGGCTATGGGCAACAACAATACACAAAAATATTCCACAATACACAAGATTAGACACAACAATACACAAGATAATCAATAGACAGAAAAGTTATTGCAATCCAAGACCGAACAGTAGAGGAGTTCACTCCGTTGGATCGAACAGTTGAGGAGGCGATCCAGGACCGACCAATGGCGAGAACTGAGTGTAGAATGTTGCCGTTGGATGAGTGAACTCCGTCAAATCGAAATGTGGAAGCAATCCAGGACTGGACAGTAGCGGCAACTGAGTGTAGAATGATGGCAATGGAGGAGAGAACCCCATCAGATTGAACAGTTACCGATGATGCTTGGAACACACAGAGAAGGCACCTGAGAGTAGAATGGCGGCAGTGGAGTTGTTAACGCCGTCGGGTCAAAAAGTGGCAGCAATACACGACCTTCACAGTAGTGGCCCCTGAGTGTAGAGTGGCACAGAGAAGAGAACCCCGTCAGATTGAACAGTTACCGATGATGCTTGGAACTCACAGTAGCGGCCCCTGAGTGTAGAGTAGCACAGAGAAGAGAACCCCGTCAGATTGAATAGTTACCGATGATGCTTGGAACGCACAGTAGCGACCCCTGAGTGTAGAGTTGCACAGAGAAGAGAACCCCATCAGATTGAACAGTTACCGATGATGCTTGGAACGCACAGTAGCGGCCCCTGAGTGTAGAGTGGCACAGAGAAGAGAACCCCATCAGATTGAACAGCTCTTTGATGATGCTTGGAACGCACGGTAGCGGCCCCTGAGTGTAGAGTCACGGCAGGTGGACTCGATAGGGTTTAGCAACAGTGGTAGCAACTAACCCACAATACTCAACTAGAGATGGCCTACGTGATGTGGCAAAGAATCATGCATAATGGACCTAGGAATTCGATATATAATTTATGGTACACATTTATGGTGCACATATCAATTTATGTTGTGCGTTTATGTTGCACATTTATGGCACTCATTTACATATGTAATTAAAACACTCTAGTATTTTCAATGGTAGTTTTTCGCATAGTTAATTTATTAATGATCGCTTTTTACTAAAATGACTATTTATCAATCGTAGCATTTTGCATAGCTAATTAGCTATGTCAAGGACATAGCTAATTGTTTCCACTCTCATGCTTTCACCCAGAATATAGATCAATCGATAGAAAGGAGAGAGAGAGAGAGAGAAGGGTGTTGATCCGCCCGACCACCCCCGAGCGAAGGGATCAAGACAGACTCGAGCCTTGATCGGCGTCCCATACCACCGCCATGGCGTCGAGTCGTACCTGGTGTTGGCGCCCCTACAAGAGTTGACCCACCACAAGACAGAGTCTCCACATAGTCAACAAGATGATCCAATGAGGGTAGCTAGGCCTCTTATTTATAGTGATACCCAAGGCCCCCAGGCAAGTTCACACTTGGCCTAATGGGTTGTCTCAATCCCAAGGATTAAAAGTAATCTTCCCCTTCTTTACACTCTCATTTAACCCTCACACTTATCCACGTGTATAGAATACTCCGGTAAATTCTCACCACGGGATATTATATGGTCATGCCCGTAACATACTCCCCCTCTTTAAAACATTGCACTCTTGCAATGGAAAGTTAGGGAAGTTAGTTTTGAGAGTATTTTCGCGTTCCCATGTGGCATCTTTTATTGATTTATCCATCCATTTTATTTTAAGTTCTCGGATTTCTTTAGTACGTAATTTTTTTGTTTTAACATCGAGAATTCTTTCTGGTACATGTGGTTTAGAAGATAATTCTTCAGAAGTAACCAAAGTTTCAGTTGTAACTGTATTGTCGCCAGAACCTAGAAGTTCTTTTAGACGACTCACATGAAAAACTAGATGAATTTCAACACCATCGGGAAGAGCGAGACGATAGGCTGATGACCCAATGCATTTGAGGACTGTAAAAGGTCCACAAAACCGTGGGGCTAACTTAGCGCACTTACCCGTAGACAATGTCTTAGAATTGTGAGCTACACGTAAAAATACCTTCAGTCCAGGGTTGAATACACGAGGTTGCCTACGATGATCGGCATAAAAACGCGCTCTATCTTGAGCTGTTCTTATATTATCTCGTGCAATATGCAACATATCTTGCATATCCCGAAGAAAGTTTTGTGTACTTCGCAACTCATCATGATGTATATTAACATCAATCGAGGCTCGTGGCTGAAAACCATACATCAACATAAAAGGACTATATCCCGTCAACGTATGCTTGGAGCTGTTATAAGCAAACTCTAAAATTGGGAGGTAACGTTCCCATTTTGTTGGTTTTATACCAACATATGCTCGAAGCATGTCCTCAATAATTTGATTTACTCGTTCTGTTTGTCCATCAGATTGAGGATGATCCGTGGAGCTCATGCTCAACATAGTTTCTAACTTCTTAAAGACTTGCGTCCAGAAGTCACTAGTAAATTTTGGATCTCGATCACTCACGATATCCATCGGTAACCCATAAAAACGAAATAACTTGTCCACGAATTGGAAAGCCAATTCAGGAGTTGTTACCGTGGTTTTAGTAGCAATAAATCTGGCCATTTTAGTTAGTCGATCAACCACAACCCAGATGGCATCATGGCCTTTTTGGGTGCGAGGAAGGCTAACAATAAAATCCATGGATATACTTTCCCACTTATTATTGGGAATGTCCAAGGGATGTAAAAGTCTTGCGGCTTTAAGTCGCTCGGCTTTGTTAACCTGACATTGGTGACATTTAGTCACATAGCTATGTATGTCACGACGCATCTTAGGCCAATAAAATTGAGTGGAGATGAGAACGAGTGTACCATTTATTCCAGGGTGCCTTGCTAAGGGTGCATCATGGCATTCAAAAAGAATCCTCTTTTTGACCTCGGGTAAATCTGGAACACAAACCTTCCCATTACGGTAGAGTAGACTTCATGCCCTCGTAAAAGGACTACTCTTTCATACATATACAAGTGCTTAGGGTTATCTCCCCCATAAACCTAGGTTACAAAATTGAACTAGGTTTTTTGTTACAAGTCTGTCGGCAAGTAGCCGAGTCGGCAGACATATAGTATGAATGTCGATCAGCTCTTACCTGCTACTCCTCGTTCAGCTTTCTTCTGCTTGGTCGCTTGTCAGAGTCCCATCTTCATCCTTAGTGTTCCGAAGCGTTGATCTGGGAGTGGCTTTGTCACGCAATCGGCGATGTTCACCTCGGTGTCGATCTTCCGGACATCGAGCTTCTTCTCGGTCACAAACTCCCGAATATGATAATACTGCACCTCAATGTGCTTCGTCTTCGCATGGTAGATGAGATTGTTGATGAGGTGTATTGCGCTCTGTGAGTCACAATAGATGGTCAGCGTTGTTTGATCAATTCGGCTTGTAGTTCCGAAGTTAGCAGACAGTCGGTGCAGCCAGATCGCTTCCTTAGTTGCTTCCGATGTTGCTATGTACTCGGCTTTTGTGGTAGATAGAGTCATGCACTCTTGAATTTTTGACCTCCATGATATTGCACCGCCACCATAGCTGAAGATGTAGCTTGATGTCGATTTCCGATTATCTGTATTTCCAGCATAGTCAGAATCAGTGTAGCCTTCGACTTCAGCTGAGGTTGTCAGTCCGAAAGTCAGTTGTGCAATCGTGGTTCCTTTTAGATACCTAAGGATGTGCTTGATGGCCTCCCAATGATTCCTTCTTGGGTTTGACAGGTACCAGCTGACCACCCCTACGGCATAGGCTAGGTCGAGTCGGGTCGCCACCATTGCGTACATGATACTTCATACAGCCAATGAGTAGGGTATCTTTCCATTAAGCCCTCTCTCCTTGTCCATTGAAGGAGAGTCTCTGTCTAATAGTCTAATCGACGTTGGAAGCGGTGTCCGTGCTAGCTTCGCATTCTCCATGTTGAAGCGCCTTAGCACCTTGTAGATGTATTCGGACTGGGAGAGTCGGAGAGTTTTGGTTGTCTGATTTCGCTCTACCCTCATGCCCAATATGTGTCGGGCTTGTCCTAGTTCCTTCATCATGAACTTTGCGTGAAGGCGTGGAGCTTACCGATCTCTACTTGATTGCTCCCTGCAATCAACATGTCATCGACATATAGGATCAGATAGATCCTGGACTCATCGGCCAATTGTCGAACATATAGACATGGGTCGGAGTCTGATTTGTTTTATCCAAGCCGCCATATGTAGGAGTCAAACTTCTGGTACCACATCCTCGTCGCTTGTTTGAGGCCATATAGACTTTTCTTTAGTCGACATACGAGGTGACTATCCTCCCCCGTCACCATGAAGCCTGTCGGTTGAGACATGTATATGTCTTCTTCCAGATCTCCGTGTCGAAATGTCGTCTTTACATCCATCTGCTTGAGCTCGAGAGCTTCTGTCACCACAACTCCTAATAGGAGTTGGAGGGTGGTCATCTTGACTACTGGTGAGAATATCTCGTCGTAGTCGACCCCGTATTCCTGTTTGAATCCCTTTGCGACAAGCTGAGCTTTGTACTTGGGTTTCTCTGAGTCGGATACATACTTGTATCGGAACACCCATTTGCAAGGTAGTGGCTTTCTTCCTGATGGTAGTTCGACTAGCTCCCATGTCTGATTCTAGTGAATCGAGTCCATCTCGGATTTCATGGCTTGTAGCCATGTTTCGGCATCCGGTGCGGCCATAGCTTCTTCATACGTGCTTGGTTCGCCAGCATCCGTGTAGTTGACGTAGTCGAGGCCTGGTTGATAGAAGTTTGTTTGCCTTCGAGCTCGTCTAGATCTCCTAGGTTCCGAGATGTTAGGTTAGGATCCTTCAATCGATTATGTTAGAAAATCGGTATTTGTTGAACCATATGTATCAGGAGTCTTGTTTGGGATTTCGGTAGTGTCTGGTTGTTCTCCTCTGTGGGTGTCATCGACTCTTTTATGACTTGCCTCTTGGTGCCTCTGCCTTTATCGATCCTTGTCGATTTGGCTATGCCTTTGATGACTTTGTCTTTGAGTTCGACAATGGAACTTGTTGCCGATTCAGTGTCGGCAGGGAAGTAGTCAGCTAGTTGGAGTTCAACTGTCTGTTGACTCTCTGATTCGGCCCTGTGGGACAGTCCTTCTACGACAGTTCTATCTTCTTCGAAGGATACCTTCTTACCAACTTTTTTCTGTTGGTTCTTCTGAGACAAGATAGAGTCTTCATTGAAGACCACGTCACTATTCCATATCAGTATCCAGTTCTCAGGGTCCCATAGCCGGTATTTGAAGTCCCCATCGGTTCCATAACTGAGAAATATGCACGTCGTTGCATGAGGTGCCAGCTTCGTCCTTTTGTCCCTGGGGATGAACGTGTAGACTTTGCATCCGAATATACGGAGCCTATCGTAAGTCAGTTGTTTGCCTGACCATAGTGCCTGTGGCACTTCGAGCCTGATTGCTCTTGATAGCACCATATTTATCAGGTACACTGCCATCTACAATGCCTCAGCCCAGAATTTCAGCTTCAGTCTGGCTTGCTGAAGCATTGTCGTCACCCTCTCCTGGATCGTCCTATTGATCCATTCTACCACTCCATTTTGCATGGGTGTGTAAGGAACGTTCTTTTGGTGTCGGATCCCTTTTCTGGCAGGTACTGTTTGAAGGCTCTAGAGGTGTACTCACCTCCGTTGTCGGATCGGAGTGTCTTCACTCTGTATCCCGACTGGTTCTCCACTTCAGATATCCATCGAGTGAAGACCTCCAGCATTTCATCTTTGGACTTGATGGAGTATGCCCAAACTTTCCATGTACAATCATCTACGAATGTGATGAAATACCGGGAGCCTCCTAGTGATCGTTTTGGCATGGGCCCACATATGTTTGTGTGCACGAGCTCTAGGGGTTGTCGTATCGTCTCATAGTGGAGAGAGTGTGGACTTCAGGTCTGTTTCCCATATTGACAATGCTTGCAAAAGTCAGTCTTTGCCTAGAGTTTCAGAATGTAGCCAATCGACATCAGCCGATCAAGTCCGGCTTGTGACATATGGCCTAGTTGACCATGCCATAGGTTTGGGTCGGTCTTTTCGGCTACGTCCATGGCCCCTTCATGGTTGATTGCCATCAATGGGTATAGATTATTGTACTTGTACCCACTCCCGACTTTGAGGTTTCCTCGGCTGATCACCCATGTCAACTTGTGTAGAGTCGTTTTGTACCCGTCTTCTGCTAACATCCTGATGGATACCAGACTCCTCTTTAGATCGGGTACATGCCGAACTCGGTGCAAGGTTATTATGTTGCCATTTGACAATCTAATGGGAACTTCTCAAGTTCCTGCTATCTTGCACTCCTACCCGTTTCCTAGTCGGACTGTGTCGTTGGCGTCGGCTGAATAGTTCGAAAACCATTCAATGTTCGGGGTCACGTGAAATGTGGTACCAGAGTTTAGTAGCCACGTGTGTGCAACTTGTGCACTATAGAGGACTTCTCTGATCATCAAATCCTCTAGGGATAGGATGTTGAGCAGCAAGCTCAACTGGAGCCGAATCGGTTGGATAAGCCTGAGCCGTCAAGCGAGATGGATCGGTAAGCCGGTGAGCAACCGAGTTGGCAAGCAACAGAGCCAATTAGCCGGATCCAATCGGTAACTGGAAGCCTAGTATTAGTTTAGACTACTAGGTTGTTATAGTCTTGTATTAAGTGTCAGATTCTCCTGTGAGCATTGAAGTACGCGGTACTTTTGTCAGTCCCACGAGGACTTGTATAAATAGTGCTACTGAGCACAGTTGTATCTACAGAGTGTTTATATCGTTTTTGAATATAGCTTGTACGTTCTGCTCTCTCTGTCTCTCCCGTGTACTTTGTGTATTCTTTGCTTTTCTCTGTTTTCTAATGCTTCCGCAAGTAATCATTTACATGGTATCACAGTGCGAGGGTTGAGAACCTCTGCAGCCGACAAACGCTTGAAAGCAAGCCCTAATAGCTCGTAAGAACAACAGACAGAGAAGTGATGGATAGAGGAGCAGCTAGCTCACTCCCTGTAGAGAAACTCGACAGATCCAACTACGCATTTGGGTCGTACAAGATGCACCAGTACCTACTTGAGCATAGCTACTGGAGTTTCGTCGAAGGAGCCAACGAAACAGCACCTGATGCGACACATAAGGATTTCCTAGTGTGGGAACAATAGGCAAGCAGAGTGATGTACTGCTTCACGTCCAGTGTCGGAGACCAACTGCTGAGCCACATCCGAGACACCAAGACGCCGAAGGAGGCTTGGGGAAACCTGAAGAAGGTTTTCGCCGCGAGCACTACAGCTCGGAAGCTGCAACTCTGACAGGAGTTGAGCAATGTCCGACAGAAGGACATGTCGGTGGCGGATTACACGGCCCGGATCAAAGAGATCTGTGACTTGCTTGCCTCTATCAACGTTACCGTAGAGGAAGAAGAGATGGTACAGTTCTGTCTTGGGGGCCTGGCGTCTAAGTTCAGAGCGTTCCGAACGGCGGTATGTACAAGTGAGAATACGTTGTCATTTTTTGACTTACAGTCGATGCTCCTTGTAGAGGAGAACAACGTCGGTGCGTCAACTAGCGCACCCATTGACAACCGGATGTTGTACACGGAAGCGGATCGGTCCCATGGGCGTGGTGGATGAGGGGGGTCGGCATGCAATGGAGGCGTCCAGCAAGACCAGGAACAAAGGCACAGAGAACGTGTCGATAGCAGTTCCGGACCCTCCGGGAGCAGGGGGAGTCATGGCAGCACCAGAAGACGGCAGGAGAAGACTGCAACGGAATGCTGGTACTGTGGAAAAAAGGGCCACAGAGAAAGAGAGTGCTGGAGAAAATGCACCGATTCAGACAAATCCGGATCCAGCAAGGCCGGCAAGGATGGTCGGCAAAGCTCGCACTATGCGAAGGGATCGGGAGGATCCAAGAACGGTAACGGGCCAGCCTTAGTGATGAAGCACGAGGCAAACTCGGTGAAGAAGACCACTTCCAAATCGGAGGAAGTGTGGTATGTTGATTCCGGTGCGTCGAACCACATGACGAGCCACAAAGAGTGGTTCTCCTTCTTGGAGAAACCGGATCAACCAGGAGTAGTCGAAACCGGAGACGACACTCCTCACCCAATCGTGCACGTCAGAGAAGTCCCTTTGAGCCACATCGGATAGAAGGGGAAGCTTATGAACGTATTACACGTTCCGACAATCACGAAGAACCTGGTGTCGGTCGAACAGATCGTCGACCAGGGGATGCATGTGCGGTTTACACACCTTGGGTGCTCCATCGAGGAAGAGGACCAGATTATTGCGCAAGGGCGCAGAGACGGGAGGATGTTTATCCTCGACACCAATGACGTCGGCACCGCTCTATTTGCAAAAGGACAGAAGGTCGAATCGGACCTCGACCTGTGGCACAAGCGGATAGGCCACGTCAATTACCGGAGTCTTCAAGACCTGCAAACGAAACAAGTTGTTTTCGGTTTGCCGAAGTTCAACGGCCGGAAGGTCCAAGTATGTGAAGCCTACCAACTCGGGAAGCAACACCGGCTTCCATTCCCTACCGAACGTAACCGAAGCCGTAATAAGCTCGACCTTATCCATTCTGATGTGTGGGGACCAGCACAGAATGTTAGTCTTGGCGGGAGTCGATATTTCGTCTCCTTCATCGACGACTATACGCGGCACACCTGGATCTACCTCATTGAGCAGAAGAGTGAAGTCCTCGAGTGTTTCCGGAGTCTCCAAATCATGGTGGAACGGGAATCGGAGAGGAAGATCAAATGCCTACGGTCGGATGGCGGAGAAGAATACTTTTCCGGCCAATTCAACAGTTATCTACACCAAAAGGGAATTCGGCAAGAGTTCAGCTGCAGATACACACCGCAATAGAATGGTGTTGCCGAAAGGAAGAACCAGTCGCTTATTGATGCGGCAAGGGCAATGCTGGAGGAGAAGAGCATGCCCAAATTCTACTGGGCGGAGGCAGTCCAAACGGCTGTCTACATCCAGAACCGGATCGGTGACAAGGTGTCAGCTCACGAGCTGTATTTCGGACGCAAGCCGAATTTGAGACACCTTAAGATCTTCGGTAGCATTGCATTTGTACATGTACCGGATGAGAAGCGGAGGAAGCTGGATGCAAAATCGGAAAAATGCATCCTAGTCGGCTATGCTCAAGAGCAAAAGGGTTATACGTGTTATAACCCCTGGACAAAGCAGGTCAGAGTTCGTCGAGATGTCGAGTTCGATGAATCGCCATCATGGTATTCCTTACCGACTCCGACTTCCGATTCCGACCCGATGCCAGTGGATGAGGCTAGTGAGCCTGAACCGGCCCAGGTAGAGGATGATGAAGCGTGGACTCAGGATGAGAGTCCAGAATCGTTCCGGTTGAGCGGGCCGAACGAGAGACTGAGTCAATCTGACCAATCCGATGAGGAACCGGTGAGTAGTGGAGACTCCTGTTGGGATTACTGTCCCTTTCGGATGGGATGGTCGGATATCGGAGATGAATGCCGACAAGCCCGGTTTCGGTTTCGGAACCGGATGATGAAGACCCCGGCTTCGGAGCCGGATGACGAATGTACCCGGAGCGAGATCCGGATGCGGGGACATATCTGTGAATATGTTTGCCAAGGGCCCTTGAGGCTATAGTTGTAAATAGCCCCAAAGTCATATGTGTATAAATATGACTTAGGGCAAACAGTTTTATGTTGCTTATCATTTTTTCTGTTTTTCCACTCAAGAGGAGTGAAGAGAGAGCAGCCGCGAGAGAGATAGAGCGTGAGAGAGGAAGAGGTCGACGCCTCTGTGTATTTCCGCCGCCTGTGGCGAAGACAACGAGCTCAAGGTCGTCGCCTTGCAGCTCGCCATTGTATATTTCTCTGTGCATAGTTTTGGTTCGGAGTCTTGTACTCCCGTGGTTTTTCCCGTACAGGGTTTTCCACGTTAAATCGTGTGTCCACTCTATTTCTCGCATTTCCCATTTTCTGCAACAACGATTCGTGTGTTTCCTTGGTTGTGGCCGAGAGGTGAAGTTTGGAAAGTGTCGATTGATTTTCCATCAATTTGGTATCAGAGCGGGCTGCTGCAGAAAATGGAAGGCGGCGGCAACGGGCAGCCGGGGATGATGGTGCTGAATGCACAGAATTACGCCGACTGGAAGATCAAGATGGAGGATCTTCTGATTGTTCGGGACCTGTACGAACCGATTGACAGGTCGGAAATACCGAAGGGGGTACTTGAGTCGGAATGGAGGCTTCTGAACCGGAAAGCCGTTGCAACCATTCGGCAATACGTCGACGTGAGCGTTCTACAACATGTGGCGAACGACACCAACGCATATGAGATGTGGCGGAAGCTGTCGGGCCTCTACGAGAGGAAGAATGCGTTGAACCGGACCTCCCTGATGAGGAAGATAGTGAACCTCAAGTACCGGGACGGCGAGAGTATGGTGGAACACGTAAGCACGTTCATGGGATTCGTGAACCAGCTTGCGGCGATCAAGTTCCCGCTGGAGGATGCAATGCAAGCCATCATTCTGATGTGTACATTGCCGGAAAGCTGGGAGAACTTGGTGGTGACTCTCAGCACTTCCTGCACCGAAGATAACTTGTCCCTACAAACGGTAAAGACAAGTATTTTGAACGAAGAAGCGCGTCGGAGAGATAAAGAACCGGCCTCCGATCCGAAGATGTTGTTTACCGAATCGGATCGGGGAAGACAACGGAACCGGAGTCCGCAAAGACGGGAGAAGTCGGGGACCCGGTCGCAGTCAAGAGGAAGGCCCACATGCTTCCACTGTGGGAAGCCGGGGCACTTCCGAAAGAATTGTCGGCATTACCGAAAGGACAACGGAGCCGACGACACCGATTCGAAGAAGTCACCGGAGAGAAACGGTGCATACCGGGGAGCCACGGACCGGAGAGGTCCGGATCGGCGAGGGCAGGACCGGAAAGGAACGACGGCACTCGCGGCAAGTGAAGAGGAGATCATGCTCATCACCGAAGAAGGTGAACTAAACATTGCCGGCGATGAGACGACCTGGGTGGTCGATTCCGGAGCATCGTTCCACCTGACCCCGGAGAGAAGATACTTCTCATCCTACACAGCCGGTGAGCATGGCTGTGTTCGGATGGGAAATGAAGGTACGTGCCGGATTGCCGGCACAGGAGACGTGTGGCTGACAACCCCGACCGGATGCAAAATGCTGCTGAAGGATGTTCGACACGTTCCGGAGGTTCGATTGAACCTGATTTCGGCCGGGAGGCTAGACGATGAAGGCTACACAGGTAGCATCCGGAACGGCGTAATGAAGTTCAGCAAGGGGAGCCTGATAGTGGCTCAGGCCCGGAAGGTCAACACACTATACCTGATGAATGCCTGGTTGTGTCCAGAGGAGTTGAACGTGGCAGCCGACACTGCCGGTGAGCTGTGGCACAAGAGACTGTGCCACATGAGTGAGAAGGGGATGAAGAGGCTTGCAGAAGACAACCTTATTCCAGTGAAGCATGTGCACCTGGAGAAGTGCACCGATTGCCTGGCCGGTAAGCAGAACCGAACCTCCTTCCACTCAAGGCCACCGACGAGACGTAGCGCACCATTGGAGTTGGTGCACACTGACGTGTGTCAAGTAGAAACGAAGTCACATGGCGGAGCCTAGTACTTCGTGACATTCATTGATGACCACAGCCGGAAGCTGTGGACGGCACCGTTGAAGAAAAAGGACCAAGTGTTGTGCGTTTTCAAAGAACTCCACGCGAGAGTGGAAAGGGAATCCGGCAAGAAGCTGAAAGCGATACGAGCGGATAACGGAGGGGAATACCGGGGGCAGTTCGCGGAGTACTGCCGCTCGAAAGGAATCCGGCTCGAGTTTACTGTGCCGAAGACACCGGAACTGAACGGGCTGGCCGAGAGGATGAACCGGACCATAATGGAGAGGGTCCGGAGTATGCTGGCGCATGCGGAATTACCCAAGGGGTTTTGGGCTGAGGCGATGTCGACGGCGACATACGTGATAAACAGATCACCCTCAGTACCTTTGGACGGAGACACGCCGCAGAGAGTGTGGACCGGTAGGGAAGTATCCTACCGGCATCTGAAGGTGTTCGGGTGTCTCGCATACGTGCATGTGGCAAAGGACCGGAGAGGAAAGTTAGATCCAAAGACCCGGCCATGCATATTCCTCGGTTACGGCAATGACGAGTTCGGCTACCGAGTATGGGACCCGGTCGACAAGAAGATATTCCGGAGTCGTGATATCATCTTCATGGAGAACAAGACACTCACCGACTGGGAGTCGGAGAAGAAGATGAAGAGCTCCAAGTCGACCGGTGAGGATCAACTCTACGAGGAGCAGTCCCGACCGGCAAGGGACCGGTTAGCACTCGAGGATCCGGCCGAAGACGGTGAAGAAACAGAACCGGCCGAAGAAGATGAAAATGATACCGGAACCGGCCCCGATCCCGAAATGGATTCGGATGAAGAAGAATCGGAAGAACCGGTTACCGAAGCTCCGGAACGGAGATATCCTCTAAGAGAGAGAAGGGCCCCCCGGAGATTTCCGGAACCAGAGCACGTGCTGCTAACCGACGAAGGGGAGCCAGAGAGCTTTGAAGAAGCAAAGCATGACACCCAGAGCCGCAGGTGGTTGAGTGCATGCAGGACGAGATGGATTCCCTGCATGAGAACCACACATATGAACTTGTGGAGTTGCCGAAAGGAAAGCGGGCACTTCGAAACAAGTGGGTGTTCAAGCTGAAACCGGGAGATGCCGGAAACCCCCCGAGATACAAAGCCAGGATCGTGGTGAAGGGGTTTCAGCAGAAGAAGGGCGTCGACTTCGACGAGATATTTGCCCCGGTAGTGAAGATGACCTCCATTCTGACGGTGCTGAGAATAGCGGCAAGCATGGACCTCGAGGTAGAACAGATGGACGTGAAGACGGCATTCCTTCACGGTGACCTCGAAGAAGAGATCTACATGCAGCAACCGGAAGGATTCGAGAAGAAAGGGAAGGAGCACTTGGTATGCTGGTTGAAGAAGAGCCTCTACGGACTGAAGCAGGCTCCCCGGCAATGGTACCGGAAGTTCGACTCCTTCATGACCGACGAAGGGTACCTCAAAACGCAGTCTGACCACTGCGTGTTTGTGAAGAAGTTCGAAGGAGGAGACTTTCTAATACTCCTCCTGTACGTGGACGACATGTTGATCGTCGGACGGGACCAGGTCAAGATACGGATGCTGAAGAAGGCTCTTCACCGAACCTTCTCAATGAAGGACTTGGGTCTGGCGAGACAAATACTAGGGATGCACATCATCCGGGACCGGAGCAAGAAGCAGTTGTGGCTGTCACAGGAGAAGTACGTGACAAAGGTGCTTAAACGGTTCAACATGTCGGAAGCAAGGCCGGTCGGATCGACCCTCCCGGCAAACTGCAAGCTGTCCAACAAGCAAAGTCCCAAGACAAAGGCTGAAAAGGAGGATATGATGAAAGTGCCGTATGCCTCAGCCGTCGGGAGCTTGATGTACGCCATGGTGTGTACGAGACCGGACATAGGATATGCAGTCAGAGTGGTGAGCCGGTACATGAGCAATCCCGGCAAAGAGCATTGGAATGCGGCCAAGTGGATACTCCGATACCTGAAGGGCACGGCAAACGTGTGCCTCCTATTCGGCTCCGGTAAGCCCGAACTCGACGGCTTCACCGATTCAGATATGTCGGCTGATGCAGATACCAGCCGGTCCACATCAGGGTATGTGATGACGTATGCAGGGGGAGCTGTTTCATGGCAGTCGAGGCTGCAGAAGACGGTTGCGTTGTCAACCACGGAGGCGGAGTACATGGCGGTTGTTGAAGCCGGCAAGGAAATAATATGGATGAAGGACTTCATTAGAGAGCTCGGTATCCGACAGGAGGAGTACCGACTCTACTGCGATAGTCAGAGTGCAATCCACCTTGCGAAGAACGCGGCCTATCACTCCCGGACGAAGCACATCCAGCGAAGATATCACTGGATCCGGGAAAGGATAGAAGACAAGGAGTTCGTGCTGACGAAGGTCCACACGGACGAGAACGGGTCGGATATGCTGACCAAGGTGCTCACACCCGACAAGCTGGAAGCATGCCGGAAGAGGATCGGATTGGAGATACATCCCATGCCGAAGTGAAGGGGGAGTTTGTTGGGATTACTGTCCCTTTCGGATGGGATGGTCGGATATCGGAGATGAATGCCGACAAGCCCGGTTTCGGTTTCGGAACCAGATGATGAAGACCCCGGCTTCGGAGCCGGATGACGAATGTACCCGGAGCGAGATCCGGATGCGGGGACATATCTGTGAATATGTTTGCCAAGGGCCCTTGAGGCTATAGTTGTAAATAGCCCCAAAGTCATATGTGTATAAATATGACTTAGGGCAAACAGTTTTATGTTGCTTATCATTTTTTCTGTTTTTCCACTCAAGAGGAGTGAAGAGAGAGCAGCCGCGAGAGAGATAGAGCGTGAGAGAGGAAGAGGTCGACGCCTCTGTGTATTTCCGCCGCCTGTGGCGAAGACAACGAGCTCAAGGTCGTCGCCTTGCAGCTCGCCATTGTATATTTCTCTGTGCATAGTTTTGGTTCGGAGTCTTGTACTCCCGTGGTTTTTCCCGTACAGGGTTTTCCACGTTAAATCGTGTGTCCACTCTATTTCTCGCATTTCCCATTTTCTGCAACAACGATTCGTGTGTTTCCTTGGTTGTGGCCGAGAGGTGAAGTTTGGAAAGTGTCGATTGATTTTCCATCAACTCCGTTGTGCACTCCCCGCGCAAGGAACCGAGGAGACAGTTCACGCGCAAACAGAAGGGGAAGAAGAAGATGTCGGAATTCGAAACCAGCAACGATGAGTCGGATCGATGTGCACCTGACTTCGGCAAGGAAGACCGAACCGGCCAAGAAGGTCCTCAAACCGGGTAATGGTGAGTTACGCCGGTCCACCCGCCAGAAGGATCCCGTCAAGCGGTACGGGTACAATGAGTACATGGCGCATCACTATGCGTACATGACTAAGGTGGCGGAAGTGCGTGAGCTGGAGAGCTATGCAGAAGCGGCAAAGGACGCCAATTGGCGTGCCGCTATGGAGGAAGAAATGCGGGCACTTGATGTCAACGAGACCTGGGACTTGGTTGACGCACCGAAGGGTGTGAAGCCGATTGGATGTAGGTGGGTGTACAAGGTCAAGTACAACACCCACAGCTCAGTCAACCAATACAAGGCCCGGTTAGTGGCAAAAGGCTACACGCAGAAACTCGGCATCGACTACGATGAGACATTTGCGACGGTTGCGAAGATGACGACCGTTCGTGTTTTGCTCGCGGCCAAGGGGTGGCATCTTCGCCAGATGGATGTGAAGAATGCGTTTCTTCAGGGTGATCTTGAAGAAGAAGTCTTTATGACTCAACCCCCCGGTTTTCAATCGGAGATGAACAAGTCGGCAGTATGCCGGCTGAAGAAGTCGTTGTACGACCTGAAGTAAGGCCCTCGCACTTGGAATGTGAAGATCACGCACCGGTTGCGTAAGATGGGGTTTGCGGCCTCTAAGTCCGACTCTTCGTTGTTCATCTGGCAAGGCTCAGCCGGTCCGGTATGTATCCTACTGTATGTTGAAGATTTAGTCATCACCGGACCGGGTCTTCCAGAAGTCACCCGCGTCAAGTCCCAGTTGTCGGACGCATTTGAGATGAAGGACCTGGGGGACCTTCATTATTTTCTTCGGATCAAGGTGATCTGAACCCCCGACGGCATATTGCTCTCACAACGACATTACGTCTTGAATATGTTGTACAAGTTTGGCATGATAGAATGCCGACCTGTCTCCACACCCTTGGACTGTAACCAAAAGCTTTGTCCCAACTCCGGACCGGCCTGCAACGAGCAACGGTTCCGACAAATTGTCAGAAGCCTTATTTACTTGACTATCACGCAACCCGACATTAGCTATCCGGTCGGAATGATAAGTCAATTCATGCAGAAGCCGACTGTGGAGCACCTTCAGTGCGCACAACGGATACTGTGTTATGTAGGCGGCACGAAGGACCGAGGCCTGTTATACCGGCGTGGTATACCCGAAGAGCTGGTCGGTTACACAGATGCCAACTGGGCCGGCGATGCATCAGATCGCCGATCAACCTCCGGTTACATGTTTTCCCTAGGAAGCACGGCTGTTGCGTGGAGCAGCAAAAAGCAGCCAACAGTTGCTCTGTCGAGCACTAAGGTTGAGTATCGGGGCGCTACCATTGCCACCTGTGAAGCCATTTGGCTTCGGCGACTGCTGCAAGACCTACAGATCAAGGTACCAACCCCGATTCTGGTCTACTACAACAACATAAGCAGCATGCACCTCGCCAAGAACCCCATATTCCATGCTCGCACAAAGCACATAGAAGTGCACTATCACTTCGTGCGTGAGCGTGTCCTGAGCGGTGAGGTCAAACTTCGGTATGTTCACACGGATCGGCAAGTTGCCGACATCTTCACCAAACCACTTGGATCGGAAAAGTTGCATCACTTCACCGAAATGCTTGGTGTTCAACATCTCGACATGCCACACTTGAGGGGGAGAACGGGCAAAGACACTGGAACAGGCAAAGGCAAAGAGACTGCGGATTGCGTCGGTGAGGGAAGAACTAACGAAGGGAGACTCAAGAAGAAGAAAGGAGTTGAGTCGACAAGGGAAGTCGACACGTCTGAACAAGTCGGAACAAGCGGCAGCGGCGGCAGAGTCAAGAAGGACAGAGCCGACCGAAGGAAGAAGGCCAAGACCCGGACATGGTCTGATGTGGTGAAGGGCCTAGAACTAGAAGACGAATCGGGAGCAACCGATTCGGACAAGAGCTGGAACGAATCGGAGATAGTCGATTCGGTTCAACAGACAGATTTGGAAGAGCCGGATCAATTCAAGGCCAAGAGGACGAGAAGGCAGCGAAAGTCGACGCCAACACGAAGGGATCAGCGAACCGGAACGCGCCGAAGTCAAAGTAGCAAGGGAGCTGAATTGGGCCTGTTGAGCAAACAAGCCGACTGAGGAGATCGAGGTGCGCAGAACAAGAGGGGTCGCGGCAAACAGAACTGGACCGGACGAGGAACGTGAGCAAGGCGGAACGACGCCAGGAGAAGTTGGTTGGAAGAACCGACTGCCATAGAGGCTGACACTAGGATCCAACCTCAAGTTGAGCTTGAGTGGGAGTGTTGAGCGGCAAGCTCAACTGGAGCCGAATCGGCTGGATAAGCCTGAGCCGGCAAGTGAGACAGATCGGTAAGCCGATGAGCAACCGAGCCGGCAAGCAACAGAGCCGGTTAGCCGGATCCAATCGGTAACTGGAAGCCTAGTATTAGTTTAGACTACTAGGCAGTTATAGTCTTGTAGTAAGTGTCAGATGCTCGTGTGAGCATTGAAGTACGCGGTACTTTTGTCAGTCCCACGAGGACTTGTATAAATAGTGCTACTGAGCACAGTTGTATCTACAGACTGTTTATATCATTTTTTAATATAGCTTTTACGTTCTACTCTCTCTGTCTCTCCCGTGTACTCTGTGTATTCTCTGCTTTTCTCTGTTTTCTAACACTTCCGCAAGTAATCGTTTACATAGGGTTTCCCCAGATCAGGTGTTTCTCTTTATTGACCACCAGTTAGAAATATTGTGGCCAGCTTTCCTGTAGTGTGTGGAGTACTCGCTTGATTGGCCTGTTTTCGACTTCGACTAATGTCGATTTCCCCTCGTTTTCGATCGGCTGTAGCGTTGACCCGTTATGTCAGCTTGTTCTTTCGTTCGACTCTATCGGTCGAACAACTCGGTCGAGTTGTGGGCTTCTGCCAACTCATCGATAGTTAGTCCCATCAATTTTCGCCGAATGTCCTCTGTGAGGACTTGGCCAATTGTTTCGTCCAAATTCAGGATCGGTCGGCTATTAGTGTATGTCGTGCAGAATACCTCCCAACTCGCTAGCAAGCTCGATAGGAGGGCAAGGGCTTTCACTTCTTCTTCGAAGTTGATCCCTTGTGATGAGAGCTTTGACAACACCCGATTGAAGGTGTTGATGTGGGAGGTTGCCGGATCAGTCTCTCTCATCTTCATGTTGAACAGTTGTTTGATCAAAATCAATTTCGAAGATGAGGACTTATTTTCTTCAATGGCTTCTAGCTTCTCCCTCAATGAGAACATTGTCATCTCTTTCACCATGTTGAAATAGACGTTTTCGGCCATATGCATTCGGATGGTGGAGCGTGCGATTTCGTCCATTTATCTCCACTCCTCGGTTGTCATTGACTCGTTGTGCCTAATGGCTTTGACCTACCTTCGGATGATCAGCACATCCTCCATCATCTCCTTCCACAAGGAAAAATTTTTGCCGTCGAATTTTTTGATATCAACTCTTGTTCCAGATGTTGAAGCCATATTCTTTTTGTGAACTTAAGATTTCTTACCTGGTCTTTTCTTTTAGCTTCTTCTTCTGTTTTCTATTGCCACTGAACAACAAGGTTGGCTCTAATACCAGTTGTTGACAACAAGTGCGTTTTGCGGAAACATGTATGGATCTGTTGTCGGATATGAACAGCAAACAACGCAGACAGAAAGATAGAATAGGCGTAGACTTGCACAGTACAAGCTTTATTGCTTCGTTCTCACTCTCTCTTAGAGATACAATACGCAGAACCAGAGAATCAGTTCTCTGTCTCTTCGTCTCTCTTCCACTCGTCATTCTTTACAATGTTAGGTATTTGCTTATATACTAAGCCCTGCCTTATTAACGAGTTCACACTCGGGCGGATACAATTTGGAAGGAGTCAGCCTTTTATGCCAACACTTTCCTTCGGCTCGTCCAATCCGGTGTCATGAAGATCTGTCATTATGTGCAAATCATGAGGCAGAACCACCGGGGTTATGGACGGGAAGGAAATAGGGCTTACATGCACAACACAAGGAAGGCTTACACAAAGAAGGCACGTGTATTCGAACGTGTTTGTGAAAAGGAGAGGTGCATGGGCAAGCCCGAATCAACCCCTAGTCACAAGGTGAACGAATGCACGTGAGGAAGGCTTACACACGAACACACAGGGAAAAGGCTTACTTATACACACGAGAGACAGAGTTTCGAATGCCTTTGTGAAAAGAGAGGTGCATGGGCAAGCCCAAACAATCCCTTGTTACAAAACACGCGAAAACACAAGCAAGGTTTATACATGGGAGACACAATTTCGAACCTTTGTGAAAGGAGAGGTGCATGGGCAAGCCCAAACGCTCCCTTGCCACAAGTCTCACGAACACACAAGCAAGGTTTACACATGGGAGAAACAATTTCGAAGGCCTTTGTGAAAGGAGAGGTGCATGGGCAAGCCCGAACGCTCCCTTGCCACAAGTCGCACGAACACACAAGCAAGGTTTACACACGGGAGACACGATTTCGAAGGCCTTTGTGAAAGGAGAGGTGCATGGGCAAGCCCGAACGCTCCCTTGCCACAAGTTTCACGAACACACAAGCAAGATTTACACTAACATGCAAGACAAGTAAGTTTGAATGCCTTGGTGAAAGGAGAGGTGCATGGGCAAGCCTGAAACACTCCCTTGTCACAAGACACACAAACAAATGAGCACAAACGACAATAACATATAAGACAAGTAGGTTTGAATGCCTTTGTGAAAGGAGAGGTGCATGGGTAAGCCCGAAACGCTCCCTTGTAACAAGACACACAAACAAATAAGCACAAATAATGATAACAAATAAGCACAATCAAGATTTACACATAAGACAAGTAGATGAAAGAAAACATTAGTTTATATCAATATAATAGATTCTTTTATAATATAAGAATCATGTTACAATGGGTTGGATTTGAATATGAAGGATTGTTTATAAATGAATGGGGGAAGAGAGGTGGAGGAAAGAAGAGAGTGGAGTATAGAAGGAGTTTCTTTGTTGATGATGCCTCTCAATGTTGTTGATCCTTCTTCGTCCACTTTCCAATGGAGTAGAGGTTCCGCATTCCTTCTCACTCCCCCCCTTCTTCACTAGAATAGGCTCTTATTTATAGGTTTAGGATTGTTTGCCTTTTTCTCCTAAAAAAAAGCTTGTCTATATGAATCAACTTTTCTTTTCCTCACTATTTCTGTTTTCTAGCCTCAAATTTCACATGCAATATATTCTTGGAAAGCTCTTTAGGTTAGCTTTGTTATGCATCTTTTCTTTTCTATTTTGGACATTTGACGAGGAAATTATGAGCTTTTTACTCGACCTTGCTCCTCATATCCACGGCTAGCTTTTCTTTTCCCATCTTTTTCTCTATTTTTGTCTACTTTCAAAACCTCTTTTAACTTTTTATCCTTTCATTTATTACTATAGTTGACTTAAGAAATTTAGTTTATTTGGACCACTATTTTATTCTCTTTTGAGGGTGGTTTCACACTACGTGTCGAAAACATCACGACACCGGCTCGTCCGGTTCTCACCTGGATCCCATCTAGAGGAATCTATTTCCCAACCAGACAAACAGGGAAAAAACTGGACACGGAAACTCGGCCATGCATATTCCTTGGGTACAGTGATGATGAGTTCGGCTATCAATTGTGGAACCTAGATAAAAAGAAAGTGATCCAGAGCAGGGACATAGTCTTCATGGAAGACAAGACCATCACCGACTTGGAATCTGAGAAGAAGATAGCCTCCTATGGATCGATGAACAGAGATTGGTTTCAAGCTACAAGGATCCATCTGGTCGGAAGCTGGATGTCAGCCAAAAACCATAGTGAACTGGCCGGACTTGGACAAAGAACCGAACTGGCCAAAGAAGGATCGAACGTCGGAGGAGCTTGAGAGCTTTTACGAAGCAAAGAAATACACTCACAACCGCAAGTGGTTAAGTGCCATGCGGGACAAGATGGATTCCCTACATGAGAACCACATATATGAATTGATAGAGTTTCCGAAAGGAAAGAGAGAGCTCCAGAACAAGTGGGTGTACAAGTTGAAATTGGGAGACGCCAAAAATCCACCGAGGTACAAAGCATGCATTGTGGTGAAGGGTTTCTAGCATAAGAAAGGAGTGGATTTTGACGAGATCTTTGCCCCAATTATGCAGATAACATCCATCCGGACGGTGTTGAGCATAGCGGCAAGCATGGATCTCAAGGTCAAGAAATTAGATGTCAAGAAGGCATTCTTGCACGGTGACCTTGAGGAGGAGATCTACATGCAGCAGCCGGAAGGATTCATCAAGAAAGGGAAGGAGAACCTGGTGTGCCAGTTGAAGAAGAGCTTATACGGATTGAAGCAAGCTCCATGACAATGGTATTGGAAGTTCGACTCCTTCATGACCGACCAAGGATACCACAAGACACAAGCCAACCATTGTGTGTTCGTGAAGAAGTTAAACGGAGGAGACTTCCTAATATTCTTGTTGAATGTGGACAACATGCTAATCGTCGAACAGGACCGAATCAAAATTGGGATGCTAAAGAAGGCCTTGAACCGGTCCTTCTCAATG
This sequence comes from Azolla caroliniana, assembly GCF_043228905.1. Classification (NCBI taxonomy): domain Eukaryota; kingdom Viridiplantae; phylum Streptophyta; class Polypodiopsida; order Salviniales; family Salviniaceae; genus Azolla; species Azolla caroliniana. The sequence continues at coordinate 5,388,870 of NW_028230449.1, read as the reverse complement.
AAAGATTTGGGTTTGGCAAGACAGATATTGGCAATGCATATAGTCCAGGACTGGACTAAGAAGCTATTGTGGCAGTCACAAGAGAAGTACATGACAAAGGTGCTCCAAAGGTTCAGCATAGGGGATGCGAAGCCGGTCAGATCGACACTTTCGACAAACTGCAAGTTGTTCGAAAACAAAGCCCGAAGATAGAGGTGGAGAAGGCAGAGATGACGAAGGTACCGTATACCTCCATAGTCGGAAGCCTAATGTACGCAATGGTGTGTACCCAACCGGACACCGGATATGCAATCGGAGTGGTCAGTCGGTTCATGAGCAATCAGGGAAAAGAGCACTAGGCCGTCGTCAAGTGGATCCTCCAGTACCTGAAAGGCACCTCGAACATGTGCCTCCAGTTCGGCTCCGATAAACCCCTATTGGAAGGCTTTACGGATTCGGACATGTCAGCTGACGTAGATACCAATGGGTCCACATACGGATACATCATGACCTATGCAGGGGGAGCCGTATCGTGGCAGTCGAGGTTGTAGAAATCGGTGGCACTGTCGAAAACGGAAGTGGAGTACATGGCAGTTGTAGAAGCCGGCAAAGAAGTAATCTGGATGAAGGACTTCATCGGAGAGTTAGGGATCTAGCAGGAGAAATTTCAGCTCTATTGCTACAATCAGAGTGTCATCCACCTTGCGAAGAATGTGGCCTACCACTCCCAGACCAAGCACATCCAGACAAGATATCACTAGCTCCAAGAGAAGGTAGAAGACAAAGACTTTTCGCTAACAAAGATCCACACTGAGGAGAACGGGTCGGACATGCTGACCAAGGTGTTGTCAGCCGACAAGCTAGATGCATGTTGGAGACGGATCGAGTTGACAAGACATCCCATGTCAGAGTGAAGGGGGATTTTGTTGGGAAACCAGTCCCTTCGGATGGGATCAGATGAATCCAGAAAGGAGCCGGATCGGATGGATCCGGAAGGTATCCGGATTGGGTCCGGTGTGAACCAGAAGTGAGGACATATTAGTAAATATGTTCTGATGTGACTGTTGAGGTCACTTTTGTAAATAGTCCTATAATTATAAATGTATAAATATAACTAGGGCAATAGAAAAGTAGTGGTCAGTTGGTTAGGAGTTATCACTGTACATAGAGAGAAAGATATACAAAAAGCTTTTCTATTGTAACCGTCGATTGGCGAAGCCGGAGCTCGAGATTGTTGCCTCTTACTCTTGCATTGTTGTACCTCTCCCCTATAGTGATCCTCTTCGGAGTCTGTGTACTCTCATGCTTTTGCCTCTCGAGCTTTTCTACATAAACATCCAGTGTCATCTCGTTGTCTGTGTAAGTGCATTGTTCCTATTTTCTGTTAACCTTCCATTAGTATTTGAAACTCATTTGTGGCCGAGTGCGATTCTCTACAAAACATTGGATGGCAGTCAAATGGCTACTTCGGTACCTAAGAGACACCTCGAACCTGTGCCTTCGATTCGGCTCGAGAAACCCCACATTGGAAGGCTATACTTATTCAGACATGTCGGCTGATGCGGATACCAATCGATCCACGTCCGGATACGTAATGACTTATGCAGGGGGAGTCGTCTCGTGCTAGTCGAGGCTATAGAAGGCCGTGGCATTGTCAACCACAAAAGCTGAGTACATGGCTGTAGCGGAAGCTAGCAAGGAAATAATATGGATGAAGGAGTTCATCAAAGAGTTGGGAATTTGGCAAGATGAAATCCGACTCCATTGTGACAACCAGAGTGTCATCCACCTTGTGAAGAACGCCGCTTACCACTCAAGGACCAAGCACATCTAGAGGAGATACCATTGGCTCCAAGAGCAACTAGAAGAAAGGGATTTTGCTTACGAAGGTGCTGTTAGCCGAAGCTGGACAAATGCCCACAAAGGGGCGGATTGGTAAAGTACTCCATGCTGGAGTGAAGGGGGTAGTTTGTTAGATAACAAGTCCCTCCATATGGGAAGAAGAGAACAAACCAAATCGGGTGGAGTAAGTGGGTAATCCGGCCGAGGCCGAAAACCAAAATCAAAAATCGAATAATAGATTTTATGACCGATTCGAGAGACTATATTTGTAAATAGTCTAAATGTGCCCCATGTGAGCTATATCTATAAATAGCCAGAAAGTTGTATAAGTATAAATACAACTAGGGAAAACATTGTGTGTTGTTGATTATTATTGTATAGTTGGAGCAGGTAGTTGCCTCTGTGACAAAGAGAGAGAGAGAGAGAGAGATTATATTATCATCTTCGGAGGTCAAATATGACCTATGAGACCAAAAATATTACATTTCACATGATATGTGTGAAAATGAGTAGTGACTCTCGATGTTCAAGAACTTTACCAATGAATGTTGCAATCGAGAGTGCACATTGTGGTTGTGAGAGGAATTCATGGAAGGATTGGGCTCAGTCGGAGAGATGTGGAAAGCATAGTCGAATATGATCAAAGGCAGAGCATTGTATCAGGGTGTGATACTCATATTCACGAACTTGTTTAGGGAAAAGTGTGCATAGCCGACCACTCTCATCACTTGTGCCCCAACGCCCTATCTCACATCGCAATGCATGTGAGCTATAAGTCGCATGGAAGAAATGGTTCGAATGGCAGATAACGGTATGGGCTCTAACATGTATCAATGTGTACGGTTTCCCCGTTTCGCAAAGAATATGATTTTGTAGTTAGGTGCAATATGTGTAGTATAATGTGTGAAGCGTGAGCCTCCACATTTGTCCCATGTCATGATACATTGGCATTGCAAAAAGGCCTCATTTACAGAGGAATCTAGTGATGCATCATGAAGCAAGTGTGTTGCATCCCATCTACCAATAGACACTCCACTGGCCTAAGAAGAACGGCCCCATTTTTCTATATATTGCATCCAATCGGAACAAAAAAGTTTGCTTTTATGCGTCTTTTGGATCATTTTGCTTGCTTCCCATGCAATTCTAGGAAGTCGATGTGAGGGACATTTTTGAACCTTAAGCATGTATTCAACAAACCTGTAAGTGTGTGTGTGTGTGTGTGTGTGTGTGTGTGTGTGTGTGTGTGTGTGTGTGTGTGTGTGTGTGTGTGTGTGTGAGAGAGAGAGAGAGAGAGAGTGAGTGAGTTGTAACTCTGTAGCCGTCAATCGACGAAGAAGAGTTCAAGGTCATTGCCTTGAATCCTCTTGTTGTACTCCTCCCCTTATAGTGATTTGTTTCTTGGGGTTTGTGGACCCCCGTTGTTGCTAAGTTTCGTGTGTGTGTGTCGCTCGAACGGGACCATCGGGACCTTGGACCAGGGAGACACAAGGGGTGAGGAAGTGGGATATTCGCCACCACGATTAGCAAATGTTTAAGGAGAATACACACGAGGTTAGGGAGAAATGTAGACAAAAATATACAAGAGTTATGTTGCCAAAATTAGGGTTTGTACAACGGTTAGGTTAGCTACCATGACTTAGGTGATTCTTTTACATAGAAATAGTTTCATCATTATTCAAAAATAGCTAATCAACACACAAGGGGCCGAAAATAATCTAATGAAGGCGAGTCTAGTGGGCTCTGAGCTTGACTACTTCCGACGGCTATGTTCCCTCGATTCGTAGGTCTCGTGCCACTACAACCTCCCTTCCACAACCAGCCACCGAGTTGACCACCATCAAGATGTTGAAGAAGTCGTGGTATAAGGAACCCTAACCCTAACCCTAACTCACAAGTAGATGCAAAACTCACAACCCTAAAACTCATATGAAAGAAGAACCCTACACGCTCATAAGGAACATAAAAACTCTAAACCTCGGGTTCTCTAATATGTTGAGTGTAAAGAATCGATGGTGATTCTTGTGCAGCGGAATAGACCAGAGATATGTGTTGTGAGTGTGTGTGTGTGTGTGTGTGTATGAGAGAGAGAGAGAGAGAGAGAGAGTGTGTGTGTGTGTGTGTGTGTGTGTGTGTGTGTGTGAAAGAGAAACACAAGATAGATAGAATTTTGAACAACAATGGAATACACAAGAAGATGTATTTTACGAAGAAGATTAATCGACCTAATTACAAAGTAGGAGGAGAGTGCTTTATATAGTCTCTCTCTCTCTTCATTAACTACCAAAGCTCATGGGTCATGGGGAATGTGAAAACTCATTAGTTATGTGTCATAGAATATGATTCTATGACACATAGTTAATGTGTAGATAAGAGTGGTGACTTTTGACCATTGAGTGCACACTCTCAAGGGTGTGTTCACACACTAGACTAGGTTGAGCTTGATTCTCAACACGCCCCCTCAACCTCAACTTTGGTCGGCTACTTCGGTTGATGTCCGCTTCGGCTCGTATCCAGTTCGGACGGTATCCGGTTTTCGCTTGTACCCCCCCTCAAGCTTGGCAAGTCAAGGACCATCAATCCAAGGTATGACAAGAATTGCTAAAGCTTGTCAGCTCCTAGGACTTTGGTGAAGATGTCGGTTGTCTGAAGATTCGTAGCGATATGTTGAAGGTCGACATCACCAACCTAAACACGCTCTCGAATGAAGTGATAGTGCAGTTCGATATGCTTTGTGCGTGCGTGGAACACCGGGTTCCGAGCCAGATAAATATTGCTCATGTTGTCGCAGTAAAGGAGAATCGGATCTTTGATGGGAACGCCCAGATCCTTTAATATCCTCTTGAGCCATACGGCTTCACATGCAACCATTGTCACGCCCCTATATTTGGCCTTTGTGCTCAAAAGAGCGACGGTTGGTTGCTTCTTGCTACTCCAGAAGATGGCTCCACTTCCGAGGGAGAAGACAAAACCACAGGTTGATTGTCGATCGGCTTTGTAGCCTGCCCAGTCGGCATCTGTGTACCCCTCGAGTTGAATTGGCGTGGCCGACTTATAGAGAATGCCATAGTCCATCGTTCCGCTCACGTATCGTAGCACTATCTTAGCACAATCCAAATGGATATCTCGTGGCGTTTGCATGAACTGGCTAAGAAGGCCGACCGGATAGCTCAGGTCTGGTTGAGTGAACATGAGGTAGATAAGACTACCGATCAGTTGTCGATACTGAATCGGCTCACACTCTGTGGTGCCAGAATTGGCATCTAGTTTGAGGTTTCGGTCGAGAGGTGTTGCCACAAAATTGCACTCAGTCATCCCGAACTTGTATAACAAGTTGAGAATGTAGTGTCGTTGGGAGACCATAATCCCGGCTGGAGTCCGAATTACCTCGATGCCAAGGAAGTAGTGGAGCTCTTTCATGTCCGTCATCTTGAATTTGTTGGAAAGGAGGGATTTGACCTTGTTGATGTCGACTAGATGCTCACTTCCAATGACCAGATCATCCACGTATAGGATGATGACGATCGAACTTTCGGAATCGCTTCTTACATACAGAGAATTGTCGGATTTTGACATTCGGAAACCGATTCGATGAAGATATTGTGTTATCTTCGAGTGCCAAGCACGTGGTGCTTGCTTAAGGCCGTAAAGGGGCTTCTTGAGTCGGCATATGGCTTTCAGATGAATGTTGGAATTGAAGCCGGGTGGTTGTATCATGTACACCTCCTCTTCTAATTTGCCTTGAAGAAAAGCGTTCTTGACATCCATCTGGTGGAGGTGCCACCCTTTCGTTGATTCAAGCGCTATCACAGTTCGCACGGTTGTCATCTTTGCCATCGGGGCAAAGGTCTCTTCATAGTCAACGCCATGTGTTTGTGCGTAGCCCTTTGCTACAAGTCGAGCTTTGTAGCGGTTGACGGAACCATCAGCATTATACTTCACTTTGTATATCCATCTGCAGCCGATTGCCTTCTTGTGCGGTGACTGAGGGACGAGATCCCATGTCTCATTCTTGCTGAGAGCTTGCATCTCCTCGTTCATCACTTTGACCCATCGCGGATCTTTAGCGGCTTCGGCAAAGCTCTTTGGTTCTCGAATTGCTGCCACCTTCATCATAAAGGCATAGTGGTATGCCATATAGTCGTAGCCGAATCGGCTAAGCGGATTCTTCTCTCGGGTGGAGTGACGGAGTTTCTCATTTGCCGATGTGAGTGCTTTCTCAACTCCGAGTGACCTCGTAAGAGACACATCAAAGCCATCGAACTCACTATCGAGTGGATGAGTCGATTCGTTGATGTTGAAGTGATCGTTTTCATATTCTAGCATTTTGGCCTTCCCTTTGTCCATCTTTGGACTTGGCCGAGATATGATTTGGTTGCTTAGAGGCTCTTGTGGTCCGCTCAATCTGGTTGAGATCGGACTCTCTTTGAGTATTGAACTTAGTTTATCATCATCTTCTGTGTTGTCGAGGTCGTTTGTAGATGGCTCAGGAGGAGTCGGCTCGTGTTTGTACCATGATGTCGATTCGTCAAAGACGACATCCCAACTTACACAAGTCTTCTGAGTAGAGGGGTTGAAGCACTTGTACCCCTTTTGCTCCAGTGAGTACCCCACGAGGATACACTTCTCTGATTTTGGGTCAAGCTTCTGCCGCTTCTCATTGGGAATGTGTATGTATGCAATGGTGCCGAATATCCTTACATGGGATAGATCCGTGTTGAGAGACAAGCTCAACATCGGCCGGATCGGCTGAAGAAGCCGAGGACCGGATCGGTTGGGACCGATCGATTAGGCCGAATGCATAAACCGGGAGGCCGTTAGGAAAGATATTCCGTGAGGAATATATTTGGGAGTTAGTGTAGGAGCTCTTAAAGAGCATTGAAGTACAGTCAGTACTTCGGTCAGTCCTTCGAGGACTTGTATAAAAGTGTTCATGGAACACACATATGTATAGAGTAGTGAATCGAGATCTTTTTTTGAATATAGTTCTTGTGTTTTCTCTCTCTCACTCTCTCTGTCCCTCCCGCGTATACTGCGTAAGCTCAAGCTCTCCATTAAACCTGAGTTTTATTCCTTCTGTTCGGTCTTCATACTTGCTTCCGCACGTTACTTTTTACATGGTATCAGAGCGCGAGGGTTGAGAACCTCTCTGCAGCCGACACAGCTTGACGAAGAAGAACAAGAAGAACGATTGATAGAGGCATGGCGAGCTCGCTTCCAACAAAGAAGCTCGACAGAACCAACTACGTGTCTTGGTCTTACAAGAAGTTATGTCGAAGGAGCTAATGACGCGGCACCCGAATCGACACACAGAGACTTCCCGTCGTGGGAGCAATCGGCGAGCAGGGTATTATACTGCTTCGCGTCGTGTGTGGGCGAACAGCTATTAAGCTATGTTCGGGATGCAAAGACGCCGAAGGGTGTGGGAAAATCTGAAGAAGATCTTCGCCGTGAGCACCACAGCCAGGAAGCTTCAGCTCCGACAGGAGTTAAGCAACCTACGATAACGCGACTTGTCGGTGGCGGACTATACCTCGAAGATCAAGGATATCTGCGACTCCCTCGTCTCCATAGAGGTGAACATCGAGGAGAGCGAGATGGTCCAGATCTGTCTCGGAGGTTTGGCGTCGAAGTTCGGAGCGTTCCGGACGGCTGTGTGTACCCAGGAGAATATGTCGTCCTTTTTCGACTTACAGTCAATGCTCCTGGTAGAGGAGAACCACGCGGGTGCGTCTACAAGCACGCACACCGACATTAGAATGTTGTACACGGAGGGAGATAGGCCCCGTGGACGTGGAGGACGAGGCGAGTCGGCGTGCAATGGAGGCGGCCGACGAGATCAAGGAAGAAGGCACCGAAGTGATGCCGACAGCAACTCTGAACCCTCCGGAAACAGGGGGAGTCGAAGCGATGAGAACCGGCAAGGGAAGGCCATCGCGGAGTACTGGTACTGTGGCAAGAAAGGCCACAAGGAAAGTGAGTGATGGAAGAAGCGCGCCGATTCGGAGAGAACCGGTTCCAGAAACGGCTCCGGACATACCGACAAGGGAAATCGGCAGCGATCACACTACGTCGAAGACTTCGGGAGAGCCAGAGAAGGGTCTGCCTTCGTGACGAGACACGAAGCAAAGTCAATGAAACGGATCACCCCGAGATCGGACGAGGTGTGGTACGTAGACTCCGGCGCATCAAACCACATGACGAGCCATAAGGAGTGGTTCTCGTACCTTGAAAAACCGATACAACCTGGAGTAGTCACAACTGGAGACGACACTCTGCATCCGATCGCGAATGTCGGAGAAGTTCCCCTTAGCCATGTCGAGCAGAAAGGGAAACTCATGAACGTGTTGCACGTTCTGACAATCACGAAGAACTTGGTCTCGGTCGGACAGATCGTCGACCAAGGGATGGAGGTTCGGTTTACACACCTCGGGTGCTTCATTGAGGAAGAAGGCCATGTGATTGCGCAAGGGCGCAAAGACGGGAGGATGTTCATCCTCGACTCCACTGACGGCGGCACCGCAATGTTCGCGAAGGGAAGAAAAACCAAGTCGGACATCAACTTGTGGCACAAGCGGATAGGCCACGTCAACTACCAGCGGCTTCAAGATCTACAATCAAAACAGGTAGTGTTCGGATTGCCCAAATTTAGGCGTCGAAAGGCACAAATTTGTGAAGCCTGCCAACTCGGGAAGCAACACCGACTTCCTTTCCCAAACGAGCAAAACCGGAGCCGGAACAAGCTCGACCTTATACACTCCGATGTATGGGGGCCGGCACAAAACGTTAGTCTGCGGTCGGATGGCGGGAAAGAGTACTTCTCCGGACAATTCAACGGTTATCTACAACAAATGGGAATTCGGCGCGAATTCAGTTGTAGATACACGTCGGAGCAGAACGGCATGGCCGAGAGGAAGAATCGGTCAGTTGTGGAAGCGGCACTGGCAATGCTGGAGGAGAAGCGCTTGCCCAAGTTCTACTGGGCCGAGGCGGTAAGGACCACGGTATACATCCAGAACCGGATCGGAGACAAAGTGTCGGCGCACGAGCGTATTTCGGAACGAAGCCGAACTTGCGACACTTGAGGGTGTTCAGTAGCATTGCGTATGTGCATGTACCGAAGGAGAAAAGGAGGAAGCTGGATGCAAAGGCTGAGAAATGCATCTTGGTCGGTTACTCGGACGAGCAGAAGGGTTATAAGTGCTATAACCCTCGCACCAAACAAGCGCGTGTCAGCCGCGACGTTGTGTTTGACAAGTCCGCATCCTGGTACCTACCCCCGACTCTGAACCCTGCCCCCAATCCGAGCTCTGACGATGAGGTCAACGAGGCCGAGATGCCTCCGGATGAGCCCGAAATCGAGACCCGCGAAGACAGTCCGATTTCACTCCGTTTAAGTGGACCGATTGGACAACTGAGTCAGTACGACCAGTCCGATGAAGAGCCGGCAAGTAGTGGAGACTCGGCTGTGCATTCCCCGCGCAGGAAGCCGAGGAGATGGCTTACGCGCAAAGAGAAAGGGAAGAAGAAGGTGTCGGATTCCGGCACGGATAGGAACGAGTCTGACCGATGCGAGTCTGACTCCAAGGGAACCGGTGACGGGTCTTTAAAGGTGAAGACCGCGCTGACCGAGAAGGCCTCGACATCGGCTAATGTGAGATTACGCCGATCTACCCGCCAGAAGAATCTTGTTTTGCGGTTTGGATACAACGAGTACATGGTGCATCATTATGCGTACATGACCCGTGTAGCGGAAGTGCGTGAGCCGGAGAGCTACGCAGAAGCGGCTAAAGACGTGAATTGGCGTGTCGCGATGGAGGAAGAGATGCACGCATTGGCGGAGAACGAGACATGGGGCCTGGTTAACGCACCAAGAGGGGTAAAACCGATCGGGTGTAGGTGGGTGTACAAGGCTCGGCTAGTGGCAAAGGGCTACGCGCAAAAACACGGCATCGACTACAATGAGACGTTTGCGCCGGTCATGAAAATGACGACCGTCCGTGTTTTGCTCGCAGTAGCTACGGTGAAGGAGTGGCACTTACATCAGATGGATGTAAAGAATGCGTTCCTGCAAGGTGACCTTGAGGAATAGGTGTACATGGTACAGCCCCCCGGATTTCACTCTGGAACGAACTCCTCGGCAGTATGCCGACCGAAGAAGTCCCTTTACGGACTGAAGCAAGCCCCGCGTGCCTGGAACGTGAAGATCACGCAACAACTGCGTCGGATGGGCTTCATCACGTCAAAATCGGACTCTTCCCTGTTCATCCGGAAAGGTCGACTCGGACCGGTTAGTATTTTACTATATGTTGATGACTTGGTCATCACCGGCGCCGACCTACGTGAAATCGACCGCGTGAAGCTCCAGCTTGCGGCATCGTTCGACATGAAGGATCTGGGGGACCTTCATTACTTCCTCGAGATCGAAGTGATCCGTACCCCCGAAGGCATATTGATCAACCAACGCCATTATGTGTTGAGTATGCTCTTCAAATTCGGGATGGCCGACTGTAAGTCTGTCTTGACTCCTCTGGATAGAACCTCAAGCTTCGCCCCAATTCCGGAAAGGTATGCGACCTGACGAGGTTTCGACAAATTGTTGGAAGCCTTATCTACTTGACAATCACCTGACCCGATCTCAGTTATCTGGTCGGGGTGATCAGTCAGTTCATGGCGCGACCTACCGAGGAGCACCTTCAGTGTGTGCAACGTGTACTGCAGTACGTAAGCGGCTCTAAGGACCGGGGACTGCTATATTGGACCGGTACATCCTCGCAGTTGTTTGGCTACACCGATGCTGATTGGGCTGGCAACGCCACCGATCGTCGATCCAGGTCCGGATGCGCGTTCTCCCTCGGGAGTGCCGCGATCGCGTGGAGCAGTAAGAAGCAGCCGACAATTGCACTGTCGAGCACCGAAGCTGAGTACCGAGGAGCGGCTGTTGCGACCTGCGAAGCCATATGGTTGAAGCGGCTACTTAAGGACCTACAAGAGGAGGTGTCAGATCCGATGACAATCTACTGCAACAACCTCAGCAGCATCCAGCTCGCGAAAAACCGCGTTTTCCACGCACGGACCAAGCACATTGAGGTGCACTACCATTTCGTCCGTGAGCGTGTCCTTTCCGGTGAAGTCGAACTTCAGTACGTTCCGACGGATCGGCAGATTGCCGACATCTTCACTAAGCCCCTTGGTTTGGACAAGTTGCGGCAATTCTCCGGTGCGCTAGGATTGCGTCACCTCGATGTGCCAAACTTGAGGGGGAGAACAGTCCCAAACGACCAAGAAAAGCAGCAGGAAAGAAGCGGAGGCCGCGACACCGAGTCGGTTGACTCGGTTGTTGACTCGGTTGTCGAGTTCGACTTCAGATCAGCTGAAGAAGCCGAGGGCGGACTTGCGGAAAAGTCTGAAAGCGGACAGAAGGGGAGCAACCGAAGGAGAGAGCCGAAGCCAACCACACATGGGGAAGATGACGCCACCAAGGGCGAGAAGACCGAAGACGAGTTGGAGACAGCCAACTCGGACGGGAGCGAAAACCGATCGGAGGTAGCCGAGTCGGTTCGGATGTTTGATTCAGATACGCTGAATCAACCGAGGCCCAAGCGGAAGAAAAGGCAGCAGGAGAAGCGTCAACACCGCAACAACAGAAGAGCTTATATGGGCCGCATGAGCAGACAAGCCGACCGGAAGGGTCGAAGCGTGCGGAGTCGAACAAGTCGAGGAGCGCGAGCGAGGCGTGAAGCCAGGAGGAACCGGAGCTGTGAGCCCGAGGATCCCGAAGAGCCTCGAGTTGAGCTTGAGGGGGAGTGTTGAGAGACAAGCTCAACATCGGTCGGATCGGCTGAAGAAGCCGAGGACCAGATCGGTTGGGACCGATCGGTTAGGCCGAATGCGTAAACCAGGAGGCCGTTAGGAAAGATATTCCGTGAGGAATATATTTGGGAGTTAGTGTAGGAGCTCTTAAAGAGCATTGAAGTACGGTCAGTACTTCGGTCAGTCCTTCGAGGACTTGTATAAAAGTGTTCATGAAACACACATATGTATAGAGTAGTGAATCGAGATCTTTTGTTGAATATAGTTCTTGTGTTTTCTCTCTCTCACTCTCTCTGTCCCTCCCGCGTATACTGCGTAAGCTCAAGCTCTCCATTAAACCTGAGTTTTATTCCTTCTGTTCGGTCTTCATACTTGCTTCCACACGTTACTTTTTACAATCCGGCTTCTTCCCATAGTATTTCTCATGCGGGGTGACCGCATGCACTCCGGATGTTGTGCACCGGTTCATGAGGTAGACGACTTGGGCATATGCTTCTCATTTAGCATGGCCCTTGCTACTTCGAGGATGTGCCGATTCTTGCATTCGGCTACACCGTTTTGTTGCGGTGTGTGTCGGCAAGTGAATTCTCACCGAATTCCTTCTTGTCGAAGGTTTGCCATGAACGCATCGAAGAAGTATTCATTTCCTCTGTTTGACCGAAGACATCGTACATGACGCCCAGTTTTCTTTTCAACTTCGCTTTTGAATTTTTGGAAGTCATCGATGAAGGTAACATAGTATCGACATCCTTCGAACGTAGCCGTTTGTGCCGGTCCCCACACATCCAAGTGGACTACGTCCAATAGGCCTTTGCTCACGTTCCTCTCCTTCGGGAACGGGTGCCGATGTTGCTTGGCGAATTGGCATGTTTCACATACTCCTTCAATCTCTTTCTCTTTGAAGGTCGGGAGCCCGATGACGACTCCTTTCGATTGCATCACCTTGAGTTTGTTGAGATTGATATGGTCGATTCTTTTATGCCATAGCTCTATGTCGGTGTTGAATTTGAGGCCCTTTGCAAACATGGCCGATTTTACCTCGTTCACTTCGAGGATAAACATTCGGCCTTCCCTTCGACCACGAGTAATTAGTCGGCCTTCCTTCTTGATGAAGCAACCTCCTTGGTTGAATCGAACTTGCATCCCTTGCTCCACAATTTGGCGGACTAAGACCAAATTCTTCGTTATGGTGGGTACATGTAAGACCTTTTTTATGCAAGTTTGTTCACCTTCTTTCCCGAATGGGACATTGCCGACATGCCGAATCGGATGAGTGGTGTCGTCTCCAGTCTCGACATAACCGGATCTATCCGGCTCTCGAAGGTCTTTGAACCATTCTTGATGGGACATCATATGGTTCGAAGCACCAGAGTCGACGAACCATACATCTTCCGGATTGGAGGCATTAGTCAAAGTAGAGGCCAGCATAGAATTTGCTCTATGTTTCATTACAAACATTCCGCCATGATCTTCATAGTCGGAGTTGGTGGCGTAATTGGTGAGTTGTCGGCTTGTGGAAGCTGACTCGCGCTTCTTCTTTCGGCACTCTTCTTCATGGTGGCCGACTTTTCCACAATAACTGCATTTGATCGAGGTTTGTTGGCTCAGACCGGAATGGAAGCTCCCCCTTCTTCTGAAGGTTCCTCGATGGTTTTCGTTGTCATGTGGTTCTTCACACACGATATAAAAAATAGTAAAATAATTATTTAAGATTAGCTTAATGTATTGATATGGAAAGATAGATGTCTTCAAGAGCTTCATAATGTATTTTACTACACATGAAATGGATAAACAAGTATCAAGTTATGTGAGTGTGAAGTTTGAGAATATTGGGAAAAACAAAATTGTGAGATATCCCACATAGATAGGACAACATTGGATCCCATATTATATAAGGAGAGCCAAAACCTATTACTTTATGTCTATGTGTGAAACACAGAATGTTCAAGGTGACTTGGGCTAAACTGTGTGGATGAATGGCTCAAATGATATTGCGTCACAACGTATGGTTCAGTCGGGATGTGCGTGTGTGTAGGCGTGCGTGCGGATGCGTACACAGCTCGGTTGGGACGCGCGTGTGTGTGAGCGCTAAACTGTGTGGATAAATGGCTCAAATGATATTGCATCACGGCGTACAGCTTAGAGATCTAGGTACTAAAGTAAGCTTAAGATAAGGATAAAGTAATGATAGATAGAAAGGAGAAAGAGAAAGAAGGTTGTCAATCCACCCGACCACCCCCGAGCGAAGGGATCGAGACGGACTCGAGCCTCGATCGGCATCCCATACCACCGTCGTGGCGTCGAGTCGTACCTGGTGCTGGCGCGCTCGCTACAAGAGTTGACCCACCACAAGAGCAGAGTCTCGATGTAGTCAAAAAGATGATCAAATGAGGGTAGCTAGGCCTCTTATTTATAGCGATACCCAAGGCCCCCAGGCAAGTTCACACTTGGCCTAAGGGGTTGTCTCAATCCTGAGGATTAAAAGTAATCCTCCCCTTCTTTACACTCTCGTTTAACCCTCACACTTATCCATGTGTATAGAATACTACGGTAAATTCTCACCACGGGATATTAAATGGTCATGCCCGTAACAATGTGTGTGGACGACTGCGCGTGTGTGCGGACAACTGCGCGGTCGAGACTTGCACTATCGTGAAGATTCGCGCGTGTGTGTGCTACTCGAGTGACCATCGGGGTCTTGGACTGGGGAGGATGTTCGCAGAATTATCGAAGAGATGACGATCAATGTAAGATTAGATGAAATTTGTTCACTTGAGAAGAAGAAAGATTGTACACTTGAGAAGTAGAAAAATATGAAGAAGATAAAGACAAATATAATTATATTGATGATAATGGTGTTGGTGATATCACATATTGAGCCCCCCTTACACAAGCCCAACTAGAGGCTTTTATAAGTCTTTCCATGCTTGTGACATGCACAAAACCATGGGCTAAAACCATGGTTTTGTGCACACGGTTTTGCTTATGCCATGCACAAACCATGGGTTTAGAACCATGGTTTTGTGCACATGGTTTTGTTTCATCTATAATTCATATATGAAAAGTAAATACATAAAATCTACACTATATGATAGTTGTCCTAGTGGTAAGGCAATTATCTTGTATCTTAGAGGTGCAAGGTTCAAACCTTGCTTGCACCCCTCTGTATGAACTCAAGTGCCACTAGGCTTTAGGAGGATTATTTGCTAAGTGTATGTGCAATGTTGCACATCCTTGGTTTATTCGTCTCACTCGGTTTTGTTGGAGACAAAGTCGTCTGTGCGGAAGATCAAGTAGCATTTGATTGTGTTCTGAATACCTGCGTATGACAGTTTGTAGGTCGTTGCACAGAGAGAGAGAGAGAGAGAGAGACAGAGAGGCACACAAGACTCCTTATTCCATAAAGCAATAATACAACACCCAACCTTACAAAAAGGTTACAAGGTCACTATATATAGTGACCGACTTAGGGCAACTACCCTTTATGCTAATTACATAAATGGCCAAAACGGGATAGTGTGAATACGTCCATTATACACATGTATTCGACACTCCCCCGTAATGGGCGTATACATGGGTTATCTAAGATTACAGGTATAGACTTAGGTTCTCGGACATATCAGCTTTGTTCGAGTCGGCAGGGTCCGAATGCAGAAGACCGAACTGGTCGGGTCGGAACAGTTGAAGCCGATCATTAAGGAACTGATGTCGGTTGTCGGAAACCATCCTGCGCTGTGTCCGGCTCTAACCGGACTGGTTTGTCGTTACGCCCATCTGATGCCGAAGAGACCGAAAGCGGTCTGCCGAAAGACACTTGGTCATTCCATCTGCGACATTGTCGGTTGTGGATATTTTCTCTAGACCGATTTTCCCTGAGATGACGCAGTCCCGAACGAAGTGATATCGAACGTCGATATGTTTGGAGGCGTTGTGGTGAACCGGATTTTTTGACAAGGCAACAGCACCTTGACTGTCGCTGTAGACAACTGGGGCCGAGTCATGGTCGACTTGTCGAAACGTGTGCGCCAGCCGACCGAGCCACAAAGCTTCTTTTGCTGCGTCGGACGCAGCTACATATTCTGCTTCGGTCGTTGAGGTCGCTGTGCACTCCTGAAGTTTCGACTTCCACGAGATTGCTCCATTGCCGAATTTGAAGCAGTATCCGGTTGTTGATTTCCGACTGTCTATACAGCCGGCGAAATCCGAGTCGGTGTAACCGACTACGCCTGAGGTTCGGTTCGGACCGAAAAGAATGCCGTGGTCTTTTGTGCCAGCCAGATATCTGAACACATGCTTGACTGCGTTCCAATGCGATCGGCCAGGATTGTGCATAAATCTGCTAACGACTCCTACGGCATGAGAGATATCAGGCCGTGTCGCGACCATCAGGTACATAAGGGAGCCGACTGCCGGTGCATACGGTACCGACTTCATATCTTCCCCCTCCGGACCGGATGTCGGGCAGTCTCGCTGAGAGAGCCGAAGATTCATGGGGAGCGGGGTTGAAGCAGATTTGGCTGATTTCATGTTGAAGCGTTCCAAGACACGTCCGATATAGTCGGTCTGAGACAAAAAAAGATGTCGTTTATCGCGATGCCGACTAATCTTCATGCCAAGGATGTGTCGTGCCGGACCGAGGTCCTTCATGGCAAACTTCAACCGCAGTTGCCGAATGAGATCGGCAAGTTCGCCCGCGTGGCGTCCAGAAATTAGCATGTCGTCCACGTAAATGATGAGGAAGATGGGTGATCCATCTTGAGCTGTGTTGGTAAAGAGACAATGGTCCTCATCGCTTTTTGAGAAGCCGATCGATTGGATGAAGTCGTCGAACTTCTTGTACCATTGTCGCGGTGCCTGTTTGAGGCCGTATAGACTCTTCCTGAGGCGGCAGACTAGATGTTCTTGGCCAGTTGCCACGAAGCCTTTTGGCTGCTCCATATAAATTTCCTCCTCGAGATCACCATGGAGGAAGGCTGTTTTGACATCTAGCTGAATCAGCTCCAAGTTGTCGGCTGCCACTACGCCGAGTAGAAAACGAAGGGTTGTCATTTTCACCACTGGTGAAAAAATCTCGTCGAAGTCGACGCCATATTCTTGTCGGAAGCCCTTCGCAACTAATCTGGCCTTGTACTTTGGGGTGGTCGAATCAGACGTCTCTTTTAGTCGATAAACCCACTTGCAAGGAAGAGCACGTCGATTCTTAGGTAATTCGACCAGATCCCAGGTCTTGTTTGCCCGAATGGAGTGCATTTCCGACTCCATCGCCAGATGCCAGGTGGCTGAATCGACAGAAGTCGATGCTTCTTCGTAAGACGTCGGTTCGCCGGCGTCGGTGAAGAAAATTCCAGGAGAATACCTCTCCGGAGGTTGCGACAATCTCTCGGATCGTCGAGGTATGATTGGACTGGTCGCATCGGGTATCGTGGTCGGATGGTCCGAAAGCGGATTGTTCTGCTGTGCCGAGTCGGGGTTGTCCGAGTCGGTAGTGTAAGGTTCAGCTACCCGTGAAGCTGACCGTGTGTTGAGAGCGGGGCCTTCTTGAAGGGTCGGCACATCGGAAAATGTTACCCTTCGGACTTCGATCGGTTTTTCGACTGATGGATTCATAGCCGACTCGTTGAACACAACGTCCGAACTTCGAACGATTTGTCTGCGTTCGGGGTCCCAGAGTCGGTATCCCATTTCGCCGTCGGATCCATATCCGAGGAAAATGCATTTCCTGGACCGAGGTGCAAGTTTTCGGCGATCATCTTTCGGAATGAGGGCGTACGCCTCGCATCCGAAGATCCTCAGCTTGTCGTAATTCGGCTTACTGCCGATCCATAGTTCCTGAGGAATTTGAAGTCCTAGAGGTCTACTTGGCGACATATTGATTATGTGTACTGCCGTGAGTAGAGCCTCTGCCCAGAAGCCATCCGACAGTCCGGAGTGTTGGAGCATGGAGACTATCCGTTCTTGGATTGTGCGATTCATGCGTTCGGCAATCCCGTTTTGCTCCGGGCTGTGTGGTGCCGTAAATTCACGTCGGATGCCGCGTTGTCGGCAGAATTTGACGAATTCTTCTTATTTGAACTCTCCCCCGTTGTCGGTTCGAAAGCATTTCAGCTTTCGGTCGGTTTGATTTTCTACCATAGCGAGCCAATCGGTGAAGATCGAGAAGACACGATCTTTAGTGCGAATTGGATAAGCCCACACCTTTCGAGTCGAATCGTCAATAAAACTGACGAAGTAAGAGGCACCACCAAGAGACTGATGCGGCATTGGGCCACAGACGTCCGAGTGGACTAAATCGAGGGGTCTCGTTTCTCTTGGTGCTGATGTCGGGTGTGATGCGGCTGCTTGTTTGCCATACTAACAATGCTCGCAGAATTGATGGTCGGAGAAGGAGAGTTTAGGGATGTATCCGGCTCTAGATAGGTGCGTGATGCCGGCCTTGCTGAGGTGTCCTAATCTTCTGTGCCATAGTGATGACACAGGAATATCCACCAAAAACAGGTTACCCTCTCTGAGCGTAACATGTAACGGATACAATGAGTGTATCTTGGGTCCTCTAGCAAGCAGGAGGTTCCCCCTGTGGAGTGTCCACCCTCCCGAAGAAAAACCGGCACGAATGCTGTCTTCATCTAGTTGTCCGACTGAGATCAATGGCCTTGAGAGCTCGGGTACATGTCGGACATTGTGAAGTACAAGTGTAGAGCCACCTGCAAGGTTGAGCTCTACTGTGCCGATTCCAATGATGTCATAGTGTTGCGAGTTGCCGACCCGAACTGAGTCGGAGTGACGGATCGTATATTGCCGAAATTGGGATCGATGAGGAGTCACGTGAAATGACGCGCCCGAATCTAAGAGCCATGTGCTCGATTCTTCAGTCGTGAGTAGAACTTCTGATCCGACTGGATTTTCGATTGATAGTATATTCGGGTCGTCCGGTAGTACATCAGCTGAGAAGCTGACGTAATTGATCTCCTCATGCCGGCCACTCTTCTTGTTGTTCTTGTTCTTGAGTGCGCGGCAGTCGGCTTTGATGTGTCCGGGTTTCTTGCAATAGTTGCAGATTCGGTTATCCCGTGACTGGCTCCGTCTTCGCTGATTGTTCGGCGGCCGTGAGGAATCTCTTCCTCGTATGTTCGATCGGTCTGTCGAACCTTGTACTACATAAGCGTCGTCTGTTGAGTCTTTGGCGAAAGACTTTCTCCGAGCTGCTTCGGTCAGGATTGCGCTCGTGACTTCGGAGTATTTAACAGCCGTGGTTGACGCGTTGCACACGGTTGTGACGAAAGTTTCCCATGATGAGGGAAGGCTGCTCATGAGTATCATTGCTCTGAGTTCATCCTCGATTGCCGTCCCCTGAGATGAGATTTGGGAGCTTATGCTTTCGTACTCATTGAGATGTGCTTGAACCGAATCGGATTCTTTCATCCGCAAGTTGTAGAGGCGCCGGATCAGAAACATCTTCGTTGCGGCGACCTTCTTTTCGTAAGTGTCCGACAGTGTTTTCCACAGTTCGAATGCTGTCATACACGATTGCACCGTAAAGTATACCGATTCCGATAGGTGCATCCGAATCGTGGCGCGGACGATTCTGTCCAGCTTCTGCCACTCAATTGGTTTGTATCCTTCTGGAGGTTCTTCATTTTCGATGGGATCGATTTGCCCCTTGACTATGAGATAGTCCTGCATTTGTTCCTTCCAGAAGTTGAAGTTCGATCCATCGAACTTTCGTAGACTCATTTCTGACGAGCCGGATGTTGATGCCATCAAGTTCGGTTTTGGTTGACGAAGCTCGGTTCGGAGTTGACTACGAACCTTGTTGGAGTGCAGCCAGTTGGCTCACCCGATATCGTTCTAGTCGGATTTGAACCCGAGTCGGTTCGGCTTCGGAACTTGCTCGAATTGACTCCGGTAACTTGAGGGACAGAACCGACTGGTCTTCCCGAATGTTGCCGAGTCGGAGTGAGCCCGGTTCGCTTCGGATATATATGCCGAATACCGATTATTGAAACCGATTATCTGGACCGATTCTGCTTCGGGTGGCTGCAGCGACGAGAGAGACAGATCCAACTGATCCTCCCGAATGTCGATCAGCCAGATGAAGCACGAATTTGGGGTTGTTGTCTTGAGACCGATCTGCACCGAGTGGTTACAACGAGCGGCGAGCAGCGTTTGATGACCTCTTCGGATGCCGTTTAACCGAATGGAGCACGATCGTGTCAAAGTTGCACAAGGGGATTTCACCTCGAGCGGTTACGATCACAAGGAACGGAGTACAACCTGCTGGCTTACTCCAAGCAAAGATGATCTAACGCGATGAGATGCAGGCCTCGTTTTTCTTCTTCTTCTCTCTTTTTCGAATGACGCAGGAAACCGAATGCTGAGACGACGGCCGACAGCGGATTGAAGGACCGACTACTGTGCAGGCTCTGATACCAGATGTTGGAGACAAAGTCGTCTGTGCGGAAGATCAAGTAGCATTTGATTGTGTTCTGAATACCTGCGTATGACAGTTTGTAGGTCGTTGCACAGAGAGAGAGAGAGAGAGAGAGACAGAGAGGCACACAAGACTCCTTATTCCATAAAGCAATAATACAACACCCAACCTTACAAAAAGGTTACAAGGTCACTATATATAGTGACCGACTTAGGGCAACTACCCTTTATGCTAATTACATAAATGGCCAAAACGGGATAGTTTGAATACGTCCATTATACACATGTATTCGACAGGTTTCACACCGTAGCCAAAAATCGTCATGACAGCGCGCGCGGACACGTCTACGGTTTGGTTGCAACACACGTACGGATTGTGCACGGGCTAAACTTTATGGATGATTGGGTCATTTGACCGAATTATACGGACGGTCACATGCAACTAAAAGCCAAGGCCATGCAACTAAAAGTAGAGGCCATGCAACTAAAAGTAGACATGCAAAGTAACATTTGGAAGGGGGATCAACAAAGAGCTCAATATATGTCAAATTTTTTCCCTCTAGTTTTTTTTTCCCCTTCTCTTCTTCTCTCTCCCATTCCTTGGGGAAAAGAATAATCTCTCATATTGATATTGGACCACTCCTTACATGGTTGTTGGCTCCTTCCTTTCAAGAATAATCTCTCTTATTCATATCGGACCACTCCTTACATGGTTGTTGGCTCCTTTCTTTTAAGAATGATCTTTTATATTCATATCCAATCCATTGTAACATGATTCTAAGTTTATAAAGAATTGATTTCTTTTGCAATAAACGAATGTTTCCTCTCATCTACTTGTCTTATATGTGAATCTTGCTTGTGTTGTGCGTGTGTGTACTAATTCCTTCCAATCCATAACCCCATCGGTTCTGTCTCATGATCCGCACATAGTGACGGATTCTCACGACACCGTCTTGATGCCGAAATTGCAAGTTGTTTTCGTAAGTGGGGCCTCGTCCGCCTTATCCTCGGCCGAATCAGCCTCTTCTTGCACGGACGCGTCCTCTTCCTCCGTCTGAATGCATGTAGAGCATGTGGCCTTCCGAGGCATTGCTCCTTGTTCGAACATGATTTTCTTCGACCAACAACATGGATTGAAGATAGAAGAAGGAGGGTGGATTCTCTCGTGCTAGTACGACGGTCCGCATCGCACCGAACCATGGTGCAAAGCTATCGAGGCATATTTACACCATTTCCTCATCCTCCACATTGACGCTTATCGAGCCGAGTGCATCACAAAGCTCCTTGATCTTCAAGGTGTAGCTTGTGATGGACATATCCTGTTGTTGGATGTTGTTCAACTCTTGGCGAAGTTGAAGCTTTTGTGTCGTTGTATTGGTGGTGAATATCTTCCTTAGATTCTCCCATGCTTCCTTTGGCGTCGTGGCTTCTCGAATGTAGCCGAGCATGTGATCATGAACACATGTCGCCAAGCAATACATTACTCGACTCATCGTTTGCTCCCATGTTGAGTAGTCAGCGTCTTCCGGGTCGGGTCAGTTTTCTTGTGCTCCCTTGATGTAACCCCAATAGCCTTGGCCGACAAGGTATTGGTGCATCTTGTACTCCCAAGATGCGAAGTTGTTTCGATCCAACTTCTCGCTAGGGAGAGTGCTCCCCATTTGAGTATTCATGGTGTTCGATGTAGATTTTCTTCTTCTTCTTCTGATGGAAAATCAATCGACACTTTCCAAACTTCACCTCTCGGCCACAACCAAGGAAACACACGAATCGTTGTTGCAGAAAATGGGAAATGCGAGAAATAGAGTGGACACACGATTTAACGTGGAAAACCCTGTACGGGAAAAACCACGGGAGTACAAGACTCCGAACCAAAACTATGCACAGAGAAATATACAATGGCGAGCTGCAAGGCGACGACCTTGAGCTCGCTGTCTTCGCCACAGGCGGCGGAAATACACAGAGGCGTCGACCTCTTCCTCTCTCACGCTCTATCTCTCTCGCGGCTGCTCTCTCTTCACTCCTCTTGAGTGGAAAAACAGAAAAAATGATAAGCAACATAAAACTGTTTGCCCTAAGTCATATTTATACACATATGACTTTGGGGCTATTTACAACTATAGCCTCAAGGGCCCTTGGCAAACATATTCACAGATATGTCCCCGCATCCGGATCTCGCTCCGGGTACATTCGTCATCCGGCTCCGAAGCCGGGGTCTTCATCATCCGGTTCCGAAACCGAAACCGGGCTTGTCGGCATTCATCTCCGATATCCGACCATCCCATCCGAAAGGGACAGTAATCCCAACAAACTCCCCCTTCACTTCGGCATGGGATGTCTCTCCAATCCGATCCTCTTCCGGCATGCTTCCAGCTTGTCGGGTGTGAGCACCTTGGTCAACATATCCGACCCGTTCTCGTCCGTGTGGACCTTCGTCAGCACGAACTCCTTGTCTTCTATCCTTTCCCGGATCCAGTGATATCTTCGCTGGATGTGCTTCGTCCGGGAGTGATAGGCCGCGTTCTTCGCAAGGTGGATTGCACTCTGACTGTCGCAGTAGAGTCGGTACTCCTCCTGTCGGATACCGAGCTCTCTAATGAAGTCCTTCATCCATATTATTTCCTTGCCGGCTTCAACAACCGCCATGTACTCCGCCTCCGTGGTTGACAACGCAACCGTCTTCTGCAGCCTCGACTGCCATGAAACAGCTCCCCCTGCATACGTCATCACATACCCTGATGTGGACCGGCTGGTATCTGCATCAGCCGACATATCCGAATCGGTGAAGCCGTCGAGTTCGGGCTTACCGGAGCCGAATCGGAGGCACACATTTGCCGTGCCCTTCAGGTATCGGAGTATCCACTTGGCCGCGTTCCAATGCTCTTTGCCGGGATTGCTCATGTACCGGCTCACCACTCTGACTGCATATCCTATGTCCGGTCTCGTACACACCATGGCGTACATCAAGCTCCCGACGGCTGAGGCATACGGCACTTTCATCATATCCTCCTTTTCAGCCTTTGTCTTGGGACTTTGCTTGTTGGACAACTTGCAGTTTGCCGGGAGGGTCGATCCGACCGGCCTTGCTTCCGACATGTTGAACCGTTTAAGCACCTTTGTCACGTACTTCTCCTGTGACAGCCACAACTGCTTCTTGCTCCGGTCCCGGATGATGTGCATCCCTAGTATTTGTCTCGCCGGACCCAAGTCCTTCATTGAGAAGGTTCGGTGAAGAGCCTTCTTCAGCATCCGTATCTTGACCTGGTCCCGTCCGACGATCAACATGTCGTCCACGTACAGGAGGAGTATTAGAAAGTCTCCTCCTTCGAACTTCTTCACAAACACGCAGTGGTCAGACTGCGTTTTGAGGTACCCTTCGTCGGTCATGAAGGAGTCGAACTTCCGGTACCATTGCCGGGGAGCCTGCTTCAGTCCGTAGAGGCTCTTCTTCAACCGGCATACCAAGTGCTCCTTCCCTTTCTTCTCGAATCCTTCCGGTTGCTGCATGTAGATCTCTTCTTCGAGGTCACCGTGAAGGAATGTCGTCTTCACGTCCATCTGTTCTACCTCGAGGTCCATGCTTGCCGCTATGCTCAGCACCGTCCGGATGGAGGTCATCTTCACTACCGGGGCAAATATCTCATCGAAGTCGACGCCCTTCTTCTGCTGAAACCCCTTCACCACGATCCTGGCTTTGTATCTCGGGGGGTTTCCGGCATCTCCCGGTTTCAGCTTGAACACCCACTTGTTTCGAAGTGCCCGCTTTCCTTTCGGCAACTCCACAAGTTCATATGTGTGGTTCTCATGCAGGGAATCCATCTCGTCCTACATGGCACTCAACCACCTGCGGCTCTGGGTGTCATGCTTTGCTTCTTCAAAGCTCTCCGGCTCCCCTTCGTCGGTTAGCAGCACGTGCTCTGGTTCCGGAAATCTCCGGGGGGCCCTTCTCTCTCTTAGAGGATATCTCCGTTCCGGAGCTTCGGTAACCGGTTCTTCCGATTCTTCTTCATCCGAATCCATTTCGGGATCGGGGCCGGTTCCGGTATCATTTTCATCTTCTTCGGCCGGTTCTGTTTCTTCACTGTCTTCGGCCGGATCCTCGAGTGCTAACCGGTCCCTTGCCGGTCGGGACTGCTCCTCGTAGAGTTGATCCTCACCGGTCGACTTGGAGCTCTTCATCTTCTTCTCCGACTCCCAGTCGGTGAGTGTCTTGTTCTCCATGAAGATGATATCACGACTCCGGAATATCTTCTTGTCGACCGGGTCCCATACTCGGTAGCCGAACTCGTCATCGCCGTAACCGAGGAATATGCATGGCCGGGTCTTTGGATCTAGCTTTCCTCTCCGGTCCTTTGCCACATGCACGTATGCGAGACACCCGAACACCTTCAGATGCCGGTAGGATACTTCCCTACCGGTCCACACTCTCTGCGGCGTGTCTCCGTCCAAAGGTACTGAGGGTGATCTGTTTATCACGTATGTCGCCGTCGACATCGCCTCAGCCCAAAACCCCTTGGGTAATTCCGCATGCGCCAGCATACTCCGGACCCTCTCCATTATGGTCCGGTTCATCCTCTCGGCCAGCCCGTTCAGTTCCGGCGTCTTCGGCACAGTAAACTCGAGCCGGATTCCTTTCGAGCGACAGTACTCCGCGAACTGCCCCCGGTATTCCCCTCCGTTATCCGCTCGTATCGCTTTCAGCTTCTTGCCGGATTCCCTTTCCACTCTCGCGTGGAGTTCTTTGAAGACGCACAACACTTGGTCCTTTTTCTTCAACGGTGCCGTCCACAGCTTCCGGCTGTGGTCATCAATGAATGTCACGAAGTACTGGGCTCCGCCATGTGACTTCGTTTCTACTTGACACACGTCAGTGTGCACCAACTCCAATGGTGCGCTACGTCTCGTCGGTGGCCTTGAGTGGAAGGAGGTTCGGTTCTGCTTACCGGCCAGGCAATCGGTGCACTTCTCTAGGTGCACATGCTTCACTGGAATAAGGTTGTCTTCTGCAAGCCTCTTCATCCCCTTCTCACTCATGTGGCACAGTCTCTTGTGCCACAGCTCACCGGCAGTGTCGACTGCCACGTTCAACTCCTCTGGACACAACCAGGCATTCATCAGGTACAGTGTGTTGACCTTCCGGGCCCGAGCCACTATCAGGCTCCCCTTGCTGAACTTCATTACGCCGTTCCGGATGCTACCTGTGTAGCCTTCATCGTCTAGCCTCCCGGCCGAAATCAGGTTCAATCGAACCTCCGGAACGTGTCGGACATCCTTCAGCAGCATTTTGCATCCGGTCGGGGTTGTCAACCACACGTCTCCTGTGCCGGCAATCCGGCACGTACCTTCATTTCCCATCCGAACACAGCCATGCTCACCGGCTGTGTAGGATGAGAAGTATCTTCTCTCCGGGGTCAGGTGGAACGATGCTCCGGAATCGACCACCCAGGTCGTCTCATCGCCGGCAATGTTTAGTTCACCTTCTTCGGTGATGAGCATGATCTCCTCTTCACTTGCCGCGAGTGCCGTCGTTCCTTTCCGGTCCTGCCCTCGCCGATCCGAACCATTCCGGTCCGTGGCTCCCCAGTAAGCCCCGTTTCGTTCCGAAGACTTCTTCGAATCGGTGTCGTCGGCTCCGTTGTCTTTTCGGTAATGCCGACAATTCTTTCGGAAGTGCCCCGGCTTCCCACAGTGGAAGCATGTGGGCCTTCCTCTTGACTGCGACCGGGTCCCCGACTTCTCCCATCTTTGCGGACTCCGGTTCCGTTGTCTTCCCCGATCCGATTCGGTAAACAACATCTTCGGATCGGAGGCCGGTTCTTTATCTCTCCGATGCGCTTCTTCGTTCAAAATACTTGTCTTTACCGTTTGTAGGGACAAGTTATCTTCGGTGCAGGAGGTGCTGAGAGTCACCACCAAGTTCTCCCAGCTTTCCGGCAATGTACACATCAGAATGATGGCTTGCATTGCATCCTCCAGCGGGAACTTGATCGCCGCAAGCTGGTTCACGAATCCCATGAACGTGCTTACGTGTTCCACCATACTCTCGCCATCCCGGTACTTGAGGTTCACTATCTTCCTCATCAGGGAGGTCCGGTTCAACGCATTCTTCCTCTCGTAGAGGCCCGACAGCTTCCGCCACATCTCATATGCGTTGGTGTCGTTCGCCACATGTTGTAGAACACTCACGTCGACGTATTGCCGAATGGTTGCAACGGCTTTCCGGTTCAGAAGCCTCCATTCCGACTCAAGTACCCCCTTCAGTATTTCCGACCTATCAATCGGTTCGTACAGGTCCCGAACAATCAGAAGATCCTCCATCTTGATCTTCCAGTCGGCGTAATTCTGTGCATTCAGCACCATCATCCCCGGCTGCCCGCTGCCGCCGCCTTCCATTTTCTGCAGCAGCCCGCTCTGATACCAAATTGATGGAAAATCAATCGACACTTTCCAAACTTCACCTCTCGGCCACAACCAAGGAAACACACGAATCGTTGTTGCAGAAAATGGGAAATGCGAGAAATAGAGTGGACACACGATTTAACGTGGAAAACCCTGTACGGGAAAAACCACGGGAGTACAAGACTCCGAACCAAAACTATGCACAGAGAAATATACAATGGCGAGCTGCAAGGCGACGACCTTGAGCTCGCTGTCTTCGCCACAGGCGGCGGAAATACACAGAGGCGTCGACCTCTTCCTCTCTCACGCTCTATCTCTCTCGCGGCTGCTCTCTCTTCACTCCTCTTGAGTGGAAAAACAGAAAAATGATAAGCAACATAAAACTGTTTGCCCTAAGTCATATTTATACACATATGACTTTGGGGCTATTTACAACTATAGCCTCAAGGGCCCTTGGCAAACATATTCACAGATATGTCCCCGCATCCGGATCTCGCTCCGGGTACATTCGTCATCCGGCTCCGAAGCCGGGGTCTTCATCATCCGATTCCGAAACCGAAACCGGGCTTGTCGGCATTCATCTCCGATATCCGACCATCCCATCCGAAAGGGACAGTAATCCCAACATCTTCTCTCTTGAATACGAGCTATGTAGCTACACTACGATAGCGATGAGCCGATTCTTCTTGAACGTCGGCGTGAAGCACAACACACGCGGATGGGCTAGATCAAGCTACCAAACCGCGCTGATACCATGTAAAGAATCGGTGGTGATTCTTGTGTAACGGAATAGACTAGAGATATGTGTTGTGAGTGTGTGTGTGTGTGTGTGTGTGTGTGAGAGAGAGAGAGAGAGTGAGTGAAAGAGAAACACAAGATAGATAGAATTTTGAACAACAATGGAATAGACAAGAAGATGTATTTTACAAAGGAGATTAATCGACCTAATTACAAAGTATGAGGAGAGTGCTTTATATAGTCACTCTCTCTCTTCATTAACTACTGACGCTCATGGGTCATGGGGAATGTGAAAACTCATTAGTTATGTGTCATAGAATATGATTCTATGACACATAGTTAATGTGTAGAGAGTAGTGGTGTGACTCTTGACCTTTGAGTGCACACTCTCAAGGGTGTGTTCACACACTAGACTAGGTTGAGCTTGATTCTCAACAAGGAGAAAGATAGAAAAGTAAAAAGAAGAAGCTCTCAAACCCTAACCCTACAAGAAAAAGAAGAAGGAAAAAAGGATAAGGAGAAAGGGAGGCTACAAAACCCTAACCCACGAAGAAGAGGAGGAGAAGATGAAACCCTACTAGTACACCCCTAAGGCAAAATGGGCGACCCCATACTAAGCCCTACTCCTCCCCTCTTATAGAGGAAAGAGACGCCTATTTTAACATTACATGCTTCTTTGTTTTTTTCCCTTTATCACAAAAATAGATGGGGAGCAAAATACTCGTTGATTTATAGGAAAGAGAGACTTGAACTCTACACCTCTCTATATATATTTATAAGCCTTAACCACTAAGCTACTACAAGTCATTTATACTTATAATTATTATTTCCATTTATATATTATTTCATATGATGTGCGTGGAAGCTCGCTTTTTCTCACAGTGCACACGCCACATCACGACACCGTGGTTTTTCCCATTTGGGTTTTCCACGTAAAACATCTTGTGTCTCTGTGCTCTCTCATTTCATGTACTTCTAATTTTTGTCTAAGCACTATCGTTCTCGTTCCTTGCACCCGCATATGGAAGTGTGTAAACTGGTTGTGGCCAGTCACAATCCTAACACGAACTTAGTCTAGATAAAGATGAACTAACCAAGAAGTACAGTGTACTCGAGGCCAAATATGAACAAAAGCACCTAGCGTTATTAGTGGCATAAGCAAAGCTAAAGTTCGATCAAGGTTCAACAAAAGTCTGACTTGCCGAAATGAGGAGGGAACTGGCCATGATGCAGTACAAAGTGAGCATGGGAGAAGAGAAAGTACGCCTCATTTCATTGGAGCACGAGGCCAAGACGCAACGGATGGTGCTCGAATCCTTGGACAAAGGCTGGAAGACATGGTCAGCACAAGTTGCCGAATTACAAGTGTTGAGGGCCACCCATGACAACAGAAAAAAACAAAGTCAAAGATGGACGAAGCAACAATCATCACGGTCCAATAAGAGCTTGCCAAAGGTCAGTAGCTCATTCATGAGCATTGAAGTACCTGTCAGTCCTTTTGAGGACTTGTTTAAAGAGTGCTCACTGAGCACGTTTTGATGTACAAAGTGTTGTGATTTTGAATTGAGATTTGTTGTCTACTCACTCTCTCTCTCTCACACACACACACATTGCGTATTTTCCATTCCTGTATTTACCTAATTGTTGTCATTGTTCAACTCGGCCAACTGTGTCTGTGTACAAGCGTCTACATCTTATTTTCTACAGTTGTTCAGTCCAAGTCTAAAGTTGAAAGAACCACCTAGCATGGAGGATAGGGTGGTTCACACCATAATGAAGGCTTGGTCAAGTTTAAGAGAAGGGTTGGTCTTAATGCAATCGAAAACATTGGATGGGCATTGGATGAATGGCTACGACAACCGTTGTTTTGGAGCCCGAGGATTAGAATCGAAGACGATATGATGCTTGCACAAAACAAAATCCTTGCCTTGGGGGAGGATGTTAGGGTACAAGGTTAGGTCGGTAAGAGATTGGGAAGTTTTTAACATGAAAAGGCGGGAGGGTCAGGTTGGTAGTAGTAGGTTGTTGAGAATCAAGCTCAACATAGCACAACGTGTGAACACACCTTTTGAGAATCTATGATTACTCAAAGGTCAAGAGTCACACTACTACTCTCTACACATTAACTATGTGTCATAGAATCATATTCTATGACACATAACTAATGAGTTACATATTCCCCATGACTATGAGTCTTCACATTCCCCAAGAGAGAGAGTGGTTGTTGTAAGTTAATGAAGAGAGAGGGTGACTCTATATAAAGCACCCTCCTCATACTTCATACTATGTTGGTTGTGATTCCTTATAATGCTACATTTTCATTTATCATATTCTCCTTGTTAATATACATCTCCTTCTCCTTGAGTACTTCATTTTGTCTCTTATCCATCTTGTGTTTCTCTCCTCTCCTCTTTCCTCTCACACATACACATAACACACATCTCTTCCGCTACACAAGAATCACAATTGATTCTTTACATAGGTTTACTGGATCACTAGTGAAGGTGACCCAGTTGATATTAGTTCATTGATGGATTAGGTAAGTTGAACACGGAAGAGGGAGTTTGATCATGTTGGTTTCTAGGTGAGGGTGATGCACAGCTTATCCCTGGCAGGTGCTCAACTAACGAGGAGTGTTTGTGGGGTAACCTAAGTGCATTGACGGATGATGGCAGGTGGGTGGCAATGTAGGTGGTACTGTTGGAGGGTAAGAGGTGGCAATTGAACCCAGACCCTAAGATACTTGATCATGATTGTAAAATATGGCTTTTAGACAACAAACCCTTATATGATTTGGAATGGGATCCATTGAAGGTATGGTGGCAGACGCCAGGAACAAACAAACTGAAAACGTTTTTTGAGTACAATACTAAGCTAGGAAGACGAATCGTTGGCTCGAAATCGGTGGTTATTGTAAATATTTGCGATAGTTGGAAGGATAAAGGCATATCAAATGACCTCCTAAAGTCGTTTTGGAGGAGTCTATGGGTGTTCAATATGCCAGAAAAAACCAAGGTCTAGTTATGGCTTCATTGCCACAAGGCGGTACCTATAAGGGAGTAGTCGAGTTCCTGTGGTGGTGAGGTTGGTTGTAAGTTATGTCGACATTCTTTGGAATCACTCTCTCATTGTTTCAGGAATTGTACAGAGACAATTAGCATTTGGAGTAGAAGCCTCAAAATCGTGGCAGCTTGCGGTGTAACTGGGAACGTTGTGTGGGGTTCCATACAGGGTTTGACACTAAAAGGGGAAGACTAGGCAAAATAGTTTAACCCACAGGGATATGGATTTATAGTGCAGGGTGGTAGCGTGTGTTCCAATGTGATGGGGTGAGGCCTGACACAAATTCAGAATTTTTTGAGGAGATTTGGCTTATGGTAGCGTGCTTATCGGTCTAGCACATTTGGACCATTCGTTGTAAGTTTGTTTTTTAGTGGCAAAAGCTCTCATGTGGTGAGGTGATGTTAAATATTTGGTTTGAGCTAATGGCTTGGTTGAGCAGACGGTATGACTCAATTAAAGGGGAATCAAATGAAGCAGAAAGGGCAAGGTCAAAGTTATTGTTGAAATGGGGCGGTCTCTCATGATGGTCTTGAATCTTCGACGATGCCTAAGTGGAACTACCATGTGCCTAGGTAGTTATTTCTGCCGACGACTCCCAATATTATACATGGGATGTAAATATATGTGTATCGCTAGAGCACAAGTGGTTTACCATAGTTGTGTTATCCAGATAACTTTGTTATAAAAGGGTACGTTGGGATAAGTAGAGTCGGGGTAAAATGGGGTATATTTCAGTTTTGTTGGGGATAAGGGCCGCATGAATTTTGCTAGTTTTTTTTTGTTAGTTCTTCGTGACATGTGTTATATATGTATGTATATTGATTCTACTATGGATTCATGTTGAACTTTGTTGTATTTTGTTTGCTAACTGATGCGAAGTAGTGTTTTTTTGGTTTAAAAAAAACATTAGTCATCAAAACATATTTTACGCCATCCACTCATATTTCTTTTATTCAAACTTTCCACCCAATTATTCAATATAAACTTGGGAAAGAAAATGTTGGTGTAGATGCACGAATTCTCACGTCCCAAATTCATGATATTCAATATTCCCTCAATTTTTACAACATTAATGATCTCAATGTTCTTTATCAATTTGAGCACAAGAAAAAACTGAATGTTAAATCTTATTTTGTGCATGCTAGTATTTTTATTTCTGTGAAAGGAATAATCATGTGTTTCCTTTCCTTTTCCATAAACACACATTAAATCAAGGTTATCAAATTTCTAACTATTGTTTTTTGTTGCATTATGTAAGGAAAGATGTTGCTAAATTTATTTATGATTGCTTAGCTTACTAATGTGCTAGACAACAAGAAGGAAACTCTGTTAGATTTTACTACAATATTCCTTATATTGAGTATGATATTCACTTTGTGGACAAATATTTGCATTTGTTCCATGTTGTAATGCAACACATTTTCATCTTAGGTTGCCCAAAGCCTTCATTAGATCATGTCAATTTCAAAAACTTCCCCTCAAGATGACGTTAGATGGCTTTCTCCAACTGTCCTTGCAAACTAAAACGTGTCAAATATAAGAAACTTCATGCCAATTTGTTTCAAATGAAGTTCCATTGTTTAATTTTGGGAAGTTAAAATGGTGGATTATGCAATTGAGGTAATCTCTTACTTAATTTGGGAGTTTATTTACGATTTTCTAGCATGAGTATTGAATTTGATTTATCATATAGGATAGTGTGTCAACCTTGCCAATTGTGCATTGATTGCTTGTTTGTAGTAAATGGACAATCTGATGATCAAATGAGTGATTGGATATGATCATTACTATTTGTGCAACATATGTGTACTAATGTTGTGTGACTAAATTAAGGTTAACACAAATGATAAGGCAGATTATGGAGGAGCCAAAAAGCCAAATCATGGTGGGTGTAAAGCAATTTTTAAAAAGGTTGTATGACACATTGTAGAGTGTTTTGTCTATTTTTACCTTAAGATGATTGCTATTGCATACATTTAAAAATGATCATTAAAGGTAAAGGAACCTATAATGTTGTCATATGAAAAATCATTATATTCCAAAATCAAATTTGGGTAGTTTGTTTTGGGGGAAAAAAAGGGCAGTTCAAACTTGGGACACATTTCAAATCCTCCAACACTATTCATTTCTCAAAGCTATGGATTAAAACTTTTTACTTGCATGAGGCATATCACGAAGCGGCGATTCTTTGTAATTTTCCCCAAATTCTAGGCAACATGGTCACTGAGATACAATAGGCTTACTTTTTGATACGGTCTCATGGTTTGAGCAACTTTTTAGTTTCGATTTATATTCTTATACATGTAAGAATACTAGGAGGTAATCATGGGGGGGGGCGTGAGTTTTGTGGTAATCATATTATTATCCAGTGAGAAATATGAGGCTATTATGTTTAGAGTGTTTGCATAATGATTTCAATCATTTCTTCGTGTATGTACTATGTAATGTTTGTGTTATTGATTTGCTCATTTTCTATCATTCTCTTCCCATGTTATCTTGGATTAGTCTATCTCTCTATTCTCTCCTATCTCCATCCAATCCAAAGGCTAGGGACATGAGAAGCCTTCTTTCTTTCTTCACCTTGTG
Source organism: Azolla caroliniana (assembly GCF_043228905.1). Taxonomy (NCBI): domain Eukaryota; kingdom Viridiplantae; phylum Streptophyta; class Polypodiopsida; order Salviniales; family Salviniaceae; genus Azolla; species Azolla caroliniana. The sequence continues at coordinate 5,356,026 of NW_028230449.1, read as the reverse complement.
GACAAATGCTTTTGTTGAGCATACAAAAGATTGTGACTCTAACGACATTGAATATTGCAACGTTTCTGCTAAAAAGGTCGCATTTGGATAAGTTGAGAATTTGTTTCCAAGGCGTGGCGAATGTTTTAAAAGAATTCTAAACACATCATTCATGGCGAATGTTACAATTCCCTGAGATGTTGGATGACATCTCCACAGAAATGACTTGATACACACACACACACACACACACACACACACACACACACACACACTTACACACATACATAGAAACATACACACACACATACATACATACATACATAGAAACATAGACACACACATACATACATACATATATACATACATACATACATACATACATACATACATACATACATACATACATACATACATGATACACATATACATACATACATACATACATACACACATACATACATACATGATACACATATACATACATACATACATACATACATACATACATACATACATACATACATGATACACATATACATACATACATGATACACATATACATACATACATACATACATGATACACATATACATACATACATACATACATACATACATACATACAACATACCTCCTCCTCCTCCTCCTTCTTCTTCTTTCTTTCATTTCATTTTCTCCTTTCTCTTTTGTGTATGTATACACATTGAGCTTTTTGCAACGGTCTCTATTCGCGCCTTGCCTTCTCTGAACTATGGCTTCATTATTCAGCTATGGCTTCTTCCTCCTCCTCCTCTGTTTCTGTTTCTGAAGGAACCCCCCCCAATACATGCCTGTGATTAAGAAAGGGAGCCTTCCTTTCTCTCTCATCGATCGATCGATCAATGGCTTCTCAAAGAGCCGAATCCCAAAACCATCAGCATCTTCGTCAGACCTCCCTAATCTTCACTTATTCTTCAGATGGTCGCATCAGTGAGGGGGTTTCTCTTCCTCCGTCTGCACAGAAAACCCCTCTGAGCAAACCTCCTCAACAGCAGAGAACTCTTCCTCACACAGATGAGAAATATAGAAGGGTTTCATCATCATCATCATCTTCTTCTTCTTCTTCCTCTACGAAAGGTGAGACCTCTCATGCTACTCACAGTACTTTCAAGTTTGGAACCGATCATCATTTCTGTAGCCCCATAAGAAGAAGCTCTGTCGCGAAACTTAATTTCTCCCAAGAAAACCTCTTTCCTAGCACTCCATTGTCGCAGACAAAATGCCCAATTCCTTTGTCTTCCAAGAAAATCAAGCAAAAGGCGGCTATGAAGCTCAAAGAGATGGAAAGCGAACGAATTGAAGCTTCCCGAAATGAGCAAGATCGAAGTAAAATCTCTCTCGAAGCTCAAGAAAAGGCTTATTTAGCTTGGCTTAATCATGTTATTCTTGAACCGATGCATGCGAGGAAATGTGGTATGCTGAATAAACTTCCCCTGCCTTCTATGCGAGGTGAAAATTGTGGAATGACTCATACCAGTCTTGAGCCTATCCAAGGAAAGAATTGTGGCGTGACTGATACAATGCTTCAGACAAAACGAGCAAACAGCCGTGATATAATTGGTACTCTGACCGAGCCTTTGCAAGCTAGAAATTGTGGTATGAATACAAATCTTGAGCCTATCCTCACAAAAAATTGTGGCATTAATGAGGCAATTCTTGAACTTTCTCGAATGAAGAAATCTGGTATGTGTGATACTCTTCCTGAACCTGTGGAAGTGAAGAAATTTGGAATGAATGATACCGATTCGGAGACTAGTTGTTGTATGTTAAGCAGTGACAGGTCATCTATAATCTCTTCTTCTGTGCATGATCATAGTGGAACAACACATTCGTCCATTAAGGCTGAAAAATTTACGCTATTGGACAGCCCATTGGGGAGGCAGTTTCTGATGTCTGATAGAAGAAATAGTTCTTCTAAACCAAAGTTGATGAAAGAAAATCTTCCTTTGGATGCCTCCTTGCTACCCATATGCTCCATCTCGGTACTCCGTTCTCGGCTTGAACCATTGCTCAATGTGAAAAGCAGAGAAGATGTCATACACACCATGATCAATTTGGCAAAAGTGAGTCTCTAAATTTTTGTATATATAACATTAAATTTGTGTAGCCCTATTTTTGTCTATGTAACCCAACTTTGTTAAACTAAATCGACAGCTCTAATTTTCTTAATCTAACTCTAAATTGTTTTATGTAAACCTACCACTTTTTTCTGAAAACATTGAATCATGTAGATCTAGGTTTATTCATATAACCATAGTAACTTGTTTATAACCCCCAAAAATTGTTTCCCCTGACCCTAAGTTCAAGTATCCTCTATGTAACCCTAATACTTTCATATGTCCCCCATATGCTGATCCCAGTCAATATTAAAAATTTTCTTTTAAATTGATTTGTGCAGCATATACTTGAGCGTAGATTAAAGATGAAGGCTGGATATAATCCTGATGTTACTCATATAATTCTAAATTCTGAATTTTGCTTATATGCGATATGTAGTTTTGAATTGACCCTGTCTCATTTAATTGAGGGTAGATTAAAGGGGAAGGATAAATATAATCCTCAAATGCATATTTCTACACAGCCTTAAATGTTGGGATGTCTGTTTTATATTGTTTTACAGCATATTGATGAGGGTAGATTAAAAATGAAGGGAAGGATAAATATAATCCTCAAATGCATATTTCTACACAGCCTTAAATGTTGGGATGTCTGTTTTATATTGTTTTACAGCATATTGATGAGGGTAGATTAAAAATGAAGGATGGATATACCATGTTAACTGATGTGGCCCTCAAGGAAAAGTTTATACAAGCTATGCTGAGTTACAACACTCCATGGTTGAAAATGGGTTTGCATGTAGTACTTGGTCATGGTGCTCTTCTTGTCTCAGATAAGCTTGAATGCCCATTCGACTGCTCCAGCCAACAGAATGCTGAGGAGGAGAAAGAAACCCAAAATACAGTTCTAAGATGGATTATAGAGAGACACTTCATGACTCATCCTGGATTGGCAAAGCACCATGCAACGAACAAGTTAGTTTTCTTTACGTGCTCATCATTTTCAAATGGAAATATATATATTTCTTTTCAGGGATGTGTTGCCAAAGGATATATTAGTGGAAAATGTTGAATTGCAGGAAAATTGAAGGATTGTACAAACAAGGATATAATGAGGCTTTGGGTAGAGTGATATTGAAGAGACTCCTTTTGTTTGTCCTCACTCTAGACAAGGCAAAATGTGAGAGAACTCTTCCACTGGCATGTGGCATCGATGGAATCGATGGTGGCTCACCTCGCTTGTTTCACATAAACAGAAATATTAAGTCAAGTCGACAGGCTTTACAAGGTAAAAAAGGCTGTGGATGTCAGAAATTGCATTCAGCTTTTTCAACAATAAATATGGAAAGTGGACCAATATCTTGTTTTCACAGAATTTCTCCTCAACTCAATGCATGGTGAAGGTGATGTTGTTGGACATCTAGGTGTCCTGCGATACCATGTCACGCATGTTCAGGTCATTCTTTGATTGAAGTTCCATTGTATTGTTTGTCTGTATATACTTTTGCTGACTTAATTGCTTCATTTACTATCCTTGGTCTAAATAATTTGAATGCATCTTCAGGCTGGTTTAGCAGATTACAACTTTGAGGTAAACAACTTAATAGAAGACCTTCAAGATGGTGTGCGTCTATGCCGACTAGTACAAATACTTCTTGGTGATACTTCTATTCTTATGGTAAAGGCTATACCAAAACTTGTAATTTACACCTACTTTAAGTATAAGAGTATTGTTTCTATCAGTTAATAACATAATGTGTTTTTTGGATGGCAGAAGGTAAAGCTTCCATCAGATCGACCAAGACGTCATATCCATAATTGTAGGGTTGCTTTAGAACGATTGCAAAGTGCAGGAGTACCGCTCCTAGACTCATGCGGACGTATAATCACAGCTGATGATCTGGCGGGGGGGTACCAAGAAAAAGTTGTTTCTCTTCTTTGGAACATCATGCTTCATTTGCAAGTAAGAATGCCATGAACTATTTAGTATTTCTGCAGAACAATGTATTTAAAAGAAAATCTGCGAATGGTATTTTTGTCGAGCATATATGCTTTGGAGAGTCTTACTTGGTTTCTTGTCTCATCGTGTCTGACTACGAGCTTGTCATTTGGATCAGATGCCAATGCTAGTGAACGTTAAGAGACTTCATGAAGAAATTCATCATATTCAACCATGTGCACTGGTATATATAAAATATGGAACAATTTATAAATGTGAAGGGCCGTAAATTCTTTTTGTTGGAAATGTATTTACCTCAATATTTTGTTGGTTTGAAGGCTTCCAGTAAAGGGGATTTTGTGTCTCTTATCAATTTACTGCTACTATGGGCACAGGTACAGGCATCTTTACCATAATTACATAGCTGAAGTCGAAATGATCTAGAAATGCTTTGATACCACTTGTACATCCTCATTGTTTGAAAGCTCCAGACCATTGGTGTTATATATTTTGTATTCTACACCAACAAATGCACTCCTATATGGAATTAACCATAGGACAAATAGTAATGATCAAAATCCAATGTGTTTGTACAACCCTTATGCATTTCTGAAAATTGAAGGGTTGTACTTGCCGTTCATAACAATTGAAAGGCCTTCTACGAAAAGCATATGTAAATTTATGCAGGTTATATCAATGAAGTCGGGTTTTCCAGTGAAAGATTTCACATCATCATTTGCTGATGGACAAGCTCTTTGTTACTTGATTAACTACTATTTCCCTGCACTTCTACCAAAGACAGCAATAAAGATTCCAAGATCATCTTCATTCCAACAGGTTCTTGTCCTTCCTAATATTCTACTTCTCTTAGATTTCATGTTAAACATAAAACCTTTGTTCAAAATGTTAAGCTTTTCTGCAGAATACAGGGGAAACTGCAGAATTTCAGAGCACTACAAAAGAAACCTTTTTATTTACTCCAGAAAATAATATCTGTGCTGCCCAAAACCTAGATCTGTTCCTTGTTGCAATCCGTAAGCTTGGACATATACCAGAGGTTAGTTGAAACTTGAAAACATGACAAGATTACAAACAATTCTCTATGCTTGCTAGTTTTTAACATGGAAATTCTAATATATTGCAGGTATTACAATCAACATATTTTATGGATGGCAATCCGTTTGTGTGTGAACAGAGTGTTATTATTGCTCTCACATTCCTTTACCATAGACTCATAGAGATCAGACCCAAGGTATGTCAGTCATAACCTCGAAGTTAAGATTTGTGGGTCACAAACATGATGTTAATATCTTTGGTTTAGACATTAGAACAGAAATATGTACTTATATACTCATAAACTTTGGCAACTCTATGGAATTCTTCCTTTTTATTCTGTTTTGTAATTCTTATGATATTTAAAGTCAATGAGTAGTTTTTTCAATGGTGCTTATCAGATAAATGAGAAAAACTGCGCATTAGGATGGAATGCAGACCTGGAATTTTCCAAGCTGGAGTGTGAAGTTCTAATGGAATCTCAACTCAATGATTCAGAAGAAGAGTGCAAACGTATGTGCCCTGGACATTGTTTTTTTCTATCTTTACGAGATTATGTTCTCTTACAAAATCATGATATGGATTTCTTTGACAGACAGACCAGCTATAAATGTTCAGTCTTCATTCGGGGCTATCGCTATGCTGGAATCAGAGCAAGAGCTCAAAGGTATTTATATAGTACATTGTTACTCATTGCCTATCTCTTCTCGTACGAAACTAAGAGGCATCCTTACTAAATAGGCATAACAACTACGAACATACAAGGTTGCAAATTGCAGCAGAAGGCTGTGGTAAGGAGAGAGTTTGATGCAGTGGTTGTTATTCAATCACATGTAAAGAGGTGGATAAAGAGGAAGTCTTTCCCTATAGAAGAATCTTTACATGAGAATCAGATAAGATCGGCAATCCTTATTCAAGCATATGCCCGAGGATGGCTTGTGAGATGCCAACTTAGTTTACTTAAAAGACAAGTCTTTTGGATACAAAGCTTTTGGAGGGCTCGGTGCTCTCGTCAGATGTTTTTAAATCAAAGAAGAGCTTGCTTGATTATTCAAAATCGATGGAGAGCTAAAATGAAGGAATCTCAACTGAATTTTGCAGCACGAAAAATTCAAGCTTTCTGGCGAATGAGTGTGATGAGAAAGATCTTCCTTAAGCAAAGAACAGCTTCTGTTCTGATTCAGAGTTTTTTTCGATCAATTAAGCAGAGGGAGAAGTACCTGATATTTAGAGAGAATGTGGTGATGATCCAAGCTCTAACCAGAGGCAGATATGTACGAATGAGATACCTGAAGTATAGAAATGCGGTGGTAATTGTTCAGAGGTGCTGGAAAAGAACAGTGACTATAAGAAAGCAGAAAGAAGAAGCTGTGACCAAAATCCAATGTGTTTGGCGAAGATTCAGCACGAGGAGAAGCTTTCTCATCGAAAGAGAAGCTGCTATTGTTATTCAGAAATGTATAAGGGTCCACTTAGAGATGAATAAATATCGGACTTATAGACATAATTTAGTGAAGGTTCAAGCTATCGTAAGATGCAGATATGAGCGCTTGAGGTACTGTAAATTGTTGGAGTCGGTAAAGATGATTCAAAGCAGCTGGAGGAGTTTTCATGCTAAGAGGATTGAAGAGATAAAGTATGCTACAAAGCAACGGGCAGCCGTGAGGATCCAAGCTTTTTGGCGAGGGCGGATTGTTAGGGAATCCTTTTTGAGGCTTCGAACATGTACCATCTATCTTCAAAATCGTTTGCGGTCTTCCATATGTAGAATGCGATACAAAAAGCTGAAAGAAAGTGTTGTCAAAGTACAGGCTTTTTGGCGAGCACAACTTGCAAGGCAATCCTTTTTAAAACTTCGGGCATCTACTGTGAATATTCAGAACTCTTTGCGGTCTTACATATGTAGAATGCAATACAAGAGGCTTAGAGAAGTTGTAGTCAGAATCCAAGCTTTTGTCAGAAGGAAACAAGAAAGGCAGAAATATCAAGAATTACGAAAGTACACACTGAAAATTCAAGCCTTGTTTCGGGGGAGAATCCAACAAAGGAGGTATGAATTGTTGAGAGAAGCTTTAATAAGAGTGCAAGCCTTGTTTCGGTGTAAAAGGGAACGAAGAGAATTTCTTCTTTATAGAGATTCAGCAGTTGTAATTCAGAGATGCGTTCGAGAGTATATTTTCCAGAGAAATCTCTTGAATCTCAGGCAAAAGCGTGCAGCTAAAAAGATTCAAAGTGCATGGAGGTATGGGAAATTAGCAAGGGCAGCTACTATTATTCAAGCTTACTATAGAGGATGGATTCAAAGGCAGGTCTATGTAATACACATCCAAAAGGTATGATAGCATTAGAATGATATGCGTAAAATGTGCTGTTCGTTTGCTAATTGATGCATTTATAATCTGTGGGCATGATGTGCCAACTATAGCTAATGGAAAATGTTTCAATTGGCAGGAAATCTCTGGCTCCTCTGAAGAACCGATAGCTACATCTGCACATATAATGGTAACAAACAATGCTGAATCAGATTCAAGAGAGCGTGAGCTTGGCTATTTACAAATGCTATCTTATCGGAATGATGCGGCCATTACAATTCAACGGCATTTCCGTGGTTGGCGAGCATGCAAGATATATAACAAAAGAAAGATGAATATAATTGTCATTCAGGTTTACATGGTTTTCTATGCTTTATGACTCAACACGTTTTAATTATTAATAGCTTTATGGCCCTCTGAAATCTTCTTGATGATGAACAAACAGGCACTATGGAGAGGCATTTTGGTAAGACAGAGAAGTAACCACTTGAAAGAAGAGCTTTCTGCACTGCGACAACGAATGCAGAATACAGCTGCAAATGTTGATCAAAAGATGCGTCTAGAGTATCGAATTACTGAGGCATTGGCAGCTCTTCTTAGTCAGAAAACAGTCAGTGGCATTCTCCATACATGTGCAACCATTGGTAGGTTTTTGATGTATACTAATATATGTTGCTCCCTGTGTAGACATAAATATATTGATATTTCTGTGTGCACATGTATCTTTTGTTAAACATGGGTACATGGTCACGTTGTACACCCGTATATCCATACATATGTATGTTTGTATGTGAATAGTTATATATAGTACAGTAAGACCCAAGCTTCAAAATGCCAAATCTAATTCAACCTGATGTGATTTCAGATTTGGCAACTCAACACTCCAAACTATGTTGTGAAAGATTGCTAGAAGCAGGAGCCATACCAAAGTTATTGCAGCTTATTCAAACCACCAATCGTAGTCCTCCTCATGAGGAAATTCTGAAGCATTCCCTGTCAATCTTAGGAAACCTTGCTCGCTATCCAGAGTTTGCAGCTCTTGTGGCTAATCCGCCTTCATCAATTCTAATCATTGCTGAACAGATACTAAGGTGCCCTTCCACTGTTTTCTTTCATAAATTTTGGGTAAATGCCTTTTTGTTGTGATGGAGAAAAACCTAAGGTCTTGTAATCTTGGATGGTGAATGACCTACTTGAGTCTGTGCTTTGAATGTCCGGTCTCTCAGGACTAATGAAGAAGTTCAATCGAAGGTTATAAAGCTTCTGCTGCTGGTATGCAAAGTTCCATGTGGGTTGGAGGCTGTTAGGAAGAAACCTGTTGTGGTGAAGAGGCTTTACAACCTAAGTCATATGTTGGAGAAGAAAGTGGAGGTGGAGGCCAGGTGAGTTAGAGAATCTCTTCTTCTTGTAAACCTTCACTTGACCTGAGCATAAGTAGCATGCATTAAAGTTCTTAGAATGAGGAAACCTTTTTTATAACTTTATAGTTGTGTGCTTCAACATGCAATAAATGCTTGCATATTGGGCTGTTTTCAATCATTTTTCTCACTCTGCTGGAGACACTGTTTTTACTATGTATTTATATTTAGTTTTTTTTTCAAATGTGGATAGGTCCTTGGCAAGGCTGCCACAAAATGCACCTCTTTATGTTAGAAGGGCAGGGGAGAGGAAGGTGACTGAAGCTGTGGCTCACCATCACTCTCTTGTGCTGCTCCTCCAAAGTGCAACTGGAGAGGATCTTCAAAACAAATTGAAGGCCATGAAAAGGTTAAGCCACATACATATGGTGCCCCCACCAAGGCTTAGTATGAGTACAGCCCCAAGACTTAGTATGAGTACAGCCCCAAGACTAAGTATGAGTACAGCACCAAGACTAAGTATGTCTCGAGACCCATTCCGAGATTGCTCCAACCACTGAAAAAGATTATACCCACAACACACACACACACACGCACACAAGCGTATTTATGTTTTTATTGACATAATAAGATTCCCTGGCATCCATGTATGTCGTTGTGTCCTGCATGTAATAGTGGCATTAGTATGCCATGAGTGACATGAGTGTATGTCAGTATCGCATATTTTACTCACACTAGGATGTCATTAGTGACATGAGTATATGTCATTAGTATACATACCATGAGTATATACTATATAGACTTTGCATGTATCAATATATGTAATTAGTGACATGAGTATATGTCATTGGCAGCAGGAGTATATTAGTGGATATTCTGAGTATCTGAAGCCATGTATCACCTACCTTTCAACCGATTCTTTTCAATGTTTATATTCATGTGTTATTGATTGCGACACATTACCAATTATAAAGTGAACTACGTAAAAAGAAAAACATGTTTTTTTATTAAAATATTGGCTCGCTTAACAAGCAATGCCTAGATGGCCATTTATAGGAAGATTCAAATTGAAGTAGGCTCCTCGAAATGATAAATAACACAACCTAAGAGCTGTTTGTACGAAACCCAACAAAAAAACATGCCAACAGGAATGAAGTAGTCAAACAATGCCATGGAATGAGAAAAGGGAACATTTGTGAGAATAGGTGGTTACACTGCACAAACTTACAAAGAAATCATAACCTCATTATAATAACAAGGGCCACACACATCAATCATACGTATTTAAAAAGATTTTGTTGATAATCCCCACATTAAAATTTAGGTAGCACATGACTTGGCAAAAAATTGGCGATAATGCCCACTTTCCGAGCAAATCCTTAAGATTTGTTCTCTCTTTGGTTCATGGGTCCTTTCTATATACTTTCGCTTTTTTAAATGAACTTTTTCAAAGTAATGAATACCTTGATCACTAAGGCAATTGACTTTGAATAAATAGGATAATAGATGGCAAATTGACTTGGTTAACTAGGCATCCAAACATCACATTACAACACACATTTTCCCTCTCTCCCCAAGGATCAAATTCTATCTCATTTTCTCTCTTTCCTTTCTAGTTTCTGAGCAATTTCTTAAGATTTCCTTTTTCTCTTTCTTTGAGTAATGGGTCCTATGTCTTTTTTTCGTTTTTTAATTCTCTCCCTTTTTCAAGTAAACTCTTCCCAAGTGATAAATAGCTTGGTCACCAAGTCCATGGACTTGAATAATAGAATGAATACCAAATTGACTTGGTTAACAAGGCATCCAACTCATAGCATTCATATATAATAAAAGGACACATATCACATTACAACACACATTTTCCCTCTCTGCCCCCAAGGACCATAATAAAATCTATCAACCAATCTATCTATCTCTAATTCCCACATTCCATATTGTGAAGACAAACTTCTTACATTCCTTTTTAATCATGATAACCAAGATGATGCATTGCTTTAGCGTAAGGTCTAGTGTAGTGTCTTGTGAAGATATGGATGCTCAACATGTTATCGGCTCCCATGTACTCACTCAAGACGCATCAAGTGCAAAGGTACTCGATTCTACCACTCAAACAATCGAATCGGACAAGTGCATGAAATCAAGAAGGACAAAGACGAGGACGAAGAAGGGTAGCGAGAGTAGTATGGAGTTGGAGCAAACAAGCAAGTTGGGTGCTCGATATTTTAGCGTGGGAATGAACCCAGGGGCTCTCCTTTGATGGACATTGAACAAAGATGAAGTGTTGAATTGGGTGGTGGTGGTTCATGGTGCATGATATTCTTATGTGGACACCAAAAACAATCATCCTAGTGATTTACCTACTTCCTTCCCCCTTGACATCTTTATCCTTGTGCCAATGCATATTAATGTGGCTCCTAAGCTTGAGGCTTCTCCCACTCCGATCTGTGAAATGTTTCGGCATGACCCTCCTCGACAGGAGCCTTGACAATGGCACAAACTCTATGGGTGCTTGAGTGTATATTAATTTAATACCTTCTTAATCTTGAGTACCAAGTGAATACCAAATTGTTATGAATGTTTGAAAATATATCCTCATGGTGAAGCTCACATCCCACATTTTTTGTGGGCATCATGGATCCAAGTAACTTGGAAATTGCATTAACATGTGCATGTTGCCATGGGTATCAAAATGTGTGTATGCTATCCTACCTTGCAAATTCTAGTATAGGTATATTACCATTAAGAAGAGGTATGATCCTAACCTAATGATGCTAGCAATAGAAGAAGATTACTTCAATCACCCTCGATAACATTGGTTTCATGGGTGGTATCTTCACAAGTCTTATTAGCATGTAGTGATATCATTGCCAATATCACTCCTTTATTAGACTAATAAACATTTTATAAAAGATAATTAATAGTGTTATTTGTGAGTGGCTCAACACCTTGGCTCTAACTATGCTAGCAAAACCATTCCCAAATATGGGTAGTGTTACTCATGGGCTCAAATTAACACCCATAATAATCCATGTCAATAAACTCGAATTATGGGTGTTAACTCATGCCCCATTTGCCATTAGTATTATCGTTGTAATATGATTAATATTAATCTAACCATTAATGGTATCCTATATTCTGTCGTTGTTTAACTTATTTAAAAAGTGCGGGTGTATTCTCATAAAGTTTAAACTGTACAGGTATATGATTCAATCACCAATTTGAGAAATCCTGTATGCATCATATGGTTTTCCTCTATGGAGCCATTGGTATGAACATTAAGAATCATAATCAATAATTACATTAACATTATATAGTGGGTGTAACCTTTTGATACATATACCCACTATATAATGTTAGCAGTAAAATTATATGTGGTTAGTTGTAAGAGATTTATCAATTAAAATACCGTCCCTCCCTCCCTATCTCTCTTTCTCTCCCTCTCTTTGGGGAAAACACACGATTATATTAATAAATATGTGACATGAAAAACACTAAAATGGTACAACAATTAAGCGTAGTCACCACCACCACTACAAGTGTAGTGGCACATGTTGTATCGATCGTCAATTGACAAGATCGAACACTAATGAGCAAACAATTTTTTCTAGCTACGATAAACACAATTGGCACATTTGTACAGTGTATGTACTCCATAACTTTCATAGATATGCATTGACCCAATGCCTACTATTACATATTTCTGTTATTACACAATCCCCAATACCTCACAAATATATGAAAACGATATCCATCTTTGATTTGGGGTCGTTAGTGTGCCATGAGTGTATCTCATTAGCCCAGATTTAGAACAGGAAAATGCATTTTTAATTAAACGATTGCCATTTAGAGGAAGAGCTTGAAAAACTTTATAAAGAGGTTTGAAATTGAGGTAGGCTCCTTGAAATGATAGATCAAGGGTAGTGTTGTAACTTGTAAGCTAACCCAACCCAAGAGGAATTTGTGTGGAATCCAACAAATCCTACACTAGACAATTATATAATGCTATGAAATGTGAGAAGGGGAACTTATTTGTGTGCATGTTAGATTCAATTATTTTGCTAAAGTAGAGGAACTCAACCTTTTACAACCTTGGATTGATGGAGACTTGACATATTAGAGGAAAGTTCTATCACGTAACCAATTATTTGGTTTAGGACCAAGTCATGTCATTGGCCTCCAAAAGCAAAAGGGTGAAGGTAGTGTCGTTTCTCTCTCATAAAAAATTACTTGTACAAGATAAATTTCCCAAAGTTTAGAATAAGTTAGATTAATGTAAATGTGAGAAATTTTAGAAGATTAACGTATTTGTTTGGTCAAGACCCTCCTCCCTTTGATATATCGGAAGCAAATAATTTTACGTATCGAAACGTGACATTCATTTGCAAACACCATTGCGTGGAGAATAAAAAGGTGGATCTACATAATACATTGCACATAGTTTTTATTATGTAGAACATAGAAAGAAATTGTAACCTCATTAAAATAACAAGGGCCACATGCATTAATCATATGTATGTAGTAACAAATCATTGTTGAGAATGCCCACATTTAAAATGAGGAATGACATGACTTTGCGAGAGATCTTGAAATGATGTGTTCTTCCCAATTTTTGAGCAATTCCTCAAGATTTCCTTGCCCACATTTAAAATGAGGAATGACATGACTTTGTGAGAGATTTTGAAATGATGTGTTCTTCCCAATTTTTGAGCAATTCCTCAAGATTTCCTTGCCCACATTTAAAATGAGGAATGACATGACTTTGCGAGAGATCTTGAAATGATGTGTTCTTCCCAATTTTTGAGCAATTCCTCAAGATTTCCTTGCCCACATTTAAAATGAGGAATGACATGACTTTGCGAGAGATCTTGAAATGATGTGTTCTTCCCAATTTCTGAGCAATTCCTCAAGATTTCCTTTTTCACTTTCTTTGACCGATGGGTCCTATGTCTTTCTTTTTGTTTTCCAATTCTTTCACTATTTCAAGTAAACTCATGCGAAGTGATGAATACTTTGGTCACCAAGCCATTTGACTTGAATAGTAGAACGAATACCAAATTGACTTGGTTAACAAGGCATCCAAATTGTAGCATTCATATATAATAAAAGGACACATATCACATTACAACACACATTTTTCCCTCTCTCCTCCCAAAGATTATAATAAAAACTATCAACCAATCTATCTCTAATTCCCACATTCCATATTGTGACGATAAACTCCTTACATTCCTTATTAAATCATGATAACCAAGATGATCCATTGCTTTAGGATAAGGCCTAGTGCAGTGTCTTGCGAAGATATCGATGCTCAACATGTTATCGGCTCCAACATGAGTACTCAAGACACATCAAGTGCAAAGGTACTCGATTCTACCACTCAAAAGATCGACTCGGACAATTGCATGAAATCAAGAAGGACAAAGATGAGGACGAAGAAGGGTAGCGAGAGTAGTATGGAGTTGGAGCAAACAAGCAAGTTGGGTGCTCGATATTTTAGCGTGGGAATGAACCCTGGGGCTCTCCTTTGATGGACATTGAACAAAGATGAAGTGTTGAATTGGGTGGTGGTGGTTCATGGTGAATCATATTCTTATGTGGACACCAAAAACAATCATCCTAGTGATTTACCTACTTCCTTCCCCCTTAACATCTCAATCCTTGTGCTTATGCATATTTATGTGGCTGCTAAGCTTGAGTCTTCATGTGAGCTTGACATTCTTCTCCCACTCTGATCTTCGAAATGTTTCCAAGAAAATTGTCATGAAGGTTCAACATGATCTTTCTCCTAGAAGGGAGCCTCGACAATGGCACAAACTCCGTGGGTACCTGTGTGTATATTTATTAATGCCTTCTTAATCTTGACTACTAGTGAATACCAAATTCTCATGAAGGCTCAAAAATATATCCTCATGGTGAAGCTCACATCCCTCATTTGTTGTGAGCATCATGGGTTCAAATAACTTGTAAATTGTATGGTCAACATGTGCATGTATACTAACTCTCCTACCTTGCAAATTCCAGTATAGGCTTATTACCATTAAGAAGGGGTATGATCCTAACCTAATGATGCTAGCAATAGAAGAAAATTGGTTTAACGACCCTCAATAAATATCTTCATACTAATTAGTGTGTAGGACTATCATTCCCAACATCAGTCTGGCATGATTAGAACCAATAAACAGTTAAATTTGAGTGGCTTAACACCATGGCTCTAACTATGCTAGCAAAACCGTTCCCAAATATGGGTAGTGTTACTCATGGGCTTAAATTAACACCTATAATAATCCATCAATAAACTCTAATTATCGGTGTTAATTCATGCCCCACCTGCCATTCGTATTATCCTTGGAATATGGTTAATGTTAATCTAACAATTAATGGTGACGTTTACTATCTCTTTGTTTCATTTTTTTAAAAGTGGGGATGTTTTTTGGTAATTTTCAAAACATTGTGAGTATCCTCATAAATTTAAAAACTTAGAGGTGGATGATTCATCACCAATTTGAGCAATGATATAATCTATGCATCAAATGGTTTTCCTCTTTGGAGACTTTGCTACCGACATTTGGAGAACCATAATCAATAATTACATGAATGCCAATTACATATTTTTTGTAATTATAGAAGAGAATATGGGTAATGCCATGGATACTCTTGTTGTTAAAATCCATAATAACCAAGAAGACCCTAGTAACTCTTTTTGCAAAGGATTACAATGTTCTCTTATACAATGTCACCATCAAAGAAATTGGTTGTCATTGGTGATATGACTTATGTGATGCCACCTTCGAAACTAATTTAATAAGACCAACACATTAACTTCAGAACTTCAAACAATAACATCAAAGTTAAGGGTTCCTTTAAAATGTTGGAATATTGCTTAAGAACTTCATTTGTCAAGCTATCCTAACCAAGGTTCTTAACACTAGGAAGATGGCTTAAAACTGAGTCCAACTCATCCTCAATAAAATCTGCATACAATTCACGACTAAGGATGTCGTGCACAAGACATTCAACCATATCATAGGCATGCACTAATTACCTCATTCACCATAAATAATTGTGCCACTGGATCAATCAACACTATAAAGTAATGAATCCATATTCCAATTATTGTAGCCGGATCCACAATAAATTTATCCCCTTGCTTTATATGTATCACATTAGATGGAGAATATGTAGTATTTAAAGCTTGGAAAAACAAATGAGATTGATATTGATGATCTATAAACCTATCCTTCAGTTATATCTTAGCATAAAATTATATCTTTAACATTGTAATTGAGAAATAATGACTTGCAATTGAGTTTGTAGATCCAAAATCCCCTCACCTAATGATCATGTATTAATAATGCATTATACCTAGAGTGAACTTGTGAGAGCTGTTGAAGAAGACCCTACTTGTTGGGCATTAGATAACTCATACATATGAGGAATGATCTTAATGTTTTGTAATGTTCTATCCCATGTCTTTACTACCTTGCCATCCACTTTTGGAAAGTTTTTAACAAAATTTTCTCCATGAGAGCAATAAAGTGAGGTTGAAGCAAAAGAGAAGAGTTAAGGCATAATGGAGTATTTCCTAGTGAGGAGTTAGTTAAATGATTGCAAAAATCCAAACAAATAAGAAATTGGTCTAAAGACCCCACACATTGTAGAACTATCATATAGATGTTATTAAAAAGGATTAATCTTGCATAAGATATTAATTCTATTAGGATGATTCCATGTTTGTCTATGTTGTACAAATTAGATGGTAAAACCTGGACCATTCTCATGCAACCATGTCCATACATCCAACCCAAGAACCTCAACAATCAATGAAACCTAAACCATTTGCTCATGATCATCCATGATTGAATGTTATGACTTTGACTATGATGCATCAAGACACATGTTCAAATGACCAATGAGTAATCATGGGTGACCTACGACTAAGGTATGAAAAAGTGAGATTCATAATAAAATACATTGAGTAGCTTGGTTAGGGACATAAATCCCCATGAATTATACAACCTCACCAAAATAATTTGTTTATCTTGGACCGAATCTTAGTCACAAACACATAAGTACTCCAATCGGAATACAATCCAAAGTGTGGTTGGAGGTATGGTAATAATCCGTGTATTCAATCCGTCAATCCGAAATACATATATTAATCAACAACAACATACATATACACGTAAGATAGAATAATTTAGCACACAAGACAGCAAATACACAAATCTTCTAATTATATTATATTACTTGCGCATACGAACAATACAATCTAGACTCCTTATGTAGGTAGCTGATTTTGATACAAAACTGTGTCCATCCGGATCAGTACATCCTTCTAGATTCGACACCCCTTAACATAATAACTCTTCATATCCACTAATTATCCAGTATATGTATTCACACTCTTTCCGGACTATCTTCCGGATATACAATTCTTCGGCTCTACTTCTCTGGGCAACATAATTGACTAACATGAACCTCTCACATTTCATGGTACCACTTTCATTCAATCAACAATGTTATGGGCACACTTTCTCTTTAGAGCAACCAATGCCATGAAACTAGTCAAATCATGTTCTAATGGTGCATATGGGTTTTTGCGCACAACATCCCTAGGGTTGTCTATAGATCTTTTGATGAAAACCTTGAGGAGTTCATGGAGTCGCAATCTATCACGTGTCTATACGCACCCATCTCAAACTCTTACAACTTGTATCCCATAACATATAATGGAAAGGACATCTCTTGTTACTTGGAGGCTATAATGGAGGTGAGGCAATTGAGTAGCTTTGCAAGGATGGTAATGCCAAGTAATTGTTGAATATGGGATCGGCCACAACAGATTGCCAAGCACAAATGAGAAAGACAGAAAATTGAAATAACAGAAAATGATGCATTGATATAGAGACACAAGATATTAACGTGGAAACCTTGAAATGGGAAAAACCACGGGAGCCAACAAACTACGAATAGAATAACTATATCGAGGGGAATACACTAAGAGACTCTAAGGTAACAACCTCAAAATACGTTCACATTCACAAGTGGAAGGATCGCGCATAAATGGAAGGATAAGGAATATTCCGTTTGATTTTAGTACTTTTTCAGTGATATTACAAAACACATTGATACCAGTATCATACATTCTCAAATATACTATGAAAAAGGTTTAAAATCCACCATTTTCGTGATTTTAAAAAAAGAAGAAAAAGAGGAATCTCAAAACGTTTAGGGTTTAATTTATTTCACAAATTTTACAACCAATCTTTTTTATAAGAAGCGATATTCATAGGAATCAAATGAATTCAAAACACATGCTTTTATATTACTCGATTTGTTACAAGTGGAAGTTAGTTACACTTAATAGCCAGAAATACATTCATGATCACTCCTTTACGGAGAATCACTACTATAACTAATATGCAATGAGGATTCTTCCTCGTCATCCTCGGATGTACCAATCAATGCATTATCTTCATCCTAAACCAAATGGTGTGGCTCTAGATTATATGCAACAGATCTCGTTTGCCTTCGACTCGAGCCACCTCGTAGACGTGGTAATTTTTCTTTTATTATATCTATTGTTTGACTTCCTTAAACGTCTAGCTTTTGTAAGCGTGAATTCGTACACGATGATATCCACATCAGAGATATCAAGGGTCGAGGTGTTACAAATGTTTCACTTCCTCTTCCTTCCTACCTCCCCTTGTCGTTGGGCATTCAATCATCTCCAATGTATACTTAATTGTAAAAGTGTTTTCACTTCTAGTGTTGTACCAATGCACTTTGATAGACTTGATCGTGTTTTCTATTTCATGGATTATCACTTCTAGAATTTTACCAATCCAAAATTGGTGGTCATGTGAGTTGTCATCAGTAGGTGTTGCAATAAACATCCCCGCCGCGAGCTCTTGCAAATTGCCTTACCATCTAGCTTCAACTGCTTTGTTGAGAGACAAGCTCAACATCGGCCGGATCGGCTGAGCAAGCTGAGGACTGGATCAGTTGGGATGGATCGGTTAGGCCGGACCGGTGCGTAAAACGGATACGCAAACCGGTGCGTAACGAGAGGCCGTATCGGTGCTTAAACCGAAAGGCCGTTAGAGAGATATTCCTCGTAAGGAATAGTTTTGGGAGTAAGTGTCGAGGCTCATTTATGAGCAGTCAAATACTGTTAGTACTTGTGTCAGCTCGATTGTCAGGGCTTGTATAAAAGGTGCTCACTGAGCACGGTGTATGTACAAAGTGTTAGTATTTGTTGAATTGTGTTTTTTGTGTGTTCTCTCTCTGTCTCTCCCGCGTATTGTGTATACTCAAGCTCTCCATTAAACCTGCGTATTTTCTATGTGTTTGGTTTTCTATTGCTTCTGCACATAATCTTTTACATGGTATCAGAGCGCGAGGGTTGAGAACCTCTGCAGCCGACATAGCTTGAAAGAAAAACTAACCAAGAAGAACAGGCAAAACCGATGGATAGAGGCATGGGTAGCTCGCTTCCGACGGAGAAGCTCGACAGAAACAACTACACGTCTTGGTCTTACAAGATGCACCAGTACCTGCTCGGACACGGTTATTGGAGCTATGTCGATGGAGCAAATGACACAACACCCGATTCAACACACAAAGACTTCCCGACGTGGGAACAATCGACGAGCACAGTGCTGTACTGTTTCGCGTCTTGTGTGGGCGAACAACTATTAAGCTACGTTCGGGATGCAAAAACGCCGAAGGGTGCGTGGGAAAATCTAAAGAAGATCTTCGCCGCGAGCACCACAGCCAGGAAGCTTAAGCTCCGATAGGAGTTGAGTAACCTACGACAACGCGATTTGTCGGTGGCTGACTATACCTCGAAGATCAAGGACATATGTGACTCCTTAGCTTCCATCGATGTGAACATCGAGGAAAGCGAGATGGTCCAGGTCTGTCTCGGGGATTTGGCATCAAAGTTCGGAGCGTTCCGAACCGATGTGTGTACACGGGAGAATACGCCGTCGTTTTTCGACTTACAATCAATGCTCCTTATAGAGGAGAACCACGCGGGTGCGTCGACAAGCACGCATGCCAATAGCAAGATGCTGTACACGGAGGGAGATAGGCCCCGTGGTCGTGGCAGACGAGGCGAGTCGGTATGCAATGGAGGCGGCTGATGGGATCAAGGAAGAAGGCACCAAAGTGATGCCGACAGTAATTCTGAAGCCTCCGGAAACAGGGGGAGTCGAGGCGACGAGAACCGGCAAGGGAAATCCGCCGCAGAATGCTGGTACTGTGGCAAGAAAGGCCACAGGGAGAGCGAGTGCTGGAAAAAGCGCGCCGAGTCGGAGAGGGCCGGTTCCAAATCTGGTTCCGGACATACCGACAAAGGAAACTGGCACCGATCGCACTATGCCGAAGGATTCGGAAAAGCCGGAAGGGAGGATGTTCATCCTCGACTCTACTGACGGTGGCACCGCAATGTTCGCGATGGGATAAAAAGTCGAGTGGACATCGACTTATGGCACAAGCGGATAGGCCAGGTCAACCACCAGCGGCTTCAGGACCTGCAATCGAAACATGTGGTGTTCGGATTGCCCAAATTTAGTGGCCGGAAGGCACAAATTTGTGAAGCCTGCTAGCTTGGGAAGCAACACCGACTTCCCTTCCCCAACGAGCGTAACCAGAGCCGGAACAAGCTCGACTTGATACACTCCGATGTGTGGGGGCCAGCACAAAACGTTAGTCTTGGCGGGAGCCGATATTTCGTCTCCTTCATCGACGACTACACGCGGCACACGTGGATCTACCTCATTGAGAGGAAGAGCGAAGTCTTCGACTATTTCTGGGACCTCAAAGGGTTCGTGGAAACGGAAACAGGAAGAAAGATCAAGTGCCTGCGGTCGAATGGCGGAAAAGAATACTTTTCCGGTCAATTCAACGGTTATCTACAACAGATGGGAATTCGGCGCGAATTCAGTTGTAGATACACCCTGGAGCAAAACGGCGTGGCTGAGAGGAAGAATGGGTCAATTGTGGAAGCGGCGTGGGCAATGCTAGAAGAATAGAGCTTGCCCAAGTTCTATTGGGCCGAGGCGGTACGAACCGCGGTATACATCCAGAATCGGATCGGAGAAAAAGTGTCGGCGCATGAGCAATATTTCGGGAGGAAGCCGAATTTACGACACTTGAGAGTTTTCGGTAGCATTGCGTATGTGCATGTACCGAAGGAGAAAAGGAGGAAATTGGACGCGAAAGCCGAGAAGTGTATCTTGGTCGGTTACTTAGACGAGCAGAAGGGTTATAAGTGTTATAACCCGCGCACCAAACAAGCGTGCGTGAGCCGCAACGTTGTGTTTGATGAGTCCGCGTCTTGGTACTTGCCTCCGAATCCGGATCTCAACTCCAATCCGAGCTTTGAAGATGAGGTCAGCGAGACTGAGATGCCTCCGGATGAGCCGGAAATCGGGACCCGCGAAGAGAGTCCGATTTCGTTTCGGTTATGTGGACCGAATGGACGACTGAATCGGTTCGACCAGTTCGATGACGAGCCGGCAAGTAGTGGAGACTCGGCCATGCATTCCCCGCGCAGGAAGCCGAGGAGATGGCTTACGCGCAAAGAGAAAGGGAAGAAGAAGGTGTTGTATTCCAGCATAGATAGGAACGAGTCAGACCGACATGAGTCCGACTCCAAGGGAAGCGGTGACGGGTCTTCAAGAGCGAAGTCCGCGTCGGCCGAAAAGACCTCGACATTGGTTAATGACCGATTACGCCGATCTACCCGCCAGAAGAACCCAGTTGTGCGGTTCGGATACAACGAGTACATGGCGCATCATTATGCGTACATGACCCGTGTAGCGGAAGTGCGTGAGCCGGAGAGCTACGCATAAGCGGCTAAGGACGCGAATTGGCGCGCCGTGATGGAGGAAGAGATGCACACATTGTCGGAAAATGAGACCTGGGACCTGGTTGACGCACCGAAGGGTGTGAAGCCGATCAGATGTAGATGGGTGTACAAGGTCAAGTACAACACCGACGGCTCGGTCAACCGATACAAGGCCCGATTAGTGGCAAAAGGCTACGCGCAGAAACACGACATCGACTACGATGAGATGTTTGTGCCGATCGCAAAGATGATGACCGTCCGTGTTTTGCTCGCGGTAGCTGCGACAAAGGGGTGGCACTTACATCAGATGGATGTAAAGAATGCGTTCCTGCAAGGTGAGCTTGAGGAACAGGTATACATGGTACAACCCCCCAGATTTCACTCCGGAATGAACACTCGGTAGTGTGCCGATTGAAGAAGTCCCTTTACGGACTGAAGCAAGCCCCGCGTGCTTGGAACTCGAAGATCACGCAACAACTGCGTCGGATGGGCTTTGCAACGTCAAAATCGAACTCTTCCCTGTTCATCCGGAAAGGTCGACTCGGTCCGGTCAGTATCTTACTATATGTTGATGATTTGGTCATCACCGGCGCCGACCTAGGTGAAATCGACCGCGTGAAGCTCCAACTTGGGGCATCGTTCGACATGAAGGATCTGGGGGATCTTCATTACTTCCTTGGGATCGAAGTGATCCATACCCCCGAAGGCATATTGATCAGCCAACGCCATTATGTGTTGAGTATGCTCTTCAAATTCGGGATGGCCGACTGTAAGTCTGTCTTGACTACTCTGGATAGAACCTCAAGCTTCGCCCCAATTCCGGAAAGGTATGCGACCTGACGAGGTTTCGACAAATTGTCGGAAGCCTTATCTACTTGACAATCACCTGACCCGATCTTAGTTATCTGGTCGGGGTGATCAGTCAGTTCATGGCGCGAGCTACCGAGGAGCACCTTCAGTGTGCGCAACGTGTACTGCGGTACGTAAGCGGCTCTAAGGACCGGGGACTGCTATATCGGACCGGTACATCCTCGCAGTTGTTTGGCTACACCGATGCTGATTGGGCTGGCAACGCCACCGATCGCCGATCCACGCCCAGATACGCGTTCTCTCTTGGGAGTGCCGCGATAGCGTGGAGCAGTAAGAAGCAGCTGACAGTTGCACTGTCGAGCACCGAAGCTGAGTACCGAGGAGCGGCTGTCGCAATATGCGAAGCCATATGGTTGAAGCGGCTACTTAAGGACTTGCAAGAGGAGGTGTCCGATCCGACGACGATCTACTGCGACAACCTCAGTAGCATCCAGCTTGCGAAGAACCCCGTTTTCCACGCACGGACCAAGCACATTGAGGTGCACTACCGTTTTGTCTGTGAGTGTGTCCTTTCTGGTGAAGTCGAAGTCCAGTATGTTCCGACGGATCGGCAAACTGCCGACATCTTCACCAAGCCTCTTCGACCGGACAAGTTGCGGCAATTCTCGGGTGCGCTTGGGTTGCGTCACCTCGATGTGCCGGACTTGAGGGGGAGAGATGTCCCGGATGACCACGGAAGGGGGAGAGAAGACCGCGACGTCGAGTCGAATGACGAATTCGATTTCGGAGATGTTCTAGATGACCACGGAAGGGGGAGAGAAGACCGCGACGCCGAGTCAGATGACGAATTTGATTTCGGATCGACTGATGAAGCCGAGGGCGGACCTGCGAAAGATTCCGGAAGCGGACATAAGGGGAGTAGCCGAAATGAAGAGCCGAAGTCAACCAAGCATGGGGGAGATGACGCCGTCAAGGGCAAGAAGACCGAAGACGAGTTGGAGATAGCCAACTCGGACGAGAGCGAAAACCGATCAGAGGTAGCCGAGTCGGTTTGGATATTTGATTCAGATACACTGAATCAACCGAGGGCCAAGCGAGAAAGAAGGCAGCAGGAGAAGCGCCAACACCGCGACAACAAGGGAGCTGTGAAGGGCCGTGGGAGCAGACAAGCCAACCGAAAGGGTCGAAGCACGCGGAGTCGAACAGGTCGAGGAGCGCGAGCGAGGTGTGGAGCTAGGAGAAACCGGAGCGGTGATCCGGAAGATCCGGAAGAGCCTCAAGTTGAGCTTGTGGGGGAGTGTTGAGAGACAAGCTCAACATCGGCCGGATCGGCTGAGCAAGCCGAGGACCGGATCAATTAGGCCGGACCGGTGCGTAAAATGGATACGCAAACCGGTGCGTAACGAGAGGCCGTATCGGTGTGTAAACCGAAAGGCCGTTAGAGAGATATTCCTCGTAAGGAATAGTTTTGAGAGTAAGTGTCGAGGCTCATTTATGAGCAGTCAAGTACTGTCAGTACTTGTGTCAGCCCGATTGTCAGGGCTTGTATTAAAGGTGTTCATTGAGCACGATGTATGTATAGAGTGTTAGTATTTGTTGAATTGTGTTTTTTGTGTGTTCTCTCTCTGTCTCTCCCGCGTACTATGTATACTCAAGCTCTCCATTAAACCTGCGTATTTTCTGTGTGTTTGGTTTTCTATTGCTTCTGCACATAATCTTTTACATGCTTTGGTCATCCTTGGTCCCACATAAATGTCTCTTTGTTGTGGATGGACCAAACTGTCATTAATCGCATTTGCTAGTTGCTCTGGAGTTTTATTTACACGGTCATGTTGTAGCGACCATGTGAATGGCGTTTCCAAGGTCCAATTATCACCAGATACACAATTGTCAATAATTCCTTTCTGATAACAAAAAAATACATCCCACAATGATGTGTCTTGTTGTGCGGCATATTTCTTTGCGGCCTCAATATGCTTTCTTTTTTCTGTTAAGGCTTGGCACCGTAAGTGTTTTTGTTCCGATACCAAGTCACTATGCAACTGTCCTTTCTTCTCAATTGGCATTTGTTTAGTGCCATGGACTATTATACTCGGCATACAAAGTAAGAACTGCCAACCACCTTCAGGTTCCCATTTTTTAGAAGATGAATATTGTTTGGCATACAAAAGCGTAGAACCACTTATTTCATTTTTCTTTGTCATAAAAATGTGATTGAAGCTTATATTGTTTAATTGGCCGAGCACTTTAACATTCCCAACACCCCCATCTGATATATATCTCTTCAACTCATATACCTCCTTCAAGTATAACTTTTGGGCGTGGTGTATACGCATTACAAATAACATCAAATAGTTTTGGTAATGTGCAAGCATCATGACGAGACAACTGTCTGGAGAAAGTGCTAAACATATGATCTATATGATCATGTGTGTGGCCAACCAAAAGAAAATTGACTTTCACTTTTGTAAAGAATCGGGTATGATTCTTGTGTAGCGGAATAGGCGAGAGATGTGCGTTATGTGAGTGTGTGTGTGAGAGAGAGAGTGAGAGAGACAAGGAGTAAGACACAGAGAATACACAAGGTTAATTATATTAACAAAGGAGAAAGACTCAACAACATACAAGGTAGGAGGAGGGTGCTTTATATAGTCACCCTCTCTCGTCATTAACTACAAGACTCATGGAGCATGGGGAATGTGAAAGCTCATAAGTTATGTGTCATAAGATATGATTCTATGACTCATACTAAATGCTAGAATACAAAGTGGTGACATGATGGTGACTCTAGACCGTTGGAGTGTTTATTCACTCTCGAGGTGAGTTCACACACTAGACCAGGTTGAGCTTGATTCTCAACAACTTTTCTAAACAATCCTTGGTTGGAGGCTGTTAGGAAGAAACCCGTTGTGGTGAAGAGGCTTTACAACCTAAGTCCTATGTTGGAGAAGAAAGTAGAGGTGCTGGCCAGGTGAGTGAGAGAATCTCTTCTTCTTGTAAACCTTCACTTGACCTGAGCATAAGTAGCATGCATCAAAGTTCTTAGACTGAGGAAACCTTTTTTATAACTTTATAGTTGTGTGCTTAAACATGCAATATATGCTTGCATATTGGGTTGTTTTCAATCATTTTCCTCACTGTGCTGGAAACACTGTTTTTTATTATGTATTTATATTTAGTTTTTTTTTCAAATGTGGATAGGTCCTTGGCAAGGTTGCCACAAAATGCACCTCTATATGTTAGAAAGGCAGGGGAGAAGAAGGTGACTGAAGTTGTGGTTCACCATCACTCCCTTGTGCTGCTCCTCCAAAGTGCAACTGGAGAGGATCTTCAAAACATATAGAAGGCCATGAAAAGGTTAAGCCACATACATATGGTGCCCCCACCAAGGCTTAGTATGAGTACAACCCCAAGACTTAGTATGAGTACAACCTCAAGACTAAGTATGAGTACAACACCAAGACTAAGTATGTCTCGAGACCCATTCCGAGATTGCTCCAACCACTGAAAAAGATTATACCCACAACACACACACACACAAACGTATTTATGTTTTTATTGACATAATAAGATCGTGCAATCCCTGACATCCATGTATGTCTTCGTGTCTTGCATGTAATAGTGGCATTAGTATGCCATGAGTGACATGAGTGTATGTTAGTAGCGCATATTTTAGTCACACTAGGATGTCATTAGTGACATGAATATATGTCATTAGTATACATACCATGAGTATATACTATATAGACTTTCCCTGTATCAATATATGTGATTACTGCCATGAGTATATGTCATTGGTAGCACGAGTATATTAGTGGATATTTTGAGTATCTGAAGCATGTATCACCTACCTTTCAACAGATTCTTTTGAAGGTTTATATTCATGTATTATTGATTGCGACACATTACCAATTATAAAGTGAACTACGTAAAAAAAAAAATGTTTTTTTTATTAAAATATTGGCTCGCTTAACAAGCAATGCCTAGATGACCATTTATAGGAAGAACATAATAAAAATGCATTCAAATTGAAGTAGGCTCCTCGAAATGATAGATAACACAACCTAACAGCTATTTGTACGAAACCCAACAAAAAAACATGCCAACAGGAATGAAGTAGTCAAACAATGCCATGGAATGAGAAAAAGGAACATTTCGCATATTTTACTCACACTAGGATGTCATTAGTGACATGAGTATATGTCATTAGTATACATACCATGAGTATATACTATATAGACTTTGCATGTATCAATATATGTGATTAGTGACATGAGTATATGTCATTGGCAGCAGGAGTATATTAGTGGATATTCTGAGTATCTGAAGCCATGTATCACCTACCTTTCAACCGATTCTTTTGAATGTTTATATTCATGTGTTATTGATTGCGACACATTACCAATTATAAAGTGAACTACGTAAAAAAAAACCCTGTTTTTTTATTAAAATATTGGCTCGCTTAACAAGCAATGCCTAAATGGCCATTTATAGGAAGAGCATAATAAAAATGCATTCAAATTGAAGTAGGCTCCTCGAAATGATAGATAACACAACCTAAGAGCTATTTGTACGAAACCCAAACAAAAAACATGCCAACAGGAATGAAGTAGTCAAACAATGCCATGGAATGAGAAAAGGGAACATTTGTGAGAATAGGTGGTTACACTGTACAAACTTACAAAGAAATCATAACCTTATTATAATAACAAGGGCCACACACATCAATCATACGTATTTAAAAAGATATTGTTGATAATCCCCACATTTAAATTTAGGTAGCACATGACTTGGCAAAAACTTGGCGATAATGCCCCCTTTCCGATCAAATCCTTAAGATTTGTTCTCTCTTTGGTTCATGGGTCCTTTCTATACTTTCGCTTTTTTAAATGAACTCTTTCAAAGTAATGAATACCTTGATCACTAAGGCAATTGACTTTGAATAAATAGGATAATAGATGGCAAATTGACTTGGTTAACTAGGCATCCAAACATCACATTTTCCCTCTCTCCCCAAGAACCAAATTCTATTTCATTTTCTCTCTTTCCTTTCTAGTTTCTGAGCAATTTCTTAAGATTTCCTTTTTCTCTTTCTTTGAGTAATGGGTCCTATGTCTTTTTTTCGTTTTTTAATTCTCTCCCTTTTTCAAGTAAACTCTTCCCAAGTGATAAATAGCTTGGTCACCAAGTCCATGGACATGAATAATAGAATGAATACCAAATTGACTTGGTTAACAAGGCATCCAAATCGTAGCATTCATATATAATAAAAGGACACATATCACATTACAACACACATTTTCCCTCTCTGCCCCCAAGGACCATAATAAAATCTATCAACCAATCTATCTATCTCTAATTCCCACATTCCATATTGTGAAGACAAACTTCTTACATTACTTTTTAATCATGATAACCAAGATGATGCATTGCTTTAGCATAAGGCCTAGTGTAGTGTCTTGTGAAGATATGGATGCTGAACATGTTATCGGCTCCCATGTGAGTACTCAAGACGCATCAAGTGCAAAGGTAATCGATTCTACCACTCAAACAATCGAATCAGACAAGTGCATGAAATCAAGAAGGACAAAGACGAGGACGAAGAAGGGTAGCGAGAGTAGTATGGAGTTGGAGCAAACAAGCAAGTTGGGTGCTCGATATTTTAGCGTGGGAATGAACCCAGGGGCTCTCCTTTGATGGACATTGAACAAAGATGAAGTGTTGAATTGGGTGGTGGTGGTTCATGGTGCATGATATTCTTATGTGGACACCAAAAACAATCATCCTAGTGATTTACCTACTTCCTTCCCCCTTGACATCTTTATCCTTGTGCCAATGCATATTAATGTGGCTCCTAAGCTTGAGGCTTCATGTGATCTTGACGTTCTTCTCCCACTCCGATCTGTGAAATGTTTCGGCATGACCCTCCTCGACAGGAGCCTTGACAATGGCACAAACTCTATGGGTGCTTGAGTGTATATTAATTTAATGCCTTCTTAATCTTGAGTACCAAGTGAATACCAAATTGTCAATAAACTCGAATTATGGGTGTTAACTCATGCCCCATTTGCCATTAGTATTATCGTTGTAATATGATTGATATGAATCTAACCATTAATGGTACCCTATATTCTGTCTTTGTTTAACTTATTTAAAAAGTGCTGGTGTATTTTCAGAAAGTTTAATATTTACAGGTAAATGATTCAATCACCAATTTGAGAAATCATGTATGCATTATATGGTATTCCTCTATGGAGCCATTGGTACCAACATTAAGAATCATAATCCATAATTACATTAACATTATATAGTGGGTGTAACCTTTTGATACATATACCCACTATATAATGTTAGCAGTAAAATTATATGTGGTTAGTTGTAAGAGATTTATGAATTAAAATACCCTCCGTCCCTATCTCTGTTTCTCTCCCTCTCTTTGGGGAAAACACATGATTATATTAATAAATATGTGACATGAAAAACACTAGAATGGTACAACAATTAAGTGTAGTCACCGCCACTACAAGAGTAGTGGCACATGTTGTATCGATCGTCAATTGACAAGATCGAACACTAATGAGCAAACAATTTCTTCTTGCTACGATAAACACAATTGGCACATTTGTACAGTGTAGTCCATAACTTTCATAGATACGCATTGACCCAATGCCTAATATTGCATATTTCGGTTATTATACAATCCCCAATACCTCACAAATATATGAAAACGATATCCATCTTTGATTTCGGGTTGTTAGTTTGCGATGAGTGTATCTTATTAGCCCAGATTTAGAACAGGAAAATGCATTTTTAATTAAACGATTGCCATTTAGAAGAAGAGTTTGATAAAATTTAGAAAGAGGTTTGAAATTGAGGTAGGCTACTTGAAATGATAGATCAAGGGTAGTGTTGTAACTTGTAAGATAACCCAACCCAAGAGGAATTTGTGTGGAATCCAACAAATTCTACACTAGACAATTATATAATGCCATGAAATGTGAAAAGGGGAACAAATCTGTGTGCATGTTAGGTTTAATTATTTTGCTCAAGTAGAGGAACTCAACCTTTTACAACCTTGGATTGATGGAGACTTGACATATTAGAGGAAAGTTCTATCACGTAACCAATTATTTGGTTTCGGACCAAGTCATGTCATTGGCCTCCAAAAGCAAAAGGGTGAAGGTAGTGTCGTTTCTCTCTCATAAAAAATTGCCAAAATCATGTTGATTGAGGGCACTCTTCATATTCTAGGAATGGTACTTTAAACTCTTACCTTAGAAATTTTGTATTCATATACTCAAATTAACGTCCTTTCCATGCACATCGCTCCTTGCCCAAACCTTTACTTGTACAAGATAAATTTCCCAAAGTTTAGAATAAGTTAGATTAATGTAAATGTGAGAAATTTTAGAAGATTAACGTATTTGTTTGGTTAAGACCCTCCTCCCTTTGATATATCGGAAGCAAATAATTTTACTTATCAAAACGTGACATTCATTTGCAAACACCATTGCGTGGAGAATAAAAAGGTGGATCTACATAATACATTGCACATAGTTTTTATTATGTAGAACATAGAAAGAAATTGTAACCTCATTAAAATAACAAGGGCCACATGCATTAATCATATGTATGTAGTAACAAATCATTGTTGAGAATGCCCACATTTAAAACGAGGAATGACATGACTTTGCGAGAGATCTCGAAATGATGTGTTCTTCCCAATTTCTGAGCAATTCCTCAAGATTTCCTTTTTCACTTTCTTTGACCGATGGGTCCTATGTCTTTCTTTTTGTTTTCCAATTCTTTCACTATTTCAAGTCAACTCATGCGAAGTGATGAATACTTTGGTCACCAAGCCATTTGACTTGAATAGTAGAACGAATACCAAATTGAGTTGGTTAACAAGGCATCCAATCGTAGCATTCATATATAATGAAAGGACACATATCACATTACAACACACATTTCCCCTATTTCCTCCCAAGGATTATAATAAAAACTATCTCATTTTGTCTCTCTTCCAAGAACCATAATAGCATTTATCAACCAATCTATCTCTAATTCCCACATTCCATATTGTGACGATAAACTCCTTACATTCCTTATTAAATCATGATAACCAAGATGATCCATTGCTTTAGCATAAGGCCTAGTGTAGTGTCTTGCGAAGATATCGATGCTCAACATGTTATGGGCTCCAACATGAGTACTCAAGACACATCAAGTGCAAAGGTACTCGATTCTACCACTCAAAAGATCGACTCGGACAACTACATGAAAGCAAGAAGGACAAAGACGAGGACGAAGAAGGGTAGCGAGAGTAGTATGGAGTTGGAGCAAACAAGCAAGTTGGGTGCTCAATATTTTAGCGTGGGAATGAACCCAAGGGGTCCCCTTTGATGGACATTGAACAAAGATGAAGTGTTGAAATGCATGGTGGTGGTTCATGGTGCATGATATTCTTATGTGGACACAAAAAAGGATCATCCTAGGATTTCCAATGGCTTGGGTAGTTGCGGTAGGAGCGTTGTATAAGATTGCGTTAGTACCGTATATGTGGCAGGAGAAGTTGATGCCCCCTTCTCTATGTCAACGTCGGTTAGGCAAGGTTGCCCATTGGCCCCTTTCCTATACTTATTAATAGCTAAGGCTTTTCATGTGTATTTTAATAATCATGCCTTAAGGATTAAAGGGTTGCAATGGGGAGTCGATAACAAACAAGTGCTAGATACTGAATTTGCTGATGATACAACTTTATATGTGGATGGGGAGGAACAAAATTTGCGTAATGTTCAATGTGTGGTGCATGAATTTTGTGAGCTATCAGGTGCTATAATAAATTGGAATAAGAATGATGAATAATGGAGTTTCACATTGGTTGCCCCATCCGGATTTTCAATGGCTTCAACATGGGAGGTCAATACGATATCTTGGTTGTCAAATTGGTGTTGATATTACTCATGATCAACTTATTGCCCCCTTGTTGATGTCATTGAAGAGGAAATTGTTGTTTTGGTCTTCGAGACATCTATCGTTGGCTGGAAGAATTGTAATTGCTAATCAAGTGCTTTTGTCTTCGATGTGGTATATCCTCTCATCTTGGTTGTTTTCAAGATCTGTTCTCTCTCAAATACAAAGGCTTGTCCGCAATTTCTTATGGGGTGCATCTGATGGATATACAAGATCTAAAGTTGCGTGGAAGCCGCATGTTACTAACACATAATGTAATTTTGAAGGCAACTCTACAAATCTGTTACGCATGGAAGATATAATACTTGAATGATACTTTGATCCCCGTAGATTTCTCAGACAGTAGTTGCATATGTGAGCCGAGGTAAATGTCTTGCTCATCACCAGTCATCGAGAAATAGTGCCGCCTTAATTCTCGCAACTTTGATTTTCCAATCATAGACATACACCCACGGACGCAACATGTTTTGTTGACATCAAATCCTATCTGCTTATTTGATGTCACCAAGTTAAATCTGGCTATACGAATTCTAAGTGGGATTCTTCTAATATGCATAGGGCTTCCAGATTTCTCTTCATGCATAGAAGTTGGGGTAACCTTGTTACAATCGAATTCATTGTTGTCACCATCGCCCATGATCTTCGATGTTTCATTAGCACTACCTTCATTCTCTATATCTTTATTAATATCGTATTCTTCAATAGAGAACTCTTCAGATGTGTCATTATTCGCATGTGTTTTAGGTGAAGATGAGCTTAGACAATACTCTTCGATAGAAATGGGTGAGCCTGTTGACAAACAATATTCTTCGATAGAAAACGGTGAGTCTGTCAATAAATATGGAGGCATAAATATGTCGGTTTAATCCCAAACATTAGGACAATAATGAAATACCAATCATTTGAAAAAAAAATTCTCCACGTGTAGGCCTAAACATTAAGTATATAGTATATATATATATTATATATCCATTCAATTTTTATATACATATAGTATATATTTACAATCATTACAGACTCATATATATGTTGGTTTAAATTTCCAGTCAATGGTTAATTCATGGCCCCCATAATTTAATATAATGCCCCCATAAACAGGAACTCGATAGGACGTATTGAATTCTTGTATGAAGTGGGCGTTTTCAACATGAACTCGATACGCCGTATCGAAAATTTTGACATACGATTGACAAGAACCCAATTTAGATGTCCAATTTAGACATTTTTAGAAAAATTAGCTAAAATTTGAAAGTTTTAGCACCCTTTTTTAAATAGGTAGTATGGTTGATATATGCTTAAAACAATAGAAAATAACACTTGAATTGTTCCTCAGAACGTGAAGAAAGGAAAAAAGCTTCTCTTCAACGAGGAAACTAAATCTCAACCATCGGACGAAGTCAGCCAAAAGAAATTGTTAGGTGCCAATGGTGGTGAGGACCTTCCTGACCGTGATCTAACGGAGAAAGAATGGTGTATGCAATATGTTGACTCGAAGAAAAAAGTCGTGCTGTATACGACAAAGAAGAAAGGTGACGATCAGCTTGAAAAAGAGACTGGATTTATGTATGGCCGTATCTTACGATTTGACTACGAAGACATAGATTCAGTCAACATTCTTGTGATGATAGATTGCTTGAGGGGGGTACGTAAAGTGTACCTATCGGAAGATCGGCTAGTAAAGAAATGTTGTGGGCCTGAAACTTTCAGAAAAGATCTTGAGAGTTCACAAAATCTTATTGTAACCTTGAGGCCATATATACAAGGCCATGTAACTCTAAGGGAGCCCTCTTCCTCCCCCGTCAAGGCCCCAAAAAAGGCATCTAAAGTGCAATCGAGACCAGCAAAAAGAAGACCACTAAAATGCCGGACTCTGACTCATCAAGCTCCACAGAAGATGATGAAACTAGGGCGACACCAGGTGCTGAGCTTGCATCTGGTGTCTTGTCATCGGAGTAGAATAAGATTTAGACAGAGTTAATGCATTGAAAACTGGTGAGAAAAGGGCAAGTCTTTTACTTGCCTATAACACGCATTCATAGGCCGCCAGTTGATGTGAAAACAGGACGTAGACCACTTGAGACCAAAGAGCCACACCGAATGCATGTTCAGAATTTGAAGAAAAAAATGAAAATAAATCCAAATGCTACAGTTGTGCCTTTCATTGTAATGGTGGATCCCGAAGAATGTGACACCACTGAAGTCTTCGACATCAGAAAGCATGATCAATATAATTACTTTGTAATTGGTGGATCACATTCGGCTGAGGTACGTAGGCAACTTGTTAGAGAGCACCCAACGACTTCTTCAAATATACCGGGTGCAAAATATACGTGGGCCTTACAACTGAAGAGGCAAAGCTTTTGGCATGGGACCACAAAAACGATAATGACTATAGACAGAAAATGTCATCTATTGAACGGATAAGATTCTTCCACCATGAATACTTAGACGTCAAACAAAAGTTCAGTGTGAAGCTACACCCCGCCCTACGACGTTAATGCCTTCAAGAGGTCAGCATTGTGGTGGATGATAATGTTAAGTCAGATGGTCTTTGGAAATATGAGTCTTGGTTTCAACTTGCCTTAAGAGATGGAGAAGTATGGGACCTACAAGATCAAATATTCACAATGTGGGAGAATAAGGAGGTTAAGGGTCAACGCCAAAAGAAATGTAAGGTAGACCCTCAACTGGAATTAAAGACACAACGGCCAAGAAAATTGATTTAGTTATTGAAGAAGTGGCCGACGACATGAAGCTGTCTCTATGGAGAGCAATGCAAGGTATTAAGGAGGAGCAACTTCTTGTGTCTGTTTTGTCAAGGGTTGTGGCGAAAGAATTAAGCCTTGAAGAAATGGTCACTGAGTTCAATAAATAAGTCTTTCAAATAGTTAATTGAACTCAATATGGTCCAATTGAAATTTCTAATATCGTTTTTTGATTTGACAGTCATAAGGTTTACATGAAGATCCAAGAAGTTATGATGAAACAACTTGGATGCATAACTTGGGAATAAGTGACCGAGGATTATCTTGTAACGTCTTCATATAAGGCGTTATCCGAGTATTTTATTGCATTCAAGGATTGGGTTAGTATCGGTGTTTTTCATACAATTTTTCTTATATGTAGATGATTTGTAATAATACTTGATGTCTTATTGCCTCTATTAGAAACCTTGTCGTGGCAAGAAACTAGGAGAAGTCAAGGATATACACGATTTCCCGACATTCTTCCTTGCACATCTTGAGAGAGCCAGAAAAGAGAAGGATCGTCGCTTAGTCAAGGCGTACGGAATTGAGGAAGATGGCTCCTTCAAAAAATTTAGCCACAAGAAGGATATTACTAGAGATATTTTCTACAACGTGATTTGTGGTGATGTCATTGAGATGAACGAAAAAGTGGCAAGGAAAGAATATACGCTAATGATTGCTGATATTCCATATGGATTTCGAATGGCAGGGTCATCATACGATGATGAACCTTTTAGGTTCAAACAATTAGAGAAGATGGTCAAAGATTT
Organism: Azolla caroliniana; assembly: GCF_043228905.1. Classification (NCBI taxonomy): domain Eukaryota; kingdom Viridiplantae; phylum Streptophyta; class Polypodiopsida; order Salviniales; family Salviniaceae; genus Azolla; species Azolla caroliniana. Next base: position 5,321,131 of record NW_028230449.1, on the reverse strand, counting down.
TGTTGAGCTGACGACCGCATCCTTGTGGAAGATAGTTGTCTTTCATAGTATGGACCAAGGATACTCGGTAGCTCAAGCTTTGAGATCTCGCTGCCATGGCATCGAGAACCTTTCATGGTAAGGATTATTTATAAGTCTCATTTACTATATTTCTTTCTTAACATTGTTGAGTCTATTCTTAAATTAATACAATATTTGTTATAGGATAAAAACAAATGTCAATAGAGGGCCAACCTTTCAGTTCGTAAATGCCATTGAATATATTATGGTTGGCTACTTCAATGAAATAAAGAAACAAAGAATCAAGGAGCATTCAAATGAAGTTGGAGGTTCAAATCTGCTGGTATATCCAGCAGTGACATGGAAATTGCGACATGTAACCTCAACAGAACGGGGACTTGTCAACCCATACCAAAAACCTCAACGACTTATGATGCGCCTGATCGAGATGGTCTCTGTAGAAGGAGATTAGATATTAGACTTGTTTTCTAGCACATGTATTCCTCGAACTAGGTTCACGTTGTTGGGATAACCAATACTGATTCTTATTTGTTTGAAAACTAATTCGTCTTATTGCTTTCTTCACAGGGACAACGTCTGCATGTGCATTGAAGCTCTTCAGAAACACAGTTGCATTGGAGAAGGACGAGGAGCAGGTTGTATTTATAAACATGAGGATTAAGGTTTTGTGGGAGTGCCCAGACCAGGACGAGGAGGTCGGTGCAAAGCATGTCGCTGATACCGAAAGGTTTCAACCTGCTTCGCGAGAGCCTATTCCTCCATTAGCCGGGGAACTGGGGCATCTAATTGAGCTTCATGATGAGCTTATAGAAGATCTTACGGTGGCTCGACTATCAGGGGAAGACAATGCACGTATAGTAGAAGCGAATTCTATAAGAGATGAAGAAGATAATGACATGGATGATTTAATTGCTATGTAATAGACTCTTTTGTTGACAAATTGTAATGCTTTGAATTCACATTACTAATACAAAATTTGGGTTCTACTTTGTGTACTCCATTCTTTATAGTCTTCTATATGTTTCAATTTTATTTCTATATACTTGGTTTGTTGACTTATGACATTGGTTTCACCGCGTGTATTGCTGAACACCAATATGGAGAAACATGAATTAGTTTACATTAATGCTGATTGCGGTCAAACTTTACCTACACATAACATTCTTGTAGAATTGTCGCCATGAATGTCCTGTTATTATTTGCGATCAATTGTCAAGATTGTCATTCCATGTCTAATATATACCAGTCCAGATATTATGGATCTTTATCTTCTATTGCTAAAACTATTATGTTTCTCTTCTATTGCTACTTACATTGTGTAGTGTGTTGATAATGGTCGATGCCACCTTGTCCCATTAGTTGCACGACCTTGTAGCACACCTCTCAGCAATATCCGCATGTTTTTATACGCTTGTAGTCCACTAGCGTGTTCGTTCGGAGTTTGATCCCATGCGAATCACCTAAGGAATAGACTAGATCAATTTTAAATACAAGTATTGTCAAGCTTAATTGGTTTGTTTTTTCCATCACATTATCCTAAAGTTCATTGTCCTACATTGTCCACAATTATATACATACGGTTTTATCCCATGCGAGTAAACTAAGGAATAGATTAGGGTTCCTTTGGAGGTTCCTTCCACCAAATCGAGGTGGCATATCACACAGATTCAAGGCTCCCTCCACCATTGGAGGTTCATTCCACCAACACAGATTTAACGCTCCCTCCACCATTGGAGGTTCCTTCCACCAAATAGAGGCGGCATATCACACAGATTCAACGCTCCCTCCACCATTGGAGGTTCCTTTCTAGTACTAAATTTCAGAACTATTTTTTCATTTTCAGTACTAATTTTTTTCATTTTTAGAAATTTGTGAATAAAGAAATGATAATTGTCATCTTTGATCCGTAATTCTAATGTTCGAAACGAATTATTTCTCACTTTGTAGGCCGCATTTAAAAACATTTGATTGTGATTTCTTAGTGTAGTCTATATAACATTAACTACTCTCGCAAGAAACTTAATTTTTTGGGATAAATCTAGTGACCAAATGGGGGTCCCCAACGAGAGTGAGTTGTCAAGTAACTCATGTATATCTGAAAGGACCAAGAGACGAGTGGTTCTTCACATAGTCCGTTATTTGGCAAAAATAACGAAGATATTTGGTGAAGAGGATCGTAGGGATATTATATGTAGAGTGTTACACCATCAACGTTTGAATGAAGACACGGGGAGAATAAAATTTAGGGATCAATGTGTTTCAGAAGAGATTGTAGAGTCTATGAAGTCATCCCTAGACTTAGTGAAAGGTGTAGAGAGCATAGACAAACTTGCTACAAAGAGGGCAGCCCTACATATGGTTGTGAACGGTGCAAGAGAAAAAAAAAATAGTGATACTAAAGTTGCCTTAGCCCTGGGTATTCAAAGAAGGAACTTGAGGAAACATCGCCGAAATATACACTCAAGCCAATTCAAGTGGCTGGGGTTGGGACGTAGACGACGATGCGATGCCTTATCTCAATAGATTATTGAGAAAGTGGATTCATTTTGGGCAAAAAATACCCGTGTCTCACCAAATAAGAAGGACGTGTGTAGACAACGAATAAGTTAGGGTAAGTACCAGATTCACCCTAGACACTTCTTGGAGATGACGGTATTCCAGTTTTTTATATCAATTCACATTCCAGAAATTTTTGTTTTGATCAAGTGTATATTAATGTTTGCTATATATATTGGTTGATGTAGGCTGAATTGTACATGAACTTTAAAGATCAACATCCAAGCTTGACTGTTGGATTCCACAAGTTCCAAGGTTTGAAACCATCTTATGTTAGAAAATTTTGAAGAGGAATACATGTTGTGTGTACCACGTGAAGATGGACATGTTAAGGCTTGGAGTGAATGCAATGCGTACTGATTCTAAGGGTATACATAGGGAATTATGTGTCTGCACTTGTGAGGTTTGTAGACCAAATGGGGAGGATAATAGGTGTAATGCACAAAACATGACTTATGCATCCGTTTTTGAGTTATGGAGGTCTTGTGTTTCTGAAAAAGAACCATCATGTGAGTGGCATCGTTATGTCTTTTAAGCACATGTAAGGTTTGTCCGCTACCATTATTTTGTAGGCAGGAGCTTGATTTGGGAAATAGTCATACTGTGAAATGGAAATATTTAGAGTATGTGACTGAAAATATTGGCAAGGGACTTGTAACTAAGCGTATCAAGGAAGTATATAAGGAGACATGTGCTGCTACCCTTGTCTCAAAATTTAAGAAACAACTTGGGGAGTTCATTCCACATAACTTCCGGAGTTATTGGCAAAATTAACAGTTCAAGGAATGTATTAATAACTTACCAACGGGTGTCATCGTATCTGTCATTGACTTTGCAGAAAACTATACATTTAAAGTTCAAAATGAGGTTCAATCAATGCATTGGTACAATGATCAATGTACAATACTTGTACATATTTGCTATTGGAGACAAGACAGTGAGTTACATAAGAAATCAATATTTTACATTTCAGATGATAAAAAGCATGATACAATATTTGTTCAAAATTGTTTTAAGCTTCACCATGCAGATTTATTGTCTCTAGGGTTTAGCTTTAACCGTCATTGGGTTTGGTCTGATGGTGCTACCTCGCAGTTTAAGGCGACACGATCGTTCTACTTTATCGCCAGGTAATTTTTAATCCATATGTTTAGTACTTATAATGCAATGTCTAAGGAAGTAATTCTTGTGTTAGTGCATGCATACTAATTATGTTTGTAACTATGTTAAGTGTTCTTGATTGATCACATAGTACCATCCTGTCACGTAAATCTGTGTTTATTATCTTTTTATCCATGTGAAGTGTTCTCCATAGACACATTGTACTGTGTTGTGTGTTGTATCTGTACTAAATCAGTATTTATTGAAGGATGTAAAGTACTCGTCTTGTACTCTTAGTATTGGCTGTTCTTAAGAGTTTGTACTAAGTATCTTTTAGTCCATTTTGAGTGCTCTCCATGGACACATTGTATTGTAGTGTGTGTTGTATCTATACTAAATCAATATTTATTGAAGGATGTAAAGTGCTCGTCTTGTACTCATAGTATTGTCCGTCCTTAAGAGTTTGTACTAATTATCTTTTAATCCATGTTGAGTGTTCTCCATGGACACACTGTATTGTACTGTGTGTTGTATTTGTACTAAATCAGTATTTATTGAAGGATGTAAAGTACATGTCTTGTACTCATAGTACTATCCTATATTGAAGAGTTTGTACTAATTATCTTTTAATCCATGTTGAGTGTTCTCTATGGACACATTGTATTGTATTGTGTGTTGTATCTGTACTATATCAGTATTTATTGAAGGATGTAAAGTACATGTCTTGTACTCATAGTATTGTCCAATATTGAAGAGTTTGTACTAATGATCTTTTAATCCATGTTGTGTTCTCCATGGACACATTGTACTGTGCTGTGTGTTTTATCTGTACTAAATCAGTATTAATGGATGTAAAGTACTCGTCGTCAGCAACATAATACTGTCCAATATTGAAGAGTTTGTACTAATTATCTTTTAATACATGTAGAGTGTTTTCCATGAACACATTGTACTATGCTTTGTGATGTATCCGTACTAAATTAGTATTAGTGGATGCTAAGTACTATTGGTTGACAACATAGTACTATTTATCTTTTAATCAGTGTAGAGTGTTCTCCATGGATACGTTGTGCTATGCTTTGTTTTGTATTTGTACTAAATCAATATTAATGGATGTATAGTACTCTCGATTGACAACATAGTACTAATGTTTGTTGGAAACTTGGGATACAAAAGCAGGTACTTGTCCTTATTCAACATTCGTATGCAATGGAACTACTTCGGGTCTGGACATGGAAAAGGAGAGCATGATGGTACGGGGGCTATGATCAAACGTGCCCTTACAAGTGAGCAGTTGGATAATAATGGTGCTAAGTTACAAAATGCACATGATGTTGTGGAGTGGCTAACATGGAAGATGTCAAATGATGGTAAGAACAGATTGTTTGTTGAGGTTCACGCTGATGAGGTCGATAGAACTAAATCATATGGTTGTAAAACCATGAAAGGCACATGAAGCACCCATTGTGTATTAGGGTTTAGCCGCAAGGACACACCACAATTGTTACTCCGTACTTTATCATGCTTTTGTTCCATGTGTATAGATGAAGCTTGGGATAAATGCATCAACCTATCAATTGTGGAGCCCTGGAAGCTGCAGAATCTTGAGCTGGAACGACAAGATGATATTGAAGAGGATGGACATCAAACGATATTGTATACTACAACCAATATCAAGAATTGACAATTTTATTGGAAGTTGGAGATCATTTTGCGGTGCTCAAATCTCCTCAGAATGAAGATTTAGAAGACTACTACATTGTGGTGTGCAAGCAAAGAAAGACATTATTGAAAGAAGTGGTGAGGGATGGCTAGGGCAACATGTTCAACGTTGGTGAGTCTGTCGTGTATGGAAACTATTATGCAAAGTTGCCGCAGTGCAAGAACACATATGCATTACTAAAAGATGCACCGCACCCATCGCAATAATCTACACTGTTGCCATTCTTGCGATCAAGTTCAATATGACTCAAGCAAAGCACAAGGTTAAGGGATACAACATTGTCTACAAGGTCCCCCAAGAGGTTCATGAGCACATATTAGGGGAGGTCTCTCTGTTTAATGCTTGAATGTTACCCTATTAATACATTGTAGTTGGCAACTGAAAAACATCTGCTTGTAGTTCATTATTTGATGTATTGATATATTATTTTTGATGATTGACAAATGAATCGATATATTTCGTCTTTCTTCGAAAGTGTTTAGAGTATTTATTGAGCTTGTTTTGAAAGTGTTCATGTTCAGCTCTTTCTTCAACTCCTCTTTCAACACCTTACTTTCTGAATTTTGGATTGTCGATGCAATCCATTCATATGTAGTCTTTATTGAAGAGAATGCTTTTCTGCTTGTATCTCAGCTGATTTAACTGCTTCCAAATCAACAAGTAGTGCTTGTATTCTTGAGCTCATAGAAGCTATGCAACCGGCCATCATCTGTTCATGCTTTTCAGTCATTGTGACCTGTAGCTTTGCAGATTGAACTTGGTGGACAGGTGTTGTAGCCGGAATATCCACATGAGTGGTTCTTGATGACTTCAAGCCAGTGTTGGTACTGGAGGACCCTTTATAATGTTCTGATCGGTGACGATTAAAATCTTCCCAATCTACATCGATGCCACCCTGAACTTCACATGTAAATGCACGTGCAAAAACAGTACCCACCTCATTGTTACAGATTTGATTAGTATCATAAAGATGTTCATATCTCATCTTCAATAAGTTCACATATTCCTTCTTCAATCCACTTATGTGGAATCCTCGCCTTGTATCAGGATGTGGTGACCCCCAGGTTTTTATCAACCACTCTCTCAGCTCTTCATAAACTTCAGGTCGTGCTCGAAGGAAATAACGCCATCCGAGAGGTGTGTCTCGAATGGAGTGGCACATCTTCTTTCTTTGAGTTGATGAGTTCATCACCCTTTCTCTTGTGGGTGTCTTCTTGCTTTCTTTGATAGGTGTCCTTTTTCTTTCCTTCACTAGTGTCTTCACTTTCTATTTCACCAATGTCTTCTTTATGGGTGTCCTTCTCGTCATTGTCCTAGTCTTCACTATTCTTGTTGAAAGAATATGCATGTACAAGAAGAAAACTCATCAAAATACCATCAACAACCAACAAATCATCATAGCCAACTCAATCTAAGTTGCATGTACAAGCCATGTCAAACACACAAAAACCCTAAACAGTCGAAAAAAAACTCATCCATGTCAAACACACAAAATAAAAACAGACGGATAGGAAACACAAAGAAAACGAAAACATACCAGTTGGGCATGCAACACATAGAATATGAATAATCAAACCCTAAACAGTCGGAAAAAAACTCATCCATGTCAAACAAACACAAAATAAAAACAGACAGACAACAAACACAAAGAAAACAAAAAAACATACCAGTTGGGCATGCAACACATAGAATATGAATAATCAAACCCTAAAAATGCAGCACAGAGAATACCTGGAGGTCGTACAAGTTGCAAATGGAACGATGGGTCGAAGGCAGATGGAGCCAAGGTCAAGGCAGAGGTACCACACCATGTTGATTTCTTCACCTTGGGAGCACACCAAGCCAAGAAAATCACCTATATGCAAGAGGTTGTTGATGAGGCTACTGCAGAGGAGACAAACGAGTATACACAGAGGAGACAAACGAGCATACACAGAGAAAGCACATCAACAACAAGAATAACGTTAGTAGAGGGGAAACAACAATCTCTGGATATACAGAGTTCAGAGATCATAGGGAAACAACAACAAAAATCAGGCACAGAGGGAACACAACAAGAATTACGCGGGGAAACAAAGAATCGAAGGTGGAGTGAGAGAGAGCAAGAGAGAAAGAGAGAGATAGGTAATAGATATGTGTTTGATTTCTAACTTTCTGCCACTATCTGAATGACAACTTTGAGACAAAAGAGAGAGAGAGAGAGAGAGAGAGAGAGAGCAACTGACACGTTCGACGACCAACTGACACGTTCAACTACCCATACCAGAGAGAGAGAGAGAGAGAGAGAGACTGACCAACTAACACATTCGAAACCTTCTCCAGGTCTGCTTTCGTACAACTCAGGAGAATAAAGTTATAGTAATGTATTAAATACGGCCTTGGGACACTTCGATTGTGACGTATAATATCTTTGTACATTCGTATTGAATTTGAACCTCATTCAATGGATGATAATCCACTATTTTCTGCACTAATTGTTTTATTTTCAATTTTTTATGTTTATTTTCTTCCTCGATTTAGTACTAAATTTTTGGCCAAAAGTTGGTACACCGTAGCATGCTTTGACCCTTAGATCAACTATAAATACAAGTATTGAATACCTTAGTAAGTTTGTTATTCCAATCACATTATCCTAAAGTTCACTATCCTACATTGTCCACAATTATATACATACGAGTGTGGGTCAAAGTATAAATTATAACTCATTTTATTAGTTTGGTTACAAGTACACCTCATATATTTGCAAAACTTACCAAAAAAATAAAAGTCTTTAACTGAGTGTTTGACATGTCGCACAATAATGAGATATTCAGCCATTATTGAACTTTATTATAATGGCATTAACTTATGAGCACATCCAAACTTAGTTGAATTTCTAATGTTCTCCACTCGTAGACCTATAATGTATTTCTATATTTGCAAATTCTAATCAAGTTGTGGAGCATGTGATACAAGTGCATCCAAATTTTGTAAAGAGGTTATATTTGGATATTTTGAAGAAGAATCAACAAGTGGAATGCACGATCCTTCCACTTGTGAACGTGAACGTATTCACACTCTTTCTGGACTATCTTCCGGATACACAATCTTTCAGTTGTACTTCTCTGGGCAACATAATTAACTAACATGAACCTCTCACATTTCATGATACCACTTTCATTCAATCAATAATGTTATGGGCACACTTTCTCTTTAGAGCAACCAATGCCATGAAACTAGTCAAATCATGTTCTAATGGTGCATGTGGGTTTTTGTGCACAACATCCCTAGGGTCGTCATGGAGTTGCAATCTGTCACGTGTCTATACGCACCCATCTCGAACTCTTACAACTTGTATCCCATAACATATAATGGAAAAGACATCTCTTGTTACTTGGAGGCTAAAATGGAGGTGAGGCAATTGAGTAGCTTTGCAAGGATGGTAATGCCAAGTAATTGTTGAATATGGAATTGGCCACAACAGATTGCCAAACACAAATGAGAAAGACAGAAAATTGAAATAACAGAAAATGATGAACTGATATAGAGACACAAGATATTAACGTGGAAACCTTGAAATGGGAAAAACCACGGGAGCCCACAAACTCCGAATAGAATCACTATATCGAGGGGAATACACTAAAAGACTCTAAGGTAACAACCTCAAGCTCTTCTTCGTCTATAGACAGCTGGAGAGTTGCAACTCTCTCATTCGCTCTCTCACACACTAATTACTCACTAATGCACACTAATGATTCATACCATATAATGATTTTCCCTAAGTGTATTTATACTAATACACAATATGGGCTATTTACAATAAATATAGCCCACTAAGGGCATGCTGAGGCTATTTCCAAATATAGCCCTGAGTCGGTTTTGACCGATTCGGCTATTTGCCGAAATTAATCAATTATTACTCCAATTCGGCCTCGTTCGAATTGGGAATCAATTAAGTTTTCGGCCTCGACCTTGCTTCTAACCGATTTGTCTTATCTCTCCAACAGGCATGTCATGTGTTACCTGTAGGAGTGTACGAGGTGGTATAAGGGTAATGTATATGTGTAATGTATACGAGTGAGTGAGGATAAATATGTGTGTGAACATATGCAAAATTATGTGCATGTGTACAAGAATCTAATGGTCTTTTGGAACGGTCATATTATGTAACTGTCATATGATGTACTATATAAACCCCCTATGGGGTATGTAATGAATATAGATTTTTTCCCCTCTCATTTGGTGTCATTTCTTATTTATCTTTCTCTCTCTCTCGCTCTCTCTCTCTCTCTCTTCCTCACACGTAACCCCCTTGGGAGGGGGGTGGCTCCACCCCCCACCCATTAACACTGGCATGCCTGGACAACCGACCTTCCCTTGAGAAGAAGTCACTGTCTCCCTCTCTGTGTTTGTCCGCACTAGCATGTGATTTGTGCATGGATTCTCCGTATGAGACCTAGCATGTGATAGAGATCTCCACACTACTCCCTTGAGAGGAAGTCTCCCTCCCTCTCTATCATTGTTCTTCTTCTTCGATTTGTGTGCGTGTGTTAAGAATCTCGGTGTGCCCCTATTGCTGATTTGTCCCTCCTTCCTTCTTTGTCTGCATGTTTCAGTTTTTGTGTCTCTCTCAAGGATTCATGGCGACCTCCGAACATAGGATCTCCCATAACCAAGCTCATTGCAGAAGCTCCAAAAGTCGGCTTGAGCCTTCTTCTTCTTTAGTTACTAGTTCTTCTGCCAAGAAACTCTTAGAAGGGAATCTCCCCGAACCTGAAACCCCTTACCCTAACCCTAAACTCTGAATCATTTTCCCATTTTCCTCCCTCCCTAAGACAACCGGTTTCCCCCACCTCCGGTTTACCTCTATTTCCCTAGATTTTTCACTACTCTCTGCCAACATGAGGGGAATTCTACATATCCAAGGTGGGCAATGTAGGAACCAGACGGGAGCTAAGTTCTAGGAAGTGGTCTGCACAGAACATGGGGGACTGATGAATTTTGTACTCAGATGTAACACAACAGATATACAGAGACACAAATAAACGAGACAAGCAACACACAATTTTACGTGGAAAACCCTAATTCCAGGGAAAAACCATGGTGAACAAAGATTTCCATTATGAGACGTAGAAAAATACAAGCATAGAACGATATAACCTGATTGAGTATGAATGTACTCACAGGTTGTCTGAAACCACAATTTTAGCCGAGGACTGTTTCCCTCTTTCGAAGCTTTTAGAGTTTCTTTGTTTTATCTCTATCTCTCTCTCGCTTCTCCATTTCACCCTTCTATTCTAGCTTCCTTGCACACTTAGGTGCAGAGCTATCTCACAACCACGACTGTGTTAGCACACGTCTTGTTCTTCTTCACTGCATCGCGTTCTCTTTCTCGTGCGCTCACACACAAGCTTCACTTTCGCGCTTCTCTCACTGTTATACACTCAGTGAGTTATCCCACATACATATGCAGCTAATACAACTCTCTCAATATATACTAACTTATCTCACACACACATATATGAATATATATATATATATTCATTTGAACTTCTATTCGACCAAATCCCATTTCGGCTTTTCCGCCGATTTCGGCAAGCCGACTCTCGTTACGGATTTTCAGTCGACTCCTCCACAAGGAGGGACAATCTTACATACAAACTCCCCCACCACTTCTGTAGAGGGAGAGTCAACCAGACCAGTCCTTCCTCGGCACGTAACAAGTTTTTTCATAGACAATATTTTTGTAAATCCACAGTAGGAACATAGTCTTTATGGAAGACAAGACCATCGCCGATTGGGAATAAGAGAAGAAGATAGTATCCACTAAACCGTTCGGATTCGGACAAAGAACCGAACCGACCGAAGAAGGATCGGACGCCAGAACCGAACAAGACCCCGAATCAGATTCGGATGAAGAACTGACTGAAGAACCGGTGACCGAAAGTCAAGGACGTAGATACCCTCTAAGAGAGAGAAGAGCCCCTTGGAGATTTACAGATGCAGGGCATGTTTTACTGATCGATGAGGAAGAGCCGGAAAGCTTCGAAGCAGCAAAGGAAGACACTCATTGCCGGAAGTGGTTAACTGCCATGCAATATGAGATGGATTCCCTACATGAGAACCACACATAAATTGATGGAGCTGTCAAAAGGAAAGAGAGCGCTTCGGAACAAGTGGGTGTACAAGTTGAAATCGGGTGACGTTGGAAATCTACTAAGATACAAAGCTCACATTGTGGTGAAGGGCTTCCAGTAGGGAAAAGGGGTGGATTTCGATGAGATCTTTGCCCCAGTAGTGAAAATGACATCCATTCGAACTGTGTTGAGCATAGCGGCAAGCATGGACCTCGAGGTCAAGCAGCTAGACATCAAGACAACGTTCTTACACGATGACCTCGGGGAGGAGATCTACATGCAACAACCGGAGGGATTCGTAAAGAAAGGGAAGGAGAACCTGGTGTGCCGGTTGAAGAAGAGCTTAAATACGGACTGAAGCAAGCTCCCTGGCAATGGTACTGGAAGTTCGATTCCGTCATGACCGACCAAGGATACCACAAGACGGAGGTCGACCACTGTGTGTTCGTGAAGAAGTTCGACGAAGGAGATTTTCTAATACTCCTATTGTACGTGGACGACATGCTTATCGTCGGATGAGACTGTATCAAAATTGGAATGCTGAAGAAAGCTTTGAACCGTTCCTTCTCAATGAAATATTTGGGTTCGACGAGATAGATACTGGGGATGCACATAGTTCGGGACCAGACAAAGAAGCTATTGTGGCTGCCACAGGAGAAGTACGTGATGAAGGTGCTCCAACGGTTCAACATGACGGATGTGAAGTCGGTTGGGTTGACACTTTCGACAAATAGCAAGCTGTCCGAAAAGCAACGCCCGAAGACAAATGTAGAGAAATCCGAAATGATCAAGATACTGAATGCCTCTGCAGTCAGAAGCCTAATGTAAGACATGATGTGTACACGACCGGATATCAGATATGCAGTCGGAGTGGTCAGCTAGTCCATGAGCAATTCGAGAAGAGAGCACTTGGCCACCGTCAAGTGGATCCGTCGGTACTTGAAAGGCACCTTGAACATCTGCCTCCCGTACATGGAAGGCACCTCGAACATGTGCCTCAAGTTTGGTTCCGATAAACCCCTACTGGAAGGCTTTACGGATTTGGACATATTGGTTGATGTAGATATGAGTCGGTCCACGCCTGGATCATCATGACCTATGCAGCGGGAGCGGTATCATGGCAATCAAGAATGCAGAAATTGGTGGCATTGTCGACAATGGAAGCGGAATACATGGCGGTTGTAGAAGCCGACAATGATGTAATCTTGATGAGAGAATTCTTCGGAGAGTTAGGGATTTGATAGGAGGAATTCTGGCTCTACTATGACAATCAAAGCTCCATCCACCTTGCAAAGAATGCGGCCTACCACTCCTAGACCAATCACATCCAGATGAGATATTATTGGCTCCAAGAGAAGGTAGAAGACAATTTTTTTTTGCTAACGAAGATCCACACGGAGGAGAACGGGTCGGACATGCTGACCAAGGTGTTGTCAGTTGAGAAGCTGGACGTGTGCCGGAGACTGATCAGGTTGACATGACATCCTATGCCGGAGTGAAGGGGGTGTTTGTTGGGAAACCGGTTCCTCTGGATGGGATTTAGATGAGAACCAGACGAGCCAGATCGAATGAGTCGAAGGCAAATGGATTCGGAAAGATTTCGGAAACCGGATCGGATGGATCTGGAAGGTATCCGACTAGACATATTAGTAAATATGTTCCGATGTGACTATTGAAGTCATATTTGTAAATAACCCTAAAGTTATATAAGTATAAATATAACTAGGGAAATAATTGTAATGTGTGTGATCATTCTTGTTGTTGTACAAAGAGAGAAAGAAAGAAAGAAAGAAAGATATATTAACATCTTCTAAGGCCAAAATTGGCCCATGAGACAATTGGTTTACAACAAAATGAGTATTTATCTAGTCATCATAACTAAAATAAAATAAAGTAAACATAGAACTTAAGCTAAAAGAGTTCTAGGAGTGTACAATACGTGTTATACTCGATAAAGGAAGTGACTTTACACTATGCCTAATTTTATTTCCACCCAAGCCACTCGAAAAGAAGTGGGGGGTCAAAGGGTTTCCACCCAAGCCTCTCGAAAAGAAGTGGGGGGTCAAAGAAGTGGGGTGTGACCCGTGGTTCCAATGTAGAGAGTGCCCTAGCCATGGCTTCTAGGCGGTGTAGTTCACGTTCCCTTATTTTCATTATTGCTTCCACACCACGTTGAGTTGCTTTGAAACTCGGCACCCGAGGACGTTTAGTTCTTCTTTGGTTTTCTACCTCATCAAGGGAAAGGGTGACTGGTGCAGATGTGTCGACATTCGTTGTCTCCCCTTGTTCCTGAAAAACTTCATTTGTTACATGTTGGTGAATATTAGCAACATTATTGTCAACATTTTGTAACTTATTCTCTCTGTGTTATTTTAGCTCTAAAATGTATTTGCGTAATTTCTTTATATCTAGAGTATCTAATAGTTTGGGGAGGGTGGGAGGAACCAAGTATGTCTTGGTATTTTGCCCTTATCTCGGTGTAGGTTGGGCACTTGCATGTAAAGTGATACTCATCCTCTATCTCTATGTGACATAACCTACATATCCTTTCCTCCCTAGGGACTCCATTAGTACGACCATTCTCAATCTCAAGTTGGTGAGATGATATTCTAAGTTGTCCAATGGCAACCCTTAGTGCATGTGGTAAGAATACATCTATAGATATTTTGGTCGCGTGATAAAACCTAACTCATAGAAGTGCATGAAGTGTTCCTTTAGTACAACATTTTAGATGGGAGTGGCTCTCGTGGGGTGATCCATTTATACCGAGTGTAAATTTGCCATATTTCTTGGCATATTACTTTATTGCGGTCCTCATGAGAGATTAAATTGTTATCAATCGTGTGGTTGTACCTAAGGGGAGGTAGGTTATTAATGTCTAGACCATTCGCAAGAAGCCAACTCACCATCATGCCATACCATGAGCTAGTATAGCCGAACTCATACAATGATCGAGAGGCCTTAAAGGCTTGATGAGCTATTCTATCATGTGGTTGGCTATGTATCCTTTGAATAAAGACTACAAGTTGGAAAAGTGCCTCTACTAACATTGGGGGTAACGTGAACTCAGCCCTAATAATGTCATGTGGTACTATCGATTTGCTTCGGAGTTGGCGTGATAACATCATCACCAATGGTCTCTCTAATTGCGTCGACATGAAAGATGGTAATCCTGGAGCCCAAACCACTGATGCATACATGAGGGAGGGGGTCACTAATGAGTCAAAGAGCCACCCTTTAGTCCGTGGCTCTTGAAAGTATGCTTGGTGGCATTGTCTCTCTAGGAGTGAGAGGGATGCATGTCCTCTCGTAAGTCTATCCTTCGTTGCCTGTGTCATCGAAAATTTACCTGAGCGAGCACTGAAAGTGACTCCGAGATAGATGTATGATCCAACCACCTCAACTGGGCTATGGGAGATAGTTAGGTGAGACTTAGCTCTAACTTGGGATGATGTGTGGAAGATAAGGAGTTTAGGGGAGAGAGAGAGAGAGAGAGAGAACTTGTATCTGTAGTAACTACCAGTTGGCGAAGGTAGAGCTCGAGGTCATTGCTTCGGAACCTCACATTGTAGTACCTCTCCTCATAGTGATCCTGTTTGGAGTCTAAGAACTCCCGTGGTTTTGCCTCTAGAGGTTTTCCACGAAAATATCCAGTGTTGTCTCATTTGAGTGTGTAAGTGCATTGATTCATTTCCTGTTAATTTTCCATTGGTATTAGGAACTCGGTTGTGGCCGAGTTCGATTCTCTTCATGTTGGTGGCTGATTACACCTCCAAGATCAAGGAGATCTGCAACTTGCTCGGGTCTATCAATGTGATGGTTGAAGAAGACGAGATGGTACATGTCTGCCTCGGAGGGTTGGTGTCAAAGTTCGAAGCATTCCGAATGACAGTCAGCACGAGAGAGAATACACCCTCGTTTTCTGAGCTACAATCGATGTTGTTCGCAGAAGAGAACCACATGAGTTCTTCGACAAGCATGCACGTTGACAACAAGATGTTGTACACGGAGGCAGATCGGCCTTGCGGTCGTGGTGGACGAGGCATTGGAGGCAAACAACAAGAGCAGAACTAGAGGCATAATCGAAATGCCGACAACAATTTTGGACCCTCCACAAGTAGGGGGAGTCAAGGTGGTGTCGGAAGCCAGCAAGGAAAGGCCGCGACAGACTGTTGGTATTGTGCTGGAAGAAACACGCTGATTTGGACATAGCTGGATCGTGCCGAGTGAACATAGATAGGCGTCAAAGATCGCACTTCGCCAAAGGTTTATGGTGAGCTGAAGAGGGCCCAACCTTTGTAATGAAGCACAAGGTCAACTTGATGGCAGTCAATAAGTCAAAGTCGAACAAGGTGTGGTATGTGGATTCCAGAGCGTGAAACCATATGAAGAATCACAAGGCGTGGTTCTCAATGTTGGAGAAGCTGGAAAAGTCAGGGGTTGTCCAAAGTGGCGATGACACCCCTCACCCCATTAAACATATTAGAGATGTCCCTCTAAGCCATGTCGGTTAGAGAGGCATCATGAGAAATGTCTTGCATGTGCCAAAAAATCACCAAGAACTTGGTGTCGGTCAGACAAATTGTCGACCAGGGCATCCAAGTTCGATATACTCACCTCTGATGCTTCATAGAAGAAGGCTGGATTATTGCGCAAGGGCATTGAGAAGGGAGGATGTTTATCCTTGAAACAAACAACGTAGGCACCACTATGTTCGTGAAAGGGTAGAAACTCAAATCGGATATCGAATTATGGCACAATCAGTTCCACCACGTCAACTTCCCGTGGCTTCAAGAAATGTAGAAGAAGAACATCGTTTTCGGCTTGCCGAAATTCAATGGTCGAAAGGGCCAAGTCTGTGATGTCTGCCTGTTAGGGAAGCATCACCAACTTCCATTCCCCAACATGTGCAATCGAAGTTGTAACAAGCTCGATTTAATCCATTTGGATTTGTGGAGACCGGCGTAGAACGTGAAGAGCCTTCATCGATGACTACACTTGGCATACCTCGACATGCTTGATCGAGAAGAAGAGTGAAGGTGAAGAGCCTTGCCGAATGGGAGACATGCCGGAAGATCAAGTGCCTCAGGACCGATGGTGGAAAAGAGTATATTTTTGACCAGTTCTCACATGCTATCTACAGAAGGAAGGAATTCAACGTAATTCTCATGCAGGTACACGCCCCAACAAAATGGCGTGGCCAAGAGGAAGAATCAGATGATAGAGGAAGCGGCAAATGAAATGCTTCAGGAGAAGCATATGCCAAAGTTCTATTGCATGTACCGAAAGAGAAGAGGAGGGAGATGGACACAAAGGCCGAGAAGTGCATTTTGGTCAGCTACTCAGATGACCGAAAGGGTTATAAGTGTTATAACCCCCGAACGAAACAAGTCCGAGTCAGTTGAGATGTCGTATTCGACGAGTTGACCTCGTGGTACTAGGCCCCTTCTCCAACCCCCATCAAATCCATTCTAAATTCTCAGGATGAGGCCAGTGAGGCCGAGATGCCCATGAATGGAGAAGAGTCAGAGAGAAGAGAGTTTGATCTCATTTCGGCTAAGTGGGCCGAATCAGGGACTAAGTCGGAACGACCAATCAGATGTGGAGTCGACGAGTAGTGGAGACTCGGTCATGTAGTCACTGTGTAATGAACTGAGGAGATAGTTTACGCGCAAAGAAAAGGGAAAGATGAAGATGCCGGAGTACAACACAGAGGCTGGTGTGTCGGACCGGGGTGAATCTGACGTGACCCGTAACGAAGAGGATCCTCCGGAAACGAGGTTCGAATAAGCCAACTAGAAGTTGTGCCGATCCAGTCGCAATAACAATTCCATAATCTGGTGTGGATACAACGACTATATGGCACATCATTATGTGTATATGTCCAAGGTGGCGGAGAGCTACACAGAAGAAGTGAAGGACACGAATTGGCGTGCCTCTATGGAGGAAGAGATGTGCGCGCTAACGGAGAATGAGACTTGGGACCTAGTTGACACACCCAAGGGTGTGAAGCTGATCGGATGCAGGTGGGCCGATGACACCATCAACAACACAACATCGGTTACGATGAGACGTTTGCGCCGATCGCAAAGATGAAAACCGTCAATGTCTTGTTAGCGGTAGCAATGGAAAATGGGTGGCCCTTCTTCCTTCGGTTCTCGGTGTCCGCGCGTAATATGTGTAGTTCAGCGGCTTGGGCTGACCATTCCTGCCATACACGATCAAGTGTTTCCTCGATCTTCTTGGTGAGTTGCTGGCGATAACTGTTGATCAGGATCTTTATTGTAATATCGTCCATGCCGATGCGAGCTTGGTGAGCTTCCACTTCCTCCCTTGCGGCCTTGGCGTCTTCTTGGCATTTGCGAATGAGGAGCTTCAGAGTAGCTTGGTTATCCTTTGCTTTTGCGGTTACGAGCGCGATTGTCTACTCGTAATGTTTGGTGAATTGAGCTACAGTTTCGTCCACTTCCTTTCTCCAAGCGTCCCGTTGTCGTTCCCTAGCGGCGATGTCCCCTATTTGCAACTGGTGATAAGCATCTGAAATTTGCGCCCTTTGCTCTTCAGAGATCCTCCACTTTTGCATGTGTTCGTTTGCCAATTCTTGTAATTCCCTTTGTTGACAACGTAATTCCTGGTTGTCTACGAATAGTTCACATTCCTGTTGGCTATTCCTCTCTGCTTCTTTGATGAATCGTTCTTTGGACTTGGTGATAGCGACCTGAAGGTTCATCACCTCTCTTTCTTGTGCTTTGAGTGCGGCCAAGCTTTCAGTGAGCAGTCACTTGAGGTCATCTTTGCGGCCTGCGGCTTGTTCCCGCAGTTGGCCAATAGTGTTGTTGTGGTTTTGTTCTGCTAACTCGGCCCGAGCTGTTACGGGCATGACCATATAATATCCCTTGGTGAGAATTTACCGTAGTATTCTATACATGTGGATAAGTGTGAGGGTTAAATGAGAGTGTAAAGAAGGGGATGATTACTTTTAAATCCTTGGGATTGAGACAACCCATTAGGCCAAGTGTGAACTTGCTTGGGGGCCTTGGGTATCGTTATAAATAAGAGGCCTAGCTACCCTCATTTGACTATCTTGTTGACTACGTCGAGACTCTGTCTTGTGGTGGGTCAACTCTTGTAGCGAGTGCGCCAGCACCAGGTACGACTTGATGCCACAACGGTGGTATGGGACGCCGATTGAGGCTTGAGTCCGTCTCGATCCCTTCGCTCGGGGGTGGTCGGGTGGATCGGCACCCTTCTTTCTCTCTCTCCTTTCTTTCTATCTACCTAGATCTATCCTTATCTAATGCTTACTTTAGTACATGTCTCTAATATTTGGTATCCAAGCCTATGCACTAATGTTTCTGTTGTTGGTCTTATCTTCTCGATGGATGACGATCAATCGTTGTGCGGTTGGCCTTCATGCAGACAAGGATCAACAAGGAACTTCGGTAATTTTTCTTTATATTTTTATGTCTACTTTTTCTTCTCCCATCTATCATGTGTATGGTTAATATGTAGAATATTTTCATTAATTAAATGATGTTGTAGTGGTATTTAATTGGTTATCTAAAACGTTTACATATGTGCACGAGGTCAATACCTTGTTTGACATATAAATAATATGTGATGAGTGTCGTATGCCTATGAGGTTAATACCTCAATTACGTATTACGTTCACGAACATATGTTATGTTTGCGTATGAGGTCAACACCTCGATTTTGTTGTAAATGATATGTGTTTGGTCTCGTATGCGTAAGAGGTCAATACCTCAATTGCGTATTACGTTGAACCCTTATTTTTGGATGTCTCATGTGCGTAGAGGTATATGCCTCGATTACGTATCTTGATTATGTCATTTTTGGCTATTAAATATAACGATTTCTTTAATATAGGCATATGTGGTCACATGTATACGTAGTTGATCGTATATATGTGATAATATACATATGTGTATATAAGTTATTACGTGATTTTAAATCGAATGTTTTCCTTTTCGGGGAAAGGTTCTTGGTGGCCGTCCTCACATTTTTATGAGAATCGTGTTGTCACCATCCCTTTTTTCAACAATTTTTTATTGTTGAAATCCCCGTTGGTGACTTCGATATTTCGTTACGTAAAGAAACACCAATAGCCATAATGATGTTGAGTACGTAGGGTTTGACCCACTTCATGTGAGGTCGCTCTTATGACACAGGTATTCAACATCCCTCCCTCATTACATGGATACGATGCCACCATGAGATCATTCTTACAAGAGGCATTCGTAATGACGTGACCATGTGATGGGCCACGTGGGCCTACTACGAAAAGAGGGCTCATTTGGCTTGACCATAAAGTTGCACTTTGGCGTATGCCATCGTAATTATGAGACTTGAGGTTAGGTAACGTACCAACATAGTTGTAGTAAATGAGGGTGAAATAAGGACTCTTGACATATATGTTTCTTTTAAAAAAACATATATGGGCAAATGCCTTGCATATCTCTTATACGCATGAAACATTAAACATTCAAGAAGAGCAACCGACTTGGTTGGCTCAAGTGATTAATGTATTTGTTCTTGAGGTCTCGAGTTCAAATATGACCAAGACCATACAACATCGTTGATACATATGATTATAACACATGTTTAGACTTGAGGTCTAAGTGCACTTTGGGGTCCTCATAATAGGACTTAAAGAGCCGAAACCACATATGTGGGCACAGAAACATAGTTTATTGTTAACATTTTTTTCGTGTATAAACCATTCATGACGCAAACATACATGGTTGAGCCTCGAGGAGCCATCATGAAAAAATCGATATAGAGATCAGGGAAAGAAATTTATTTGTCACCCCCATGGTTTTTAAAACACCTTTGTGTTACCATAGTAACCTAATCTTGAACCTCATCTCATACGTCGAGAGGGGTATTGACGTGAGATCATGATATCGATTAATGTTTGCCCATGATATGTTTACATCACGAAATGATGTTATGACTATCTCTCTAACCTTATCCTATTTCTTTTCCAGAAATAATCATTTAATGGCTCAAAATAACGACCCGATGTCATCCGCTCAAGCGGAAGGAACTCAAGGGAATCCTCTTGGACAAATGTCCATTGAGATGTATTTTTCGCAAATAACCCAATACCTTTGTTTCACCGCTCAATAGATGACCGAACTTCGGCAATCTCAAAGTGCTCTCGAGGCACGTGTCATTAGTCTACAACGTGAGACTAATAGACCTGATGAGCGACAAGGTGAACCATCGTTTGTCGTTAAGCCATTTACGGGAGACAAAAAGGAAAGAACCAAAGAAACAATCTGCACGTGGCTGGGCCGATGGAAGTCTCTTTTTGAGCTCTATCCCACACCAGATAGTACGAAGATTGCATATGTTGGCCAAGAACTAGGGGGTAAGGCCGCCGCCTGGTGGCGTGGGCTCCGTATGTTGGGGAAATTGCCTGATACCTGGACAGATTTTGTCACAATTTTCAAGGGCCAATTTCTACAACCTCCCTCTCAAACCGAGGCAACACAAGCTTTAATGAACCTCTCTAGTCGGAAATTTTCCTCGCTAGAAGATTATGTCCACCATGCTAGAACCCAAATCCAAAAGTCAGGTCTAGAAGGGGACAATTGGTTAATAGCTTGTTTTGCCAATGGCATCCCCAATTCGGACTATCATTGGATAGTGCACGATAAGGATCCAAAATCCTTCGAAGAGGCCGTTGAAATAGTTCTTCGCTATCAACGCACTTCGAAGAAGGACTACAATAAACCCAACGAAGCGCCTGGGACTAAGCAGTCGCAATTCGCTAGGAAACGCAAGACACCCAACGAATTCATGGATCACGATTGTAAGTGACAACATCCTTTTTGCGTATTCTGCAAAAAGAAGGGTCATACAAAAGATCAATGTCGAAAGCTCCAACGGAAAGAGCATGACAACAAAGCTAAAGATGCAGACCATAAAGGTCAGATTCCTAATGTCCTTCAGGTCTACCGTACAATTTTTATTTGATTTGGGAAGCTCACACAATTTTGTGAATGATCGTTTGGTTCAGATATGGGGAATCCAACCCACCGTAGGTGATCACACCTACATGGTGCACTTGGCTGATGGAAGAGTACAATACATCAACGGGGCGATTCATTCATTAGGAATTTCTATTGACACTTATATAGAGGAAGTAGACTTCCATGGAATGAATCTTTGTACCACCGATGTAATACTGGGTTATCCCTGGTTCTATAATATGGGGAAGCTCACACAATTTTGTGAATGATCGTCTGGTTCAGATATGGGGAATCCAACCCACCGTAGGTGATCACACCTACATGGTGCACTTGGCTGATGGAAGAGTCCAGTACATCAAATGGGCGATTCATTCATTAGGAATTTCTATTGACAGTTATATAGAGGAAGTAGACTTCCATGTAATGGATCTTTGTACCACCGATGTAATACTGGTTTATCCCTGGTTCTATAATAAAAGCTCTTCTTTATCTATTGATTGTGTTCATCATTCAATTACATTTGTACTGAACGATTCTACTCATTTTATTCAATGTGTAAAAAAACAATCCCTCTCGATTGTTTCCTCATGTCCATCAATATCCGAGTTGTCTTATTCTACTCTATTTTATTGTGTACTTGATCCGGACATTCACGTTTACAATATCGATAATGTCAATTAAGATATTTTGAACAACAACAACTTGATGAAATCTTAAATGATTTTCGTGATGTTTTTCCGAGTGAACTACCAGATGGGTTACCTCCTAAACGTAATGTAGACAATCGTATAGATATTATACCTGGTGTTGCACCAATAAGTATACCTCCTTATTGCTTAAGTCGATCTGAAGAGGATGAGGTATCTAAGCAACTCAAGGACTATTTACGAATGGGTTAGATACGTTATAGTAAATCTCCATGGGGTGCACCAGTTCTCTTGGTTAAAAAGAAAGAGGGCATATGGCGTATGTGTATTAATTACCGACGCTTGAATAAAGTGACGATCAAGAATTCGTATCCATTGCCCCGAGCTGACGATCTAATTGACCGTCTCGAGGGAGCTCGGTATTTTACGAAACTTGATCTCCATACTGGCTACCATCAAATTCGTATAAGTGAGGACAATGTTCCTAAAACGGCATTTCGTACACGCTATGGCCATTATGAGTTTTTGGTTATGCCTTTTGGTTTGACCAATGCTCCGGCTACATTTCAACAAGAAATGAATGACATTTTCCGAGAACAACTTGGAAAATTTGTCGTTATTTTCTTGGATGATATTTTAGTTTATAGCCGTACATTACACGAACATGCTAAACATGTCCGCTTTGTTTTACAAACATTGCGTGACAAATAGTTTTACGCGAAGATCTCAAAATGTGATTTCTTAAAGAAATCAATTACTTATCTTGGACATCTCATAACCGAACGAGGAGTTGAAATTGATCATTCTCGCATCGAGAAAATCAAGCTTTGGCCCACTCTTCGGAATATTCGAGAAGTTCGATCATTCCTTGGTTTTGTCGGGTTTCTGCGAAAATCCCTTCGTAATTATTCCCAATTGACGACGTCGTTTACCGATCTTCTAAAAGGTCAAACGCGTAAGTCTACAAAACCTATTGTTTGGAATGCTACACTAGACCTCGCCTTTAAGGAACTCAAGGACCTGGTATGCAAGGCTCCTTCACTTCTTTTACCCGATCCTTCAAAACCTTTTGAGGTTGAAACCGATGCAAGCGAATATGCTATAGGGGCTGTCTTATATCAAGATGGTTAACCCATAGCATTCGAGAGTAAGAAACTTTATTCTGCTCAATGTCGGTATAACGTTCAAGAAAATGAATTATTTGCAGTTATACATGCGCTCAAAACATGACGCCATTATCTTTATGGAAATCGCTTTGAGGTAAAACCAACAAAATGGGAACGTTATCTCCTAATTTTGGAGTTTGCTTATAACAGCTCCAAGCATACGTCGACGAGATATAGTCCTTTTATGTTGATGTATGGTTTTCAGCCACGAGCCCCAATTGATGTTAATATACATCATGATGAGTTGCGAAGTACGCAAAACTTTCTTCAGGATATGCAAGATATGTTGCATATTGCACGAGATAATATAAAAACAACTCAAGATACAACGCGTTTTTATGCCGATCATTATAGGCAACCTCGTGTATTCAACCCTAGACAGAAGGTATTTTTACGTGTACCTCACAATTCTAAGACATTGTCTACGGGTAAGTGCGCTAAGTTAGCCCCACGGTTTTGTGGACCTTTTACAGTCCTCAAACGGATTGGGTCATCAGCCTATAGTCTCGCTCTTCACGATGGTGTTGGAATTCATCCATTTTTTCATGTGAGTCGTCTAAAAGAACTTCTAGGTTCTGGCGAGAATACAGTTACAACTGAAACTCTGGTTACTTCTGAAGATGTATCTTCTAAACCACATGTACCAGAAAGAATTCTCGATGTTAAAAAAAAAAAATTACGTACTAAAGAAATCCGAGAATTTACCGTAGTATTCTATACACGTGGATAAGTATGAGGGTTAAACGAGAGTGTAAAGAAGGGGAGGATTACTTTTAAATCCTCGGGATTGAGACAACCCATTAGCCCAAGTGTGAACTTGCCTGGGGGCCTTGGGTATCGCTATAAATAAGAGGCCTAGCTTCCCTCATTTGACTATCTTGTTGTCTACGTCGAGACTCTGTCTTGTGGTGGGTCAACTCTTGTAGCGAGTGCGCCAGCACCAGGTACGACTCAACACCACGGCGGTGGTATGGGACGCTGATCGAGGCTCGAGTCCGTCTTGATCCCTTCGCTCGGGGGTGGTCAGGTGGATCGACACCCTTGTTTCTCTCTCTCCTTTCTTTCTATCTACCTAGATCTATCCTTATCTAATGCTTACTTTAGTACATGTCTTTAATACCAGCAATCTAGGCCTTGAGCTTGTCTTGGTAGTCACGGAGGGGAGGCTCTGTCTGGGTTGCAGCTTGCTAGTTCCAGGAATTGGGTTCCCTATTCGTCTGTGTAGATCTCTCCATGACGACAGGCGGTCGTGGTGTTTACGTGGAAGTGTGCATGGTCTAGAGGCACGGTGTCCTGTCTGCTGTAAGAGATGTTTCGTTGGTGGTGACGACAGTTGGCGTCACCGTTTGCGTGGAGGCGTGGCTGGTTTGGGGGTGCAGACTTTTATCTGCCAGTGACGATGTCTCGCTCGTCTGTACCGTATCCGTCATTGTGCTTGCATCGACCCTGGGGTGTGCTTCGGTAACAGTAGCACTCAGGCTCGGGTTCGGAAGAGGGGCTGGTGAGACATCGTTACTCGGGGCATGGAGGCTTAAGGGCGGTTGTTCTCGATGTTGCTACTCCAATGATGCTAGTTTCTGCTCGGCGGCTTGCCATAGCTCGGTGGCCCGTTTGGCTTGCTACTATGTCGTTTTGATACGTCGGGCCATGTCCTTGGCTGCCCAAGTTGTGTGGTGTAGATTTCGATATGCCTCGACTAAGGCCGTGTTCAAATCTGGTAGCTCCATGAGGAGGGAAGCATTTTGTGCTTGCTTCTTCCAACCTATCTTCTATAAGGCTCGATCCTCTTGAGATTCGAGTTCTCCCTTTAGTGCGTGTTGGATCATCTTTGTTTCCGCGTGCTCCTCGGCCATACGAGCAACAGCAACTACTTGGGCGCACGCGAGGAAATCCATCAACTCATATGTTGTGCCTAGTCGAAGTAGTGCACTGAACTCATATGCCTCCGTGGGGAGGTCTTTGTAACCGAGGACTTCCTCTTCCGATATCTGCGTGGGTTGTCCATCCTCGATCCTGCCTGTGTGGAGCCATGACTCTACGGGTACCATGGCCGTGGAGGTCAGGCTGGCCTCCTTTGATTTCTGATGCTGGGTCCCTTCGGTTTTTGTGGTCGACTCGCGATTGATGCGTCATCTCGTTTTCGGCTGATCCTGTGAGTCCGGGGCCTGTGGTGTTGGCTCCTCGACTTATTTCCACTTTTGTTGCCGTATGCCCGAAGGCTGCTGGTTTGCGGGGCATGGGCTCGGTTGTGGAGAGGGCATCGATGTCCTTGGTGTCTTATGTCGTATGGTGACATCCTCAGTGATGGGCACCTCGGCCTCGTCCCATTCGACACGGGTCACTAGTAACGCCCATTGCTTCTGTGTTTTTGGTGGGGGTGGCGCCGAGGTGGGAGTAGGATTCTGAGTGGCCGACAGAGGTGGAGAGGGCAAGGGGTCTTCCCATTCTTCTTGGGTTAATGCCAAAATCTTCTCTCGTTGTTTCCGTGGTGGTGGTGGAAAGGTGAGGATGCGACGAGGGGAAAACGAAGGAGGTGGGTACAGGACTGTGAGGTAATGGTTCATCACAGGTAGCAATCGCTTACCTAATTGAAAAGACTCCAGTGTTGCATAGACTACTTCACCGGTGATGATTCCCCAATTGACTTTGTCGCCTTCGTACTCTTTGATGATGATGGCAGCCTTATTCTGTGGCATACTCGTGGGATTTGTATGCACAAAGGCGTATTCCATCAAAATTTGGGCGATCTCCCCAAAAGACTTGTTTGGTCCTCCGTAAGTGTGCCAAGCTTTTCCCGACATCGAATACATCCCAAAGTATTCCTTGAGGGTCGTGTGAGGAGGAATCTCGACTTCATGTTCTCCGCCTCACGTAAGGTCCAGATCAGCGCGAATCATATTGTTGGTCACTGTGTCAGGGTGGATTCTACGTGCTATTGCTCGGGCGTCAGGGTGCATTGGGGTGTCGATGACCTGTAAGTAGCCGCCCAATCCTTGTTGTTGTAGCCAAGAACGGGTTTCCTGTGATGGTGAGAGAGGCATGGTGGACTCGTTGGTTTGCTGACAGGGAGAGTGGGTGGGAGCGATGAGACGAGGGCGAGACAGAGAGATGGAAGAAGATTGTTGGGGAGGAAACCGTTGTTCTGTGCAGGGGCTACGAGGGCGAGAGAAGGCCTGTTTGCGGGAGCAATGAGAACGAGAGAGAGCTTGGGAGCTTGAAAGCTATGAAGGCAAGAAAGCTTCTGTGTGAGTGGGCGTGTTGTGTGTGGGGTAGCTTGTTTTATGTGATCGCCTAGGGTTTTGTGCAGGGAGAAGATCCTTTAGATTCTTGGTTGTGGCTGCCATAATAAGGTATTATGGCCACGCGTCACAGGAGTGTTATGCCTCGTGAGGTGTGCATGTTCCTTAAATATTCTACTTTAATGTGAAGGTGACTACTTTGTGCTCCTAAGA
The DNA here is from genome assembly GCF_043228905.1 of Azolla caroliniana. Classification (NCBI taxonomy): domain Eukaryota; kingdom Viridiplantae; phylum Streptophyta; class Polypodiopsida; order Salviniales; family Salviniaceae; genus Azolla; species Azolla caroliniana. The sequence continues at coordinate 5,294,351 of NW_028230449.1, read as the reverse complement.
AAATGTCGTGATTTGGGGTGATTTGTTAGGTAGTTTGGGTAAGGCTAATTTAAATGCTTAAACTATTCCTAATATATAATTTTGGTGGGTAGGTCATTATTTTACCGATGGGGGCATGTGGCCTCCTTCGTGGTGTCATTCGTGAACTGGTCTGTGCCGTGAGACTCGGCAAAGGGATTAGCTGGGGTATTTCCTTGGTAAGGTCGAAGTCGGAATCCATTTACCCAGCTTTTGACGATGTCTCCAACAAGTGTGCCGAGTTGGAATGTGTCGTTAAACTCGTCAATTATCCAGAAGGGGCCTGTCCATCAGAATCATAATTTCCCCGGCATGGCACCGAGTCGGCGTGCCAAATTGTGTTAACCGTTTCTGGAGAAAACACCTTCATTTTTGGGGTCGTGTCACGTGGAGGCTTCTTCTACACCGAGAAGACATTAGGGGAACGGGGAGCGTACACTAGCTACAACCTGGTAGACATAGACGTAGCTCGGTTTACAAGTACGGGAAGAATACACAGATGAAAGGAACAATAAGAGCGAGATTTATATTAAATGAGAAAGCTCACAGTGAATACAGTACACGGCTCTCAGCCAGAAACAGTTTTGTGCAGAGCTCAGTGCTACGATATTAATCCTACTAACTAATCTAGTTATTCCTCCCTCTCGAGGTATGTAGATCTCGGTTTATATAGTTTTCTTCTTTACACATAGTTGAGCCGTCGGCTGAGTGTGAGGGCTCAAAACTCGACTATTTAAGTTCTGCCTATTTCCTCACCTACTTTTCTACCTACTAGCGAGTTTACATATTTCGTATTTATATTTCTAGCCTATGGACAACACACATGCCGAACTTGAGGGGGAGGAGACAGATCGAGAGGGAGGAGAGAGATGAAGTCCGGAAATCCAAATCGAGTGAAGAATTCGATTTTGGGAATGACTAAAAAAGTCGGAACGTCCGAATCGAGCTGCAACATTTCTTCAAATCCCAAAACCTTGATTCCACCCCACTAACCCCAACTACTGATAATGTCCAAATAGATCCCATTGTACTGGAAAAGTTAGGGCAAGACGTGGCTGACTTGCAAGCTGTTGTTGAGGTGATGGAAAGGTTGTTGGAGGAGGACACACTTGAGCAATGGGTCAAAGAAGCAAGGCTAAATGCGCAACCGGCTAAAACAGGCTAAAGATGGGGCCACGATCGGGGATAAGACTAGTTACTCGGTCAAGGGGCTCTTGAATTGGAGCGAAATACTTATTAATGGGATATTATTATTAGCTATTATCGTCTGCGATTATCACACTCATGATAGGTTTCTCTTTTCTTCGTTTTCTTCTTCTTCTATCTTCTGCGATTATCACACTCAGGAGAGGTTTATGTCTTCTTTTCTCTCTTCTTCGTCTTCTTCTTCATCTTCTTCATCGTCCTCTCTTCTATTCTTCTTTCTTCCTTCCTTTGGGTTCTTTTTCACTAAAATCTTTTTTTTCTTTTGCTTTTTGTTAGGGTTTTACTCACATTTTCTTTATAAATACGTATTATACTTGTTTTTTTATAAATACGTTAAATACCGTATTGGAAAAATGTACATGATATTTGACTGAACAACATTGAGGTATAGTTCATACTATATACAAATGATGAGGTACTATACGTATTTAAACGTTAAATACGTGTACATAAACAACCATGCAGCCAAATGACTTCGCACATAGTGAAAATCACCCCTCGATATTCGGCCTCGGTGCTCAACAGTGATACTGTCGGCTGCTTCTTACTGCTCCACGCGATCACCGCACTTCCCAATGAGAATGCATATCCGGATGTTGATCTACGATCGTGGGCATTTCCCATCCATGTAGCCAACTAATTGTTCGGCTTCGCCTGCCCGATAGAACAATGCCATGTCCTTAGTGCCGCTGACATATCGTAATATCCTTTGCGTGCACTAAAAGTGTTCAGTCGTGGGCTGCGACATAAATTGAGTGATCATTCTGACTGGGTAGTTAAGATCCGGTCGTGTGATTGTCAAGTAGATGAGGCTTCCGACGAACTGTCGGAACCGGCTCGGGTCTTATATCGATTGACCGTGCCGTCGGTGTTGTGTTTCATCTTAAACACCCATCTGCACCCGATTAGCTTTACACCTTTAGGTGCGTCAACCAGGTCCCAAGTCTCACTGTACGTTAAATTGCTCATCTCTTCCTCCATCCCGGCACGCCAATTCGTGTCTTTCGCTGCTTCTACGTAGCTCTCCGACTCACGCACTTCTGCCACTCCTGTCATGTATGTTTAATGGTGTGCCATGTATTCATTGTACCCGTACCTTTTTACGGGGTTCTTCAGGCAGGTAGATTGGCATAATTCGTGATTACTCGATTTCATGACCTTTTCGGTTGATTTCAACCTCTTCCATGGAAGTTCCTTCTCAATTGGCCCAAAGTCAAATTCGCTCCGATCTAACTCGGCACTGCCGAAATCGTATTCCGACATTTTCTTCTTCCCTTTTTCTTTATGTGTAAACCGTCTCCTCGGTTCTTTACGCGGGGACAACACGACCGAGTCTCCACTACTCGCTGACTCTTTATTTGGTTGGCCATCTCGGCCCAACCCCTCATTCGGCCCACTTAGCCGAAATGAGATCGAACTCTCTGTTAGAGCTCTGATTTCCTCATCACAGTAAGGCAGCTCGGCCTCACTGACCTCTTCTTCAGAATTCGGAATGGAGTCATCAAATATTGGAGGCAAAGGCAAGTACCATGAAGGGAATTCATCGAACACGACATCTTGGCTTACCCCTTTTGTTCGTTTGAATAGCCAAGTAAGATGCACTTTTCGGTTTTGGCATCCAGCTTCCTTCGTTTCTCCTTTGGCACATGCACATACGCGATGTTGCCGAAAATCCTCAAGTGAGCCAAGTTCGGCGTCTTTCCGAAATACAACTCATGTGGCGACACTCCATTAGCAAAAGTTTGATTCTGCAAATAAACAGTTGTCCTTACGGCTTCAGCCCAATAAAACTTCGACATATGCTTCTCTTCAAGCATTGCCCTGGCCGCTTCTTCGATTGTCCGGTTCTTCACCGGCGTATATCTACACGAGAATTCACGTCGAATTCCCTCTTTCTCTAGATACCCCGTGAACTGGTCGGAGAAGTACTCCTTCCCGCCATTGGACCGTAGGCACTTGATCTTACGCCCAGTTTCCCTTTCCTCGCGACTCTTTACCTTCAGGAACAATGCGAAGACTTCGCTCTTTTTCGCGAGCAAGCACGTCCAAGTGTGCAGAGTGAAGTCATCGATGAAGGTTACGAAGTAACGGCTACCACTAAAACTCACATTTTGTACCGGTCCCCATACATCCGAATGGATTAAGTTGAGCGGATTTCGACTCTGATTACGCTCGTTTGTGAACGGAAGTTGGTGTTGCTTCCCTAGTTGGCAAGCTTCGCAGACTTGTCCATTACGGCCCCGAAATTTCGGCAATCCGAAAACAATATTCTTCGTCTGCATTTCACGAAGCCGTTGGAAGTTATCATGGCTAAACCGCTTGTGCCATAGGTCGATATCCGATTCGACCTTCTGTCCTTTCGCGAACAATGCAGTTCCGGCTTGGTTGGTGTTGAGGATAAACATCCTCCCTTCAAGGCGCCCTTGCGCGATGACTTGGCCATCCTCTTCGATGTAGCACCCGAGGTGCGTGAATCGAACTTGCATCCCTTGGTTGACGATCTAACCGACTAACACCAGGTTTTTGGTTATTGTCAGGACGTGCAACACGTTCATCAGTTTCGTTTTCTGCCCGACGTGGCGGAAGGGAACTTCGCCAACATGTTCGATGGTATGCGGAGTGTCGTCTCCCGTTTCGACCACTCGTTTTTCCGGTTTCTCCAAGTACACAGACCATCCTCATGACTCGTCATATGATTTGACTCACCGGAATCAACATACCACACCTTGCTCGATTTCGAGGTGTTCACGGCCATCGAATTGGCCTTGTGCTTCATTACGCAGGCTGGGCCCGATCCATTTCCGGCTCATTCGGAGCCCTCGGCGTAGTGCACTTTCTGACGCCTACTTGTGTCTCTTTCGTTCGATCCGGCTTTGTCCGAATCGGCTCTCTTCTTCCAGCACTCGCTCTCCCTATGGCCTTTCTTGCCACAGTACCAGCATCCGCGTGATTTTCCTCCATGAGCAACATCAACTGAAGGTCGAAGAACGAAGGCGTATTCTCCTATGTGTAGATTGCGGTTCGGAATGGTCTGAACTTTGACGCTAACCCTCCAAGACAAACCAGCACCATTTCGTCCTCCTCGACGTTCACGTTACCGGAGGCACGAGGTTCACAGATCTTTTTGTCGGACATTGCTGAGCTCCTCTGCAACTTCCTAGCCATTGTGCTAGCGGCGAAAATCCCCTTGAAATTCGCCCACGCGTTGTCGCAGTGTATTTCGTACACTACGTGAAAAAGTAAAAATAATATAACCGATTTAATTACATATAAATAAATAAAATAAGAATATCAAAATATTTATCACGTGCATAGGGCAAGATTCAAACCCTGTACCTCCACGTAGCCAAACCTCAACTTTACCATTATGCTACCTTATCTTTAGTGTTCTACAACTAGATTTAATAACTATAAGTGCTTTATTTGCGCCTACCTTTATTAAAAGGTAAATCATGCATTTTTAGAGTGCGTGAATATTTTATAGAAAAACGCAAGAAACTAAAAAGTGACTCATGCACATCTAGCGTGCATGAGCACTATATTTAGCAAATAAAAGCAAGGATTAGAAAAGCATCACATGCACATTTAGTGTGCATGAACATATTAGAAAAAAAGCATGTAGCTAGGCTTAGTCTCTCCCATCACTACATAAGGATGGGGAGCACAATGTAATAGGTGTGTGAAATATTTGGAAATTGGATATATTTCCGAAAACACCAACCGATTAATATAATCGTGGGATTCACAAAAATAATATAATCTATACTTGTGGGATTCACAAGTTTCTTATATCTTTCTTTCAATCTAAATACATATTCTTATCTAAATATTGATTAAAACACGTTCGCGTTCACAAGTGGAAGGATTGCGCATTCCACTTGTAGAATCTTCTTAAAACGAAGAAAATACACCCTCTCTACAATAATTGGATGCACTAGTATCACATGTTCCTCAACTTGATAAGAATTTGCAAATATAAAAATACATGATAGATCTACGAGTGGAGATCATTAGAAATCATGCAAGTTTAGACATGTTGATAAGTTAATGTATCTAAATAAAGTTCAACTATGGCTCAATATGGCACTATTGTGCGACAAGGGAAACACTAACTTAAAGACTTATATTAATTAGGTAGGTTTTACAAAAATATGAGGTGTACTTGTATCCATACTAATAAAATGAGATATAATTTATACTTTGACCCATACGTGCATGTATGTAATTGTCGAAAATGTAGGATAGTGCACATTAGGATAAGTGATTGGAATAACTAACTTATTAAAGTATTCAATACTTATATTAAAAGTTGATCTAATCTATTCCTCAGTTTGTTCATATGGGATCAAACCATATGTGTATATAATTGTGCACAATGTAAGGCAGTGAACTTTAGGATAATGTCGTGGAAATAACAAACCTATTAGGCTTTCATACCTGTATTTAAAATTGATCTACTCTATTGCTTAGGTGATTCACACAAGATCAAACTCCGAACGATAACGCAACTGGAACCATTATCAACACACTACACAATCTAAGCAGCAATGGAATAGAAACATAATAGTTTTAACAATATAAGACAAAGATCCATAATAACAACATGGACAGTCATGGCAATAATTATAGGGCCATGTTCTGTTAAGGTTAGCTTGGACCAAAATCAGCCTCCATTTAATCTAGTTCATGTTTCTCCATAAGTTTGGTAGTCAGCTATGCACGCGGTGAAACCAATATCATAAATCTACTAATCAAGTATATAAAAATAAAATTGAAACATATAGATGATTATAAAGAATAGAATCAACTAGGTAAAACCCAAAATTTGTATTAATAATGTGAGATCTTAACAAATCGTCAGTGTCATATTCTTTATAGAGTCTATTACATAGCAATCAATTCATCAACGTCATTTTCTTCATCATCTTGTGTAGAACTGTCTTCGGCTATACGTGCATTGGTTTCCCCTGTTAGCCGAGCCAACAAAATATCTTCTATAAGCTCATCATCAAGCTCTATTAGCTCCCCCGGTTCGCCGGCTAACGGAGGAATAGGCTCTCGCGAAGCAGGTTGAAACCTTTCTGTATTGGCGAGGTTCTTTGCACCGACCTCCTCATCCTGGTCTGGGCACTCCCACAAAGCCTTAATCCGCATATTAATAAATATAACTTGGTCCTCGTCCTTCTCCAATGCAACTGTATTTCTAAACAGCTTCAATGCACATGCTGACGTAGTTCCTATGATGTAAGTAACAAGAAGATTTAGTTGTCAAACGAAAAAAAGTGATTGGTTATCTCAAGATCGTTACCCTAGTTCGAGGAATACCTGTGCCAGAAAAGAGATCTAATATCCAGTCTCCTTCGACAGAAAACATCTCGATCAAGTGCATCATAAGTCGTTGAGGTTTTTGGTATGGGTTGACAAGTCCCCGTTCTGTCGTGGTGACATGTCGCAATTTCCGAGTCACTGCTGGATATACCAACAGATTTGAACCTCCCACTTCATTAGAATGCTCTTTGATTCTCTATTTTTTAATTTCATCGAAGTAGCCAACTGTTATGTATTCAATGGCATTAACGAACCGAAAAGTTGGCCCTCTATTTACATTGGTCTTGATCCTATAAAAAATAATTCATCGAGTTAAGAATAGATTCAACAACCTTAAGAATTGCAATATAATGAAAGACACCTATAAATAATCCTTACCATGCAAGGTTCTCGATGCCATGGCAACGAGATCTCAAAGCTTGAGCTACCGAGTACCCTTGGTCCATACTATGAAAGACAACTATTCGCCACAAGGATGCGGTCGTTAGCTCAGCGAAATCCTTGACCATCTTCTCCAATTGTTTAAACCTAAACGGTTCATCGTCGTATGATGACCCAGCCATTCGAAATCCGTAAGGAATATCCGCAATCATTAGCGTATATTCCTTCTTTGGCACCTTCTGGATCAAGTCGATGACATCACCGCAAACCACATTGTAGTAAAGATCTCTCGTAATATCTTTTTTGTGGCTAAATTTTTTAAACGAGCCATCTTCCTCCATTTCGTACGCCTTGACTAAGCGACGATCCTTTTCTTTTCTGGCTCGCTCGAGATGTGCAAGGAAGGATGTAGGGAAATCGTGTATATCCTTAACTTCTCCTTGTTTCTTGCCTCGACACGGTTTCTAATAGAAGCAATAGGACATCAGGTATTATTATACAAGCTCTACATATGATGAAAGGGTAATGAAAAAACATCAATACTAACCCAATCCTTGAATGCAATAAAATACTCTGATAACGCCTTATACGAAGACGTTAGAGGATAATCCTCGGTCACTTGTTCCCAAGTTATACATCCAAGTTGTTTCATCATTACTTCTTGGATCTTCATGTACACCTTATGACTGTAAAATTAGAAATCAAGATTAGAACTTTGAATTACACCAGATAGACTACAATTTCAGTATTTGAAAGACTTACTTATTGAACTCAGTGACCATTTCTTCAAGGCTTAAATCTTTCGCCACAACCCTTGACAAAACCGACACAAGAAGCTGCTCGTCCTTAATACCTTGCATCGCTCTCCATAGAGACAGCTTCATGTCGCCTGCCGCTTCTTCAATTGTCAAGTCAATTTTCTTGGCGGCTTGTGACTTTAATTCTAGTTGAGGGTCAACCCTACATTTCTTTTGTCGTTGACCCTTTACCTCCTTATTCTCCCACATTGAGAATATTTGATCTTGGAGGTCCCATACTTCTCCATCTCTAAACGCCAATTGAAACCAAGATTCATACTTTCGAAGACCATCGGACCTAACATTATCATCTACCACAATGCCGACTTCATGCAGACATTGACGTCGAAGGCCTGGATGTAACTTCACACCAAACTTTTGTTTCACATCTAAATACTCGTGGTGGAAGAACCGTATACGCTCAATAGACGACATTTTCTGCCTATAGTCATTATCATTATTATGGTCCCATGCCAACAGCTTAGCCTCTTCGGTTGTGAGCCCAACATAAATTTTGCACTCGGCATACTTGAAGAAGAAAGTGGTTGGATGTTCTCTCACAAGTTGCCGACGTGCCTCTGCTGAATGCGATCCACCAATGACAAAATAATTATATTGATCATGCTTTCTGATATCAAAATCTTCAATGGTTTCACATTCTTCAGGATCCACCATAACAATAAAAGGCACCACTGTGGCATGAGGATTAATTTTCATTTTTTTCTTGAGATTTTGAACATGCATGCGATGAGGCTCTCTAATCTCAAGTGGTCTTCGACCTGTTTTTTCATCAATAGGGGGCCGATGGATGTGTGTTATAGGCAAATTAAATACTTGCCCTTTCCTGACCAGCTTCCGTTGCATTAACTCTCTCCTTATTTTATTCTGCTCGGATGACAAGACACCCGAGGCCAGCTCGGCTCCTGGCGTCCCCTTATTATCCTCTTCTTCATTTTCACTTGTCGAATCCGTATCCGACATTTTCGTTGTCTTCTTCTTGGCTGGTCTTGACTGGACTTTGGATACCTTTTTAGTGGCCTTCAAGTGGGAGGGCTCTTCATCTCTTAGAGTTACATGGCCTTGTATATAAGGCCTCAAGGTAACAATCAGGTTTTGTGAGTTATCAAGTGCTTTTTTGAACACTTCAGGCCCACAAGATTCCTTTACTAAAAGGTCTTCTGAAAGGAACACTTTGCGTACCCCCTTGGAGCACTCTATCATTACCAGTATGTTGGCCGAATCTGCATCTTCGTAGTCAAATCGTAGAATTCGGCCATACATAAATGGAGTTTCTTTTCCTAGCTGCCCCTCACCCTTCTTCTTTGTTGTATACAATACGACTTTTTTCTTTGAGTCGACATATTGCATACACCATTCCTTGTCCGTTAGATCTCGGTCAGGAAGGTCTTCGCCTCCAGTAGCGGCGACAAGTTTCTTTTGGCTTACATCACTATGTGGCTGAGATTTTGTCTCTTCGTTAAAGAGAAGCTTTTTTCCTATCTTCATGGTCTCCGGAGTTACCTTGGTCTGGGCTTCGATTGGAGAACCTTGTATGCGAAGCTTAATTTTCTTCACGGGTCGGTCTAACAGGTTCTCAAACGACCTATTTAAGAAAGTATATGCAAAAACATAAGTTAGACAGTCACGTAGATTGAAGTTGTTATTATAATGAAGAACAGTTTCCAGGAGCAGTAACATATTCAAAAATCTATTATAGGCAGGGCTATTCAACCTAGAAAATATATATCGTAATAAGTAAAACGGGTTATATATTCTTTTAAATAGTAGGTATGACTTATATAGATTCTAAACCTATATTGAGGAGAATTTGCCATAGTGAAGGCAATTTGTAGATCATTTTCTACTATTTTAAGCTAAAGTAGGTCATAAAACACCTATAATTAGAGCATGTATTTGTTTAAAAGTAAGTAAAGTCAACATAACAAAGACTGATTTTGCCAGACAATTTGATATCATTTCCACCCCGTAAACGATTTTTCTCTCTCAAAGGCTACACTTTAAACACGAACTCGATACGCCGTATCGAGTTTGTGTTTAAAGTGTAGGTTTTAAACACGAACTCGATACGCCGTATCGAGTTCGTGTTGAGTTCGTGTTTAAAGTGTAGGTTTTAAACACGAACTCGATACGGCGTATCGAGTTCGTGTTTAAAACCTACACTTTAAACATGAACTCGATACGGCGTATCGAGTTCATGTATACAATACAAATATTTATACACGAACTCGATACGCCGTATCGAGTTCGTGTATAAATATTTGTATTGTATACATGAACTCGATACGCCGTATCGAGTTCTTGAGAAACGAAACATATTTACAAAAATGTCCACAGTGTCAGAGGCCTACCTGGACTCCTCGCGCTCGATTCTCTTGGAAGACATGGTTGATCGTGTTGAAGTGGAGGCGGAGATCGCGCTTTCGTGCTTTGTGCTCTGAGTGCTTTGTGTGCTCTGTGTGCTCTCTGCGTTCTGTGTGCTCTGTACGCTCTGTACGCTCTGGTGAGTGAAATATGATGAGGTCTTCCTATTTATAGGGATTGAACCCATGGTTAAAGTAACCATAGTCACCTTAACCAATGTTGGTAACTTTGAGGATAGTTAGTTTGTAACCATAGTCACATTAACTATAGTAACTTATGATTGTATTAATGATTACAAAGTCAAACTAACATATTGATCAATCTTTTATACTCATAACAACCTACAATCACTTCAAAGGTTATGAAGGAGACAATGATAGAGGTTCATGAATGTACCAATGATTGATTACTAAAAGCAACAATTTTTATGACTCTCAAATGTTATGTATTAAAGATGTGGGCATGAATTAACCAATGATTGAT